>NC_063162.1:40622761-40939889 GCF_023159225.1 Perognathus longimembris pacificus
TCTTCATCATCTTTACAGAACCCCAGTCTACAACACGTTTGAAAGTGAGTTTCACAATACATTTTTCATAACCACAATATAGACTGCATAACAAATTTATAAAATTTGCTACATAAAAAAACACATTTTTAAGTAATGAAGATTAGAGCCCCCCAACCCCCCAAACCTGCTTTGGGACCTTTACTGTCAATATTCATCATAGTAGGTACTGTTATTTAACTATTAAGACCACCATTATTTAACTTCCTTACCTGCTTTTGAAATAATCCCATTTCCTTTTGCTATGCCAACATAGACTAGAATATTTACAACATCAGAAACTTCAATATGAAGATTTGTTGTTCCTATATCATGATCTTTAGCAGCAGCTACACCTGTGTATAAAATTGTTTTTGTTAGACAAAATGTAATAAATAGGACATTCTCCCTAAATCAGTTCCATCACAATGATTCACTATGCTCTGAGCTGTAAATTCAAAATTCTGCTTCAAAAAGTCACATTATAATGCCCTACATAAAATAAATCAATAAAAAAGTAAATATTATTTTGCAAGGTAAATTAGCAGGTACTTAATGCTGGCTGTTAATTTGTAACATATTGCTTGATATAAAGTAAATTTTCAATACTTTCAGCTCTCCATCATGAAGCACAGACCTAAAATGATCATGGGATGACAGTAATAGCAATGGGACATAAATGTAAAAAGGAGAATAAGATGAAGGGGATATGAGTACAAACTGAAACATGGTGATGAACGTTACACACATACATATAAGTGAATGAAGCATAATGAGACCCACCAAAAGTGGTTTAAAAAATAGGTACATCAAGGAGGAAGAGGAAGAAGGGGAATACGGTGAAAGTAAATCTGTTCACAAATATCCTTTAAAAGAATCACACTAGGGGCTGGGGATATGGCCTAGTGGCAAGAGTGCTTGCCTCGTATACATGAGGCCCCAGGTTCGATTCCCCAGCACCATATATTCAGAAAATGGCCAGAAGTGGCGCTGTGGCTCAAGTGGCAGAGTGCTAGCCTTGAGCAAGAAGAAGCCAGGGACAGTGCTCAGGCCCTGAGTCCAAGCCCCAGGACTGGCCAAAAGAAAAAAGAATCACACTAGGGGAAAGAATTGACTTGTTAAAAACTAAAAAAAAGATTAATCTCTCTTGGGAGAGAGCATTAAAATCCTAATTACAAACTTTTAGAAGAAATGTTAAATTATACTTACCATAGGCACTACACAACCTAGGTCCTAGATCAGGACGTACAAAGAATCCTGGCAAATGAGAGGCCAAGTTGAATTTTCCTTCTGGATTACAATATTCTGGTAATGGTAGACTTTTTAAAAGATCTTCATATCTGAAGAAATAAGATTTGTATTCTTAAAGGCCTGCAGATATTTAATTTTCAAGTTGTTGAAGATAACATACAATATTTTCTTAAGATAATTAGTTAGCACTTTTCCTTGACTTCCTTCAAAGTTTATACACAGACATAAAATACAATACTAATTCTACTTCCCTAAACCCTATAAAGTAAAAGCTCCAAGAGAAGGTAGACCCTAAACAAAATTCCATATTATTACTACTACTACTACTACTACTACTACTACTACTACTACTACTGTCTGTCATGGCACTTGAACTTAGGGCCTAAGAGCAGTCCCTGAGCTTTTTCTGCTCAAGGCTAATGTTCTGCCACTTTTGAGCCTCAGCTCCACTTCCTCTATGTTTTTGGGTTTTTTTTTAAATATGACTATTCTTTCTTACAGCTTTAACAAAGAGACTTTTTCTTAACAATTCCTTGCCCATGCTGAGACAAATGCTGGCTTAAAATTACTTTTGTTGTTGCCAGGCACTAGCAGATTACAACTTTACTTCTAGCTACTCAGAGGCTGACCATCTGAGGTTTGAGCTTGAAAGTCAACATGGGGAGGAAAGTCTATGAGACTCTTATATCTAACAAAACTACTTAAAAAGAAAAATGAAGCCAGAAGTGGAACTGCGGCTCAAGTGTTAGAACACTAATCTTGAACAGAAAGTCAAGAGATAGTGCCCAGGACCTGAGTTCAAGCCCCAGGACTGGCATGCACACATCCATATGCGTGCACATACACACAAAATTATTGAGAAATGGTAACGTCTAAGTTGTTACTTGTAGTTACTTATGCCACCCATGGGGATAATCTTAGAACTTCGGGGGGGGGGGGGGGGGGGGGGAGGGAACAAGAGTCAAAATGAAAAGTGCCGAAAATATACCTTGCAGGCATCATGGTCTTGAAATCTTCTCCTGAAGGGCAGTCTTTCAATTTCAAAACAACTGTTTCACCACTTTTGTTTCTCTGTCGTTCTATGAAAAATACAGTTAATTATTAAAAGTATCTTCTTTGATTTTATTTTTATTAATGTTCAAGGAAAAAGAAATGTAAATGCCTGATTCAACTTTTGTACATGTGCTCAGCGAATGCTTATTGACTTTATTTCCTGTGTACTTAACTAGTATTTAGACTATTTATTTACAAAAAATAAACCCATAGACATGGAATTACCCACTTCCAGAATCTTTATAAAAAGTTATCTTTTTTATTCCAGTCCTGGGGCTTGAACTCAGGGCCTGGGCACTGTCCCTGAGCTTCTTTTGTGTTCAAGGCTAACACTTTACCACTTGAGCCAGAGCACCACCCACTTCCAGCTTTTTCTGTGTATGTGGTACTGAGAAATTGAACCCCAGGGTGTCATGCATGCTTGGCAAACACTTTACCACTAAGCCACATTCCTAGCCCTAAAAACTTGTACCTTTTATAAACTTTCTTTGCTAACATTAGTATTACATTTACACTTACTTTTCAAAGTGTTTTAGGTAAATTATGTAATTCAATACCATAATTTTATAGGACTGTCAAAAAGTGCCCCATATATTAGGAAACATTAACTAAATGAGTTCTGTAAGGTGAAAGGAAAAGAGTGCCAAAATTAAGATAGAATCCATTTGTTTCCAACTACTTTTTCATCAAAGCCAAAAATAATAAAATGTAGAAGTTTCAGAGATTAAAATCTTGTTAAACTGTAATTTGTTGGGTATATACGATAAAGTAAGTATTAAATGTGTAAAAAACATACTTGAAACTTCTTCAAAACCATCCCAGAATTCCTTAACATTGGTGTTTGAAATAATGCTGTCTTTGCAGTTTAGTAAATCAGCGTGGTGGTCTCCAAAATCAAGACTAATTGATTCAGCCTTCCACAAGCTAATGTTCATTTTCTTATGCACTCCAGAAACCACTGCAGGCTTAATGAGTAAATAAATAAATAACAATTAAAATGTATATAGAGAAATTGCAAGATTGTTTAAATGTATATACAACAGTTATTAGGTTTCAGGACAAATGAAATATTTGAGTCTAAATAATTTAAAAATTGTTTCTAAAGATATTACAGTACATTGTGAAAGAAAAAGAATAAGAAAAATGCCACATACAGTACCCTGGCATTTTTGGAATAAAGGATAATTTTCAGAAAAGAAAAGAAAGGCTCTATATCAACAAAATCTTAGCAATATAAATTAATTTTAGAAAGATTGTTTTATCTATAGGCTACTTTTTATAAAGCAAATATAAACTATTTCTTTGTTACATATACATATAGTAAAATTTCAAAAGTAAAACGAGAGCAGTGAAGACTAAATATAATTAGATACATTCTGAGTTTATCACCATATCACTTAAAGTACATTTTACATTTCTTTAAAGAATCATAATAAATGAAACATAGGCTAGCACTCTGCAACTTGAGCCACAGCGCCACTTCTGCCATTTCTATATATGTGGTGCTGGGG
Organism: Perognathus longimembris pacificus; assembly: GCF_023159225.1. Lineage (NCBI taxonomy): Eukaryota > Metazoa > Chordata > Mammalia > Rodentia > Heteromyidae > Perognathus > Perognathus longimembris. The sequence continues at coordinate 40,626,595 of NC_063162.1, forward strand.
AATCGAACCCAGGGCTTCATGTATACAAGGCAAGCACTCTTGCCACTAGGCCATATTCCCAGCCCAATAAACTATATTTTAAAAATTCATCTGATGCATTATTTGCAAATATTAAAAAAAGATCCACTATTAGGAGTACAGGGGTAAGCTCACATTGTGGCTTATCTAGCAAGCACAAACCACTAAGGATCAAATACCAATGCTGAAGAAAAAACAACCAAAAAAATCCCTAACTAAACATGTAAAGTTCAGAATATAGAGAACTTAAGTTAAGAATCCTAAAATAGGGCTGGGGATATAGCCTAGTGGCAAGAGTGCCTGCCTCGGATACACGAGGCCCTAGGTTCGATTCCCCAGCACCACATATACAGAAAACGGCCAGAAGCGGCGCTGTGGCTCAAGTGGCAGAGTGCTAGCCTTGAGCGGGAAGAAGCCAGGGACAGTGCTCAGGCCCTGAGTCCAAGGCCCAGGACTGGCCAAAAAAAAAAAAAAAAAAAAAAAAAGAATCCTAAAATATATTGGGTAGAATACCAAAGATAATTAAAAAATAGGAATGGCTGAGAATATGGCCTAGTGGCAAGAGTGCCTGCCTTGTATATATGAAGCCCTAGGTTCGATTCCTCAGCACCACATATATAGAAAAAGCCAGAAGTGGCGCTGTGGTTCAAGTTGGCAGAGTGCTAGCCTATAGCAAAAAGAAGCCAGGGACAGTGCTCAGGCCCTGAGTTAAAGCCCCAGGACTGGAAAAAAAAAAAAAAAAAAAGTAGGACTATAAAAAAACACAGTAATTTCAAACTACAACTTGTAATCACAAAATTAAAAACAAACACCTAAGCAAAGTCTAGTTAATTACTTGGTTGAATGCTTTATTAAACACCCTGTCAGTAGGATAACAATATATCAGCTATTAGATAACTAATTCTTAGTGTCCATCCCATAATACTTTCAAAGCCTATGCCAGAATATGTTAACAGTATTCAGCAGGTTGGGAAAAATAGACTTTTTAAAAAGGCAGTGATAAGAGAATCCTGATTAGGCTACTATCATCACCCTCTTCAAGAACTATTACAGACTTCTTATAATTTAACTTCAATTGTTTTGCTGACAATTATTTAAAATGATTCTGATTCTTAAAGCTACTACCTAGTAATGGGTGGTAGTATTATAAGAGCCTTTCATAATCATTCTCTTAACTTCTCCCTTTCCTCTAAAACATTTTTTTTTTTGTTTTTCAGGTAAGAAACCTACTTGTAGCATTCTCCAAACAACAGAATTTATGTCCAGGCTCTTACCCACCTGGGAAAATTTCACTTAATCCTGTAGTAATCAGCACATTTTGTACAAGTACCACTAATTTAGCCATTCCTTTTTGTTTCCATTTATCCTTACATAAATTTCTTTAAACATTTAAATAAAAACAATCATGTGACTATTTCCTACCTAAAAGGCCTAACCAAAATTAAATGCTCTAGCTTTTGGTCTAGTAATGCTATCAGGGGTTCAAGAAGACATAATAAAAAATACATGCTAAGTCTTATGTGAATACAATACATAGACACATGTTATTTGGGGAAGGGAATGACTAAACTGTCATTGGACTTTGAAAAAGACTCATGAGTTAAAAAAAGGCTGAGAACCACAGTAGTGAAATGATCTTCATTTCTACATATCCTATTGATACTTTTATTTGTGAGGACTAACTGGCTCTAACTAGATGCTCAGTAAATGTTGCATAAATGAAAATAAAACAGCAAGTATGTTTTTCAGGGAGCTGGGAATATGGCTTGGCGGTAAGAGTGCTTGCCTTGCATGCATGAAGCCCTGGGTTCGATTCCTCAGCGCGACATAAACAGAAAAAGGCAGAAATGGAACTGTGGCTCAGGTGGTAGTGCTAGCCTTGAGTGAAAGAAGCCAGGGATAGTGCTCAGGCCCTGAGTCCAAGCCCCAGGACTAGTACCCTCACACCCTTGCCCCCCAAAAGGTTTTCAGAAAGAAGTATGTTGAAATTAAACTCTTATGTAAATATATCTGTTCCTAACTTTTGTATCTGTATAGTAAGCTGCCATCTGAAATACTGAGCAAACATTTCATATAATTGTTAGTCATATACAAAACCTGTTATTTTTGCTGTTGTTGGCAGTACGAGGGTTTTGCAGGACAAAACTCATGCTTGCCAGCCAAGCATTCTACCACTTGAGCCATACTCACTATCCCAAAATCATTTTACTTGAGCAGAATATAGTAACAGTTAAGTCAAGGCTTGATCAAGTCAAGTGCAGTGGCTTGATCAGGGGTCAAATAAAAATCCTCAAGATTATTGAGGTGGACCTCACTCAATAATTGAGCAAGGTGTTGTGTACCTGTTATGCCAGCTACAGAGAAATCACAATAGGTGATTATAATGGCATGCTCCTGTAATTTCCACCAACATGGGGAAGTGACAGTATTTTGAAATGACCAAGACAAAAGAGGACCTGAAGGATGGTTTAAATGCTAGAGCTGGAGCACAAGCCAAAGCACAGCCAAATAAAACCAACAAAAGATTGGATGAACTGGGTTGGAAGTGTAGTTGAATGACAGCACACACATTTGTCCTAGCTACACACAAACACACATTTAATAATTCAAAAAATCACTACTATTTTGAACATCTGAATACACATAAACTTAGTAATTGAGCTGAAGAAAAAGGACTGCACTTTTAGTATAAAACGTTACTGTATGTTTATTCACTGATAGATCAAAAATATACATCAAATTGTCAGTTTTCCTGTTGACAGAAATCTGTCCCTCACATAGAAATTCCGTAATAATTTGATCATTCTTTTTTTGTTTGCTTATCCCTTTAAACTTTTTTATTGTTATGATAAAGGTGATGTACAGAGGGATCACAGCGATAAAAGTCAGGTAAAGAGTACACTTCTTTTTGGGCAATGCCATCCCTTTCCTTGCTTTATCCATTTTCCCCTCCCATCCCCACCCACAAGATGTACATCATTGTCAATACAATGTACAGTGAATACTATTGCTGCATTTGTTCACCTTTTCTTTGGTAATTCTTTCAGTTTCATCAGTTTTATTTTTCTCTCCTGTATATTTCTATCACTAAGAGAAAACATTTTTCCTCCTTAAAAATCTTCAGGTACAGAAGAATATTAACATAATCAACCTAAAATATTTACCTGTCCTTGTTTCCAACATTCCTTGAAAAGCTTCCAATTATTACTATTCTTATAATCCTTAAGCCATAAAATATGCTGCTCACAAATCCAAGAATGTGGGATATCACTGTATAATTTGTCATTTTCACTCATAGCAGGACTTTGGCTCTCTTTAGATTCTTCATTGAATTCTGATTTTACATTTATCTTGGATGTTTTATTTGGTGGAATTTTGTTTTCAACAACTGAAGCAATAATATCATCAAGAATATTAGGCATACTCCGTCCACTTTTGCCACCCTAATTAAGGAGAAAAAAAAGCTTCTGAAAATTTTTTTTATAGAAAATATACAATTTTCATACCACAGGTTTATTTTAAGCTTTCATTTTACTAATACAAAAATGGAAAAAAATACACATTCAGGAATATAATTAAGCTAGTTGATATGTTCCTATACTTTCCTTTACAGGACCAGAAATTTGGTGACTGGAATAATTTAGAAACACTTTCTACACTGATTTAGACCTCAGGTAGAGTGTGCAGGTAGGAGGAATAGAATCCCCCATTTATTTTTGAAAACCACTAAAAATTATATGAGCAATCATTAATATTCTGTCATTCCTTTTTTTCTGATGAGCTATTAAATAAAAACTTGGTGTCTAATCATTTTATGTCACTTCCATATAGTTTTGTTTGTTCTACTAGATAAATGATTTTGAGATTCGAAATGTATATATATCTAAATATTCTCCAGGTCTCAAAGAGCCTTCTTTCCAACTTCTACCTGGATGGAAAAAAAAAAGAAGGAGGAAAGTGCTACTTCCAAGTTAACTTAGAACCCAAATGAGATCTTTAGCCATTTGGCACATGTAATTTGGTCCACATACATTTTATTAGACTGTACAGATAGTCACCAAGTCATTAAGTGTCTAAACTTAAGGCCCTTATTAAAACCCAGGGACTGCAGGTATATCTCAGTGGTAAACTGCTTACCCAGCATGTACAAAAACAAATAAAGCCCTTGCCATCATACTCACTGTGGTGCCCATTGAATACACTGGTGCAAAAGCAATGCCAGCATCTGTAGAGCCCACACGTAGTTTCCCTGCTGTTGTGGTCAGCAAGTCTCTTAAGGTTGAGCCCTGTTCATTATTCTGGGACACAGAAGGTGATGTTCTACCATTTGGAGAATCATCATCAACATCATCATCATCATCATCATCATCATCATCATCATCATCATCATCATCATCTTTTTCTTCTTTAATTTCTTTTTCAAGGGCAAATTCTTTGTCTTCTTAAAAAAGAGTTGTTTTTTTTTAAGTTAATACTCTACACTCAAGTAGGAAAAAACAGGCACCATACATTTTACAGTGAAAAATAAATTCTATAGTACTAGTGATTTATTCACTTAGACAAACTACAGAGAATGTATTAAAAATCCTTCAAAATGGAGTCTGTTTAAATATGAAAAGGCCTTCCCGAATAATGTGTAGCAAGCTGCATTTATACTAGACACAAATGAGAAATGCCTATAGCTAAGACAAGCAGAAAATATAGTTAAGCTACAAACATAGTGTTCACGTGGTATCAATAAGCTCAACCACAAGTGATTGTGAAACTAAATTTTGATGTGATCTTTGAAGGACTTGTTCTTAGTAAAAGAAGAAAAGTATTTTCTTTCTTTTTTTGTCAGTCCTGGGGCTTGAACTCAGGGCCTGAGCACTGTCCCTGGCTTCTTTTTGCTCAAGGCTAGCACTACCACCTGAGCCACAGAGCCACTTCTGGCTTTTTCTACATATGTGGTGCTGAGGAATCGAACAAGCACTCTACCACTACCCATATTCCCAGCCCTGAAAAGTGTTTTGTTTTGTTTTTTGGCCAGTCCTGGGCCTTCAACTCAGGGCCTGAGCACTGTCCCTGGCTTCTTTTTGCTCAAGGCTAGCACTCTGCCACTTGAGCCACAGCACCACTTGCAGCTTTTTCTATATATGTAGTGCTGGGGAATCAAACCTAGGGCTTCATATATACAAGGCAAGCACTCTTGCCACTAGGCCATGTTCCCAGCCCTAAAGTGTTTTCTTTAAGCTACAATTAAAGCTAAAGATCAAGGCAAATTAAAGTTAATACTCTAAAAAAACAAAAAGTAATGTACAACAAGTTATTGCCGGTAGCAATATCATCTTTATCTATGTACTTAAATAACTCATTAATTTACCTTTTTTTTCCTGTCTGGATTTTTGTTCTGCAAGATCTGCTAACCAGTGCAGTGGTGACTGGGATTCTGGTGGAGTTAACTTGTTTTCTGTGCTTACGTCACTGCCTGGACTGTCGTTGCCATTACTTTCAGATTTCTGAGGAATACTCTGCTGCGGAGACTCAGGCATGCACAGAGAAATTTTATTACTGTGATTAAGAACATTCTGTAAAACCTACAAGGGAAGTTGAATTTTTTAAATGCTGTTTCTTCAAATTATTCAGTTAAAAAGTAATAGTTATAAATAATTTATACAATGACAGAGAAAACTTAATTCATAAAATGCAAGTCCCACACTAGATTTCAAATATCAGAACTAATTTAATGATGTATTTACTTTTACTCACTTGAGATACACCATTCATTGTAGAAAAATTTCCAACTTGTAAATTCTGTTTGTTAGTACAATGGCAATGTGATTTAATACCATATTTTTCCCTAAGAATGTGCATGGCATCTAGAAGATCTGTCAGCACTACAAAATAAAATAGTAATTAATGAAAAGAATACCACTAGTAGCATAAAAGTATTTTCTGACTATAGTTTATTTATAATTTAGGAATTCTTTTAATCCAGTGACCTCCTAACTTTGTTAATACCTTTTTTTTAAAACTTGGTACTATCACTTCTAAGTAGCTAAATATCACAGAACTGATGACCTAACCAAATTATTGAAAGTTGAGTCATGTTCAAAACTCTTAGAAAGCTTTCACTGTAAATACAAAGACTTAAATCCACTTTACACACACACACACACACACACACACACACAACGGACTCTGATCAAACTCAATTCTTTTGAGTCTACCCTCATCTCCCCTTCTCCTGATTCCTTCAATTCCATTAGGTTTCATTGTTCTATTTACAAAGAAGCATATAATTTTTACAATTATATTCACCCTCATTAATCCTTTTCATTGGTCTGCCCCAGTTCCAGCTAGTAACTTTCCCTACCTCTATTATCGAAATTGGAATGTTTTCCTATGATTTCCAGTAACTGAGCAACACAATTCAAGATAATACTGGCTTTAGTGGTTATGTAGAATGTGTACATCTACTTACCAGAACCAGGTATAATTTGAGTTGGCATTAAATGTTTATGATCATGAGGTTGTCCTTTGACACACTTCATCCAAGCATACAGTTCTTTATCTGTAAGGTAACAACTTCTGTTAAGTCACGCTGTATGAATAAAACTTGGTGGCTAGACATAAGAGCTTATTGATATTGATATATATATATATACACACACACATACAAATGACAGATTTCTAATATTTTATTATTTTTCTTTTGACTCAGGTTTGAAACTCAGGGCCTTTGGCTTGCTAGGTAGGTGATCATATACTACTTAAGCCACTTCAGCCCTTTCTTGCTTTAGTAATTTGTTTTGGATAGGTTCCTACTGTTCTTTTTGGCCTGAGGCCAGGCTTAGACCTCCATCTGTTACTTAGGTTTCCATGTAGCTGGTTAACAGGTATCCACAAGCATGGGTGGCTTGTTTGTTGAGATGAGGGTCTTGTTTATTTTTGCTCTGCCTGGTCACTAACATGGTCCTATCAATCTCTGCCTCCCAGAAAGTAGGGATCACAGGTAAGTGCCACTGGGCCTAAACAGTATTTGATTCTTAAAGACATAGTCAACAAAGACAATTCCACTATTATTAATTTTGTAAAATCAGCATCACAAAATGGATATAACAGCCCTTTTCTAAAATGACCACCATTGTTATCAACATATTTAGTAACGTTTAGATTTTCTGCACTTCTGGGTAGGTAATTTGCTTTTGTAGTTTAATTATATTCTATGTTAAGCAGAATTTGTGCCTGACACAAGTTTGATGATAAAGCTAATAACTCTTTCCAGGAACTTTTACTGCGATTTAGTTTTAATTGTCATTATGCAAGACTCCATGCAAGTATACACATTGCACACATTAGAGGTATAAGCAGTAGGGCATGCCAGACACAGGAAGAATTATTCAGTACCTTGAACTCAAAGAGAAACTTTTATAACTTTAATGAGAACTAATTGTTATGTAAATCAAAGCTCAACAAGTTCATTATTTAAAAAAAAACCTCAAGCTTGCTTCAGGAAAAATCCACATAAAATAAAACTCACATAAAGAATCTACGACAGCTTTATCTTTAGAAGTTAACTTTCTTTCTGAACATAGTAACTTGTTTATATTTTTATTATCATTACATAAATCTGCTTACTGTTTCAATATTTAACACTGATATATGTGATACAGCAAAATTACAATGAATTCTAATTTAGCAAAGGGAAAACAACCTAATGAGATTAGTAAAAAGGAATACAAAATACATATTATGTCATTAAGTTCTGTAACAACACAGCTAGTTTTATCAACAAAGATAAAATACAGTTTTAAGGGATTAATAAAAAAACATACTCTCCCTGTGGTGCTGGGATTGATCATAGAATTTGAACACATTTTGGCAGGTACTGTGTTACTGAGCTGTATCTACTGCTCCTAAAATTATTTAACTGCCAAAATACATGTTTAGTATGGTTTAACATTCTATTCACATTTATTGCATATCCCAGAAAAACCCAGCTGTAAATGTCTACACATATGTTTACATGCTCAGGGTTCTTTGGCAGGTGAATAATACTTAAGAAAAAAAGGTGAAAGAGGGTGAAGATACTGCAGAGAAAAGATACTGAGGCTAAATCAAGGTCATCATCTCCTGATACAGAACTCTGAAACAAAGAGGTTCCTAGAATGACAGTAACATCTCAAGTTCTGAGATGTTAGTGTATCACTAAGTACTGACTTCTAAGATTCCTATAATTCTAATTCCCTCATTTCGTAACAGGAATCTGATAACAGTATTAGAGTGCCACTTCCAAAACTGCCTTAGATAAGCGTTTCCTAAAATATTTGATGCGTTTACTTCTTTTTTCAATTCTGCAGTACTCATGGCTGTGTTAAGTAGAAGTGCCATTTTACTTGCTTACAAATTACAGGAAAAAAGTTTCAATACAAAAATTTCTTCTTTATTCTCTAAGGGGTAGGGGCAATTGATACCAGTAATAGCAGCCAACTGTTGAACAATCTTAATGTTATAGACCAATAGGTAGAAGTATCAGTTGGAATTATATGAATGATTATGAAATTAAGAGATCCTTCAAATACTTTAAAGTTTGTATACATTGTAATTTGAAAACATTTAAGACTAAGCTAAACTTGGTCTATACTGACAAACTATTTCTATAGACCAAAAGAAGTAGAAAAAGTAGAAAACTTAGCTCTTAATAAACTATAGCTGATCATATAAAATAATTATAGAAATGAATTCTAGGAAATGGAAAGTTTTTTCTTTCTTTTTGTCTTGCTTGTCTTCTACCTTGGCAGGGGGGGCAGGGAGACACTGAAATAGAGGGACAAAGTATAAACAAATGCAGTAATGATACTCAAAGACATTACGTTGAAAATAAACAACAGAACTTGTGAGCAGGGAATGGGAAGGAAAAACTGAAAGACAGCAAAGGAAGGGGGTAACATTGTCCAAAAAGAAATGTGCAGATTACCTGGTTTATGAAATAGTAACCCCTCTGTACATCACTTTTATAATAACAATTTTTTTTGAAGGACACATGGAAAAAAAATAAGGGCAATTTTTATTTTATTTTATTTTGGCCAGTCCTAGGCCTTGAACTCAAGGCCTGGGGACTGTCCCTGAGCTTCTTTTGCACAAGGCTAACACTCTACCACTTGAGCCACATCGCCACTTCTGGCTTTTTCTGTGTATGTGGTACTGGGGAATTGAACCCATGGCTTCCCGCATGCTAGGAAAGCAGTCTACCACTTAGCCACATTCCCAGTCCCCACAAAAAATTTTTAAACAAGGAAAACTACTTAAAAAAAAAAAAGGTGAGACTGTAGACAATCCTAAAGAAAATTTCAATCTGTATTATATTATAAACCAACCTCTAGAACTCTTCCTCTCCTTTGCTTTGTAACAATCCAAACAAACCACAAATCCACATTTTTGGCAGACCCAATGAATGTTAAACAATGTTGCTTCACATGCATCACACATCTCTCGGACTCCTCTTACTGCTCTTTTCCAGGCAATTTTGGCTGAAATATAGCAAATATATACATATATATGTATATGAAGGGTAAGAATTTTTAAAGCTGTACTAAAGAAAAAAATCAACAGCAAACTTATTATTTTCCTATGGGGTGGGGGTGGGATAGGGCCTAGGTGCTGTTCCTGAGCAATTTTGCTCAAGGCTAGTACTCTATTATTTGGAGGCACAGCACTACTTCCAGTTCTCTGGCGGTTAACTAGAGATAAGTATCTCATGGATTTTCCTACTCAGGAGCGCTTTGAACTGTGATCCTCAGATCTTAGCCTCCTGATTAGCTAGGATTACAGGTGTGAACCACTAGCGCCTGGCTCTTTCTTTTTAATTTGGGAGTGAGATATAAGATTTTGAAATTATCTTAAACGAAAACTAAAATTGGCTGATATTTGAGTCAAGTTTTTCAACAATGACACTTTTAACACTGTTAGATAAATCATTCTTTTTTGAAGCATACTGAGTGCATTAGGATGTTCAGTGGCCATGCATGCCTCCTCCATTATATGCAAACAACACTGCCTCACTCATTTCAGATATACATTAAAACATGACCCCAGTCATTGCCATATTACAAATTATTGATCTTAGGAATGAAAAAGAAGAGCTTAGCTAACAGAGAATATTAGGTACTTACAGTGAGAGCTTTACATTTACGATAATAATTTACTTTGTAAACTAAATTATGAGGTAGTATTATTATTTTCTTTCACATAATACTCAGAGAGGTTATCTGCTAAAAGGTGACAGAGATAAACAACTGGACAAAATTTGACATTCAAATGCAAATAATTGGGGTGGATTATGTACTTATGTCAATTAAGAAAATCATGTGAAGTTTTTGTTTGTTGGTGCCAGTCCTGGGGCTTTAACTCAGTGCTTGGACACTATTCCTGAGATTTCATGCTCAAAGCCAGCCCTCTACCACTTGAACCACAGCTCCACTTCCAGCCATTTGATTGTTAGAGATAAATAAAGTCTTGCAGACTTAGCTATCTGATCCTCAGATCTCAGCCTTTTGAGTAGCTAAGATTACAAGTGTGAGCATGTGAGCGACCAGCACCCAGCTGCATCCAAAGTAATTTTTATTACACTAATTTGTTATAGTGCCATAAGTTGGAAAATGTTTTCATAAATGACTAATTCAATTTTTAAAAATCTGTGCTTTAAGTACTTAGAAAAGCACATGCATTATAATTAAAAATCAGTATCTGACTAGATTAGGAAATTTTACAGAGAAATTCTGAAAATGAAATCTGTATCGGGAATGTTTTACTTCCTCTTACCATCCTTTTTCACCCAGGACAAAGCTGTTTTTTCAGATGTTACTAACTGACAGAACTTATCGCCTATCATATCCAAGATATATTTAGAAGTTTCTATGTCCAATTCATCATCTTCATAATTTTCATGTGTCCATAAACTCATTGCTTCATCATCATACTGGTCAGGAGAAGAGAAGCCATCAATTCTAACCACTCCATTTTTACTAAATGACAATCTGAAACATTAAAACAATTATGTCAGATACTATGATTAATTTTATGGTCTTTTGTATAATAAACAAGTTGTACATTAAACACAAAACAATACATCATATGTGTGCAATTGAGCAAATTATAAATTTAATTTGCATTACATAATAGACATAATAATCGGCACCAATTTTATGTTAATTCAAGAAGGTCTAGGAATGTAGATCAGTGGTTGCCTAACATGCACCAAACAAAAAGGATTCTTCCATGCATAACTAACTCCAATAAAATGAAACCACTGGAAACCATTTTAAGTGTTTGAAGGGTATAGGAATTAAAAAAGCAACGCCAATGTTACCTAGAATGCAATTATTTTACATTTAACCTTAATTGAGAATTTTTGGTTAAAACTGTGGTACTGAGAAATCAAACCCAGGGCTTCATGCATGCTAGGCAAACACTGTACCATTAAGGCACATTCCCAGCCCTTAGCATGGTTTTTTAAATAGTGTAAGTGCATTTATGTGAAACTTCACTAAAGTTTTAAAAGAAGAGAGTATTTAATATTACTAAGAACACAGTTAACAGTTAGGGGCTGTGGTTCAACTGTAGAATGCCTATTCTGGAAGCAAAAAGCCCACACTTCAAAGTTCTTATTGCCTGCTCTCGAAGAAACACATTATGTTTGTTTTTACTTCTGATAGCAAATGATGTTAACTACTCTGTCTAAAGTCATTTAGGAAAAATGAAAGCAAGTTTTGTCATTCCTTTAATGGGTTGGAGGTTATTCCTTAACTATACATTTTATTCTCAAATGAGAACAAATAAAATGAGAATTCTGAAATTCATTACAAATTATTCTGTATTTTTCAAAGGTACAATAATATCAACACTTTATATCTAAACTCTTCACACTTCTATTATCTTACCCTTATCTTCTTGCTTTTTATTGTGCTAATCCTGTGGCTTTAACTCTGGACCTGGGCACTGTCCTTGAGCATCTTTTTGCTCAAGGCTAGCTTGCACTCTACCACTTGAGCCACAGCTCCACTTTGGGTTCTTTGGGGGTTAACTGGCAATAAAGAGTCTCATACACTTTCCTGCCTGGGCTGGATCTGAATATGGATCCTTAGAGCTAAGTAGCTCTAAATAGCTAGGATTACAGGCATGACCCACCCATATCCAGCTTGTACCCCTTATCTTTAAAAGAGAATTTAAAACTAAATTTTCTTCTATCATAATTCATTAATTTTCAGTTTTATTTTCTTTTCTTCCTTTTTTTTTTTTTTTTGCCAATCCTGGGGCTTGGACTCAGGGCCTGACCACTGTCCCTAGCTTCTTTTTGCCTCAAGGCTAGCACTCTACCCCTTGAGCCACAGTGCCACTTATGACCTTTTCTGTGTATGTGGGGCTGGGGAATCGAACCCAGAGCTTCGTGTGTGCTAGGCAAGCACTCTACCGCTAAGCCACATTCCCAGTCCAGTTTTATTATTTTCTATAAGCTGAAAATACCTTTCCTTTAAACTCTTCCTAAAGTTTTTCATTCTCTCAAAACTACATTCCTTTTTTATTTCTTCTTGCATAATTTGCTACAGTAACGTATCATCTAGTTTTCTGAAGCAAAAAATTAGGAAAATAACTGTAACTAACATACAGCTTTTTTTTTTTAATGTGCATGGTAACTATAGTAAGGACTCTACCTACTACTTTGTCAAGTCTCTCTGAAGTAGGGACTTTTACCATTTATTTTTTCAGATGGGAGGCTTAGGTGTATAATAAAGAGACATATGAACTAAGTTCAGACAATATTCAAAACCAGAATAACATGAGAATGTGAGCTTATTAATTTCTAATTACTGGGTGATCCTTGCTCTTCTTTATTTGAACTCTCATTACTCAATTATCATGTTTTTAGGATTACAGCAGTTACTAATACTGATATTAGATTAGTATATAATAACTTGGTTTTAAAATTTTTACTATAAATTAGTCAAACAAGAAGTGACACTGATAAACCTTGTGATTTTTTAACTCATGTTTAAAATTAGCAAAAGTACAGCTATTCCAATATGCCAACATGACTTCAGTTTAATTGTTTAGGTTGTTTATCTAGATCTATGGATGACTTGTGATTTCTAAAGTAGATGCATATGCTACACTGTTTTGAAATGAAAGCCTCTCCCTCCCCTTCCCCCACCCCCAGTCCTGGGGCTTGAACTCCGGGCCTGAGCACTGTCCTTGGCTTCCTTTCTGCTCAAGGCTAGCACTCTACCGCTTGAGCCACAGCACTACTTCCAGCACTTTCTGATTATGAGGTGCTGAGGAATTAAGCCTAGGGCTTCATACATGCAAGGCAAGCACTGTACCACTAAGCCACATCCCCAGCCCCTGATTTATGAAATTCTTAAACTAGGAATAAACTGTTATTGTCTGTATCATTTTTTACAAGTAAAAAACAAAACATTTTCTCATTAACAGAGAATAAAATCACTCAGTAAAGAAAGATTATGGAATATCATCAATGTGAATATGTACTTAAACTCCAATGTTAGCTGCAGTTAAAAATGAGCACAAAGGTATGAAACTATAACCTCTCTGTACATGTTTGATAATAAAAAAAATTTTTAAATGAGGACAAAATTCACTGATTTTTTTGTAATGTTTCAGAAGCATGAAAACTCAAAACTTAATCCCATACCCTCAGAGTATCAGTATAATCAACAGATTAAAAATAATTTCTATCAAATTTCATCTTTTCCACTTACCGTCTAAAGTAATAAAATCTACAAAATACTGGTGAATGAGTTGGTTCTTCTCCTTTTTTAGTGCGAATAAGTCTGCATTCTCGGCACTTCTGTAGGTTAGGCCCTATCTCACAACAGGAGTCATCCTGTAAAAATGATTCTCCAGTTTGCTTCAGCTTCTTGACCTTTCGCCAATCTTTTAATACTGAACGAGGAATGCCAGCTGCAAAATTAGGAAGAAATCATTAGCAAGATTGGTTTGTAGAGATACTCATTGAGATAAAAATCAACTGTATAATTGTGGCTATATTTTTAAAGTATAATTTTAAAAGTTCACAGTAATAAGTGTTTACTTGCTAACTAGTATTAGCAAATAGAGGAACCATATTGTCATGTAAATAAGCTTAAAATGCAATCTTTTTTTTTTAAAGCTAATCTCCACCAAGCCTTCCTCTTGGCTTTAGCCTACAGGCCTGTGCTACCATACCGTGAAGCCTCTTGGAAATGTAGATTTTTAGTAAATTTTCCAGTTGGCAGAACTATGTACTGTACACTTATAACTAAAAAATAAGACTTTAGAAGTTAAATTTTTCTTATTCTATTACCTTTCTCTTTGATATAATCATAAAAAGGTAGTAATGCAGTGTGTATATATGTGTGTGTCTCCTCTCTTTACTGGGGCTTGAACTCAAGAGACTTTTGAAAGTAAGTACCAGTACAGGGGCTACAACTTAAGAGACCACCACACAATTCTTTCCTCTTTATTTAACTTATAATCACTGTTAATGACAATCTGAGCAACACTATTAATTACAAAAATTGTACAATTTTGTCAGCTGATAAGAACAAGATATGGCTAAATTTATATCAGTCTTAACTAATTTTCTTGTAGTAATATGCCTAAATTAGGATTTTTTTCTAACTAAAATTGTTTTAGCTAAAATTAGAGATCCATTTTTAAGTGTGATAATTCAAACTGCATTTTAGCAATTCTTAAAGGCCAATGTTAAACATCTGTAATCCTAGCTAGAATTACAGGACGTAAGGATTAAGGGGACTACAGTCTGAGGCTAGCCTGGAGGAAAATTAGCAAGACTCCATCTCAGGAAAGGAAAAAGGAAAAAGGAAAAAGGAAAGGAAAAGAAAAGGAAAAGGAAAGGAAAACACTAGTCCTAGTGAACATACCTACAGTCCAAGGTATATAGGAGGTATAGATAAGGAGATCACAGTCCAAGACCAACAGTCCAAGACCAACCCTGAACAAATATGTGACCCTATTTAAAAAAATAGCTAAAAGGAAAAAGGGCTAGGGGGTATGGTTCAGTGGTAGAGCATCTGCCTTAGCAAGTTTGAGGCCCCAGCAAAACTAACTAAAACTCAAAGTCTTATAAGTGATCAAATCAGCCAGGTGTATGTAATGTAGTCCTACTCAGGAGGCTGAGTGAGACCTGAGCATTGTTTCAAAGCCACCCCAGACAGGAAAGTCTTGACTTTTATCAACAATTCAGCACTAAAAAAGCTAGTGTGATTCAGAGCACCAGCCTTGAGCCAAATAGTCCAGGATAATGCTCATTTCAAACCCCAGGACACAGACACAGACACAGACACAGATACAGATACAGACACATACAGATGGGGATGGGGACAGACACACACAGGTATAAAGGTTCATGCCTGTAATTACATCTTACTTGGAAAGCAGACAGAAAGATCTCTGATTTGAGGCCATTCTGGGCAAAGTTAATGAGATCCTATCTCAGAAACAAAAATTTACAAAAAAGTGGATAGGAACATGTGTGGCTCAAGAGACACAGCACTTGCTTATCATACACAAGGTCCTAGCTTCAACCCCCAGTACTGTAGAACAAAAACTATCAAAATTATGAGCCACTCCCCAAGTAACACACTGGTTCACACATATTACCTGGAACAATGAATATTTGGTAAACATGTATTTCTACAAATCTCTAAAATTTAAATCTCGTATACTCTTTTAGAAATGTAGAAATGAGGTATAAAGACCAGAGATCCCTTTCAATGCAAGTACAAATACAGAACCACACCATTACTGCTAGAAAATTTTTCCTAAAAGAAAGTTATTTACTTACCACTACTACTGTTGTTCTGTAACTTCAATTTACTTTTTTCTTTGGCACTCCTGCTGAGAATTCCATTGGGTTTTAAATCCTCCTCTACTTCACCTTTCTTCTTCTGCAAATCATTTTGCTTCTTTTTGTAAGTTGGCTTAGGTTGCCTTTTAGTCCTTTGTTCTGACTTGCTTTCACTTTCATCTGTGTCTCCACTTTCAGAGCCAGACTCATAAGTCCTTTTACCTTTTCTTCTATTGGCTTTATCATCCCTTACATATTTATCAACTATGACTTTACTATCTGCACTATTATGAATATCATTAGATGTAGAGGCTATTAAATTGACAGAGCATGGCTTAATAATTTCTGATACAGAAGTCCCTGAATTTTCTATTTTATTAGTATTTTTATCTTCTTCTGAATGTCTAGTAAGCCAAGCCTTTTTCAGTTTAGTATGATAGTTTGTTTGGCTTGTCTGGGACAACTGCCCATTTCCTACAGAGTTTGCTTTGTTACTTGTACTACAGATTACAGTGCTATCCAGGGGAAGAGTGGCTGAAGCTGTCTGATTTTTCACAGGATTAAGTTCAGTCTCATTGACATTACTATTTTTATACTGAGCTGCAGCCAATGCCGCTTTGTGCTTTTTCAAATGGATAAAATCAGTTGTGCCTGAGAAGCCCGAGCTAGGCTGAATAGCACTTCCTATTTTATTACTGGCTAGGGTAACTGGAACTGTGGTGCTGACTCTGCATTCTTGTGTTTGTCCCACTGGCTGACTAACACTTTTTGAAGTACACTCTAAAGATGTAGAGGCCAAAAGGGTATTTGATACAGAGGAAATGAGTTCTGAACTACCCTGGCTGGAAGCACTGGTGGTAGTGACAGGAGATATGAATACATCTGTTTTGGTATTACATACTGTATTCAGAGTAGACATGACTGAAGTGGGAACACTGCCCTGGGAGACAGCTTCATAGTATTTTTCAGAGTTTGCCCGAACATTGTCCAAATTCACATTTGGTAGAATTATTCTTCCAGTTTCTGATGGTTTGACACAATCTATTTTATTTGCCCTTATTGATGATTTTTCACTAACTCGATCTTTGGAAACTAATGGAAGGATTGGTACGCTATCAATTTTTGAACTAGAAGGTGGACGTACAATGACAGATGCCACAGCAGCCTGTGTCTTTCCAGTATTTTTCTCCATATGCCATTCAGCTTTCTCTTTGCTGAGGTTATTATTAGATCTCCACATTTCTGTAAATGTCTGTTCAGAACTCTTAAAATTTCCCTGAGAGTCTTTTGGCTCAGGAATTAGAGTTGGAGGCTTCTGTGATTCTTGAACTTTCCCACCAGCATTAACTGGCATCACTGGAGTTAAAGTGGGAGGAGAAAGGCTACTGTAGCTGCTTTCTTTTCTTTCCAAACTGTGATGAATTGGTGGGTGAAATACTGGTGCTCTATGTAAAGCAGGCATACTGCGGAGTGTATTTGTAGAAGAAACTGTCAAGTGGGTAGGACTCCTACAATCATTTCTAAAAGCTGTTACTGAATGAGATGTAATCTGATGGGGTACATGGTCTGTTATCTTGCCTAGTAAGCTTTCATTTTCTGGCTGGTGTTTAATCAAAGGTGGGGGCTTTGAAAGAGATGATATAAATGAAGTCAGAGTTTGAGGATTAGCTGCTACAGCAAGCGTATTACTCTGCTTTTCAGTGTAAAGATTTGAAACTTCTTTAGATGGGTATGATCTTGGTGGCTCGTTCACCACACTATTGGACAATGTAGTGAAATAATTACTTTGGGGCAAACTCTGAGGCACAGAGTGCTTCATTTTATAAAGCTCTGATACTGAGCGATCTACATCTTTATCTTGTTTGATGGCATGGCTTTTAGGACTCGAAGATGATGATGGTAGTCTGGAATAATCTCTCTCAGTCTCAAGCCCCTTGATTTTAGTTGTAAATGGAGCAACATCAATACTTTCTTGAAGAATTCGACGATGCTCTTCTTTGTATTTGTTTAATCTCTCTCCTGTTTCATGGGATGGTCTCTGTAACTGATTTAATGCTGGATCCACAAAATGTCTATGCAAGTGACAATCTTTTCCAGTTTGTGACCTATTAAGATCTAGGTCATTTTTTGCAGATGTGGATGAGACAGACCGTAATGGTTCCATAAACGTTTTCCTCTCTAGTTCTCTATAAACAAAAAACACAAAGATTTCTGCAATCCTCTTTTCTGGAAAATGTATACAAAGACAGTTTATATGCATTATTATTCTGCTAAAAAAGCAAAATGTATCTTTGCATGAAAATATTCTAATGTAATCAAGCAAATTAGAAGGTATATAAATATAAAAAAAGAACCTCTTCAAAATCTAGTTTTACACATTTAATTAAGTAAAATTATGAAACACAGGGTATTTTTAAGTCTGAAGCATTACTGGACTTACTCTTTATGGTGATCTATTAGAGTTTTTGTCAATGGTGGACTGGAATGCACTGTAATTTTAAGAGGTCGATGAGGCTCTGCACTGGATGGTCTTACAGGAATGTGACTAAGTAAGCCGATACCATCTGCTGAAGTCACAGGAGTAGGTTGATGTAACCAATGACTGGGAGAATTCTATTTTAAAGAAGTCTAGAAGTTAGTTACCCGAAAAAGCTAAACTTGGTGTCACAGAAGAATTTTTATAACAATGTATTTATGAAAGTTATGGTTTTTTCCTCAATGAATCAGGTTAAAAATTTCAATTATTTAATCAACATTAATCAAATTTCTCTATATCATGTACAACACTAATCAGAACTTTTAATCTGTTTTCGAGAAACAATGCAAAAGTTATCAATAACCAGTCTCAAAAGAAACAAAACAGGATCAGACTTGGAGGATCAAGATTCTAGACTAGCCAAGGCAGCAAAGTCTGAGACTTCATCTCCAACTATCCAGCGAACAGGCTAAAGCGTCTGGCTTGAGTAGTAGAGTGCCAGTCATTAGCAAGGAAAGCTAAGTGAGGGCATAAGGCCCTGTGCCAAAAACCTAGTACCAGCACCAAGATATGAATAAACAAAGTCCCAAAGCTATAAATCTCACATAAAAGGAAAAACTATATAATTACACATGTGACAATTTATTTATTTATTTTGGCCAGTCCTAGGCTGTGAACTCAGGGCCTGAGCACTGTCCCTGGCTTCTTTTTGTTCAAGGCTCGCACTCTGCCACTTGAGCCACAGCGCCACTTCTGGCCATTTTCTATATATGTGGTGCTGAGGAATCGAACCCAGGGCCTCATGTATACGAGGCAAGCACTCTTGCCACTAGGCCATATTCCCAGCCCCACATGTGACAATTTAAATATATGACACAAAAGTGTTAAGTTGCTATCAATCATGGTAAAAGTTTTTGCACTACAAAGACTATTCAAAATTATCAATTGTCTATACTTGTTTTGTTCTCATTTTAGTCACAAATATGAAGGTAAATGAAAAGCTCGTGCCTGTGTTTAGTTTTGTGTTTTTATAACCAGCTAACAAAACACTTTTTTTCTTGTACTGATATTGAATGGAGCTTGAACTCAAGTCTCAAGCACGTACTCAGCTTTTTCATTCAAGGTGGGCACTGTACCACTTGAGCCACAACTCCAGTTCTGGATTTTGCTGGTTAATTGGAGAGTCTCTTGGATCTGTCTGCTCAAGCTGGCTTAGAATCTTCTCAGATCTCAGCCTAGTGAGTTGCTCGAATTACAGGAATGACTGCCCAGCAGCCAGCTAAATTTTATACTCTTATAAGCATGGAAGCTAGAGAGACACTTATCTCACTGATAATATTCCTTTCAAGTTGTTTCTAACAGGTATTCAGATCTACTAATGTTTGGAACTTATGAAAGAACACTAAAGCTACTTATCAGCTCTTGCATTTCTGTGTTCTTTCAGCCTATCTTTCTGTATTTACAACTATATTCAGGATAGATAAGAATGAAGGGTCAAAGTGTCACATACTTGGGTCACAGAAGAATGTGATTAGTGTTATTTCCTTGACTTAAAATTCCATGTAATGTTCACATTCTAGTATGACTTTATGATCACAAAATCAATGACAACATCAAAAATAGTAATAGAAGGGCTGGTGGAATGGCTCAAATGGTAGAAAAACTGTGAAGCAAGCACAAGAACCTGAGTTCAAACTATCATACCACCACTGCCACCAACAGAAAGGGGGAAGGGAGGATAAAATGATAAGATAATGGAGCACAAAGAGGTGGTGGTACATGCTTGTAATAACTATTTGGGAGGTGAATATGGAGAAAGGAATCATCGTGAAAGGCCAACCAATTCAAGAACAAAAAGGTGACCAAATCTCAACCAGTAAAGTCAGGCTTCAGGATATATGTCTAATCCTAGCAGTTGGGAGAATGAGGCAAGATGATCAGAAGTTTGAGGACAGTTTGGGCTACTTAGGGAGCTCCAGGCCAACTTGGGCTACCTAATGAGACCGTATCTCAAACAAAAAGGAAAGAGGCAGAGTCATGGGATCTGTGGTAACAATCTACCTTACAACCCATAAGTTCAGACTCCAGTACTAAAAACAAGCAAACAAATACAACAAAAACAGAATGGGAAATAGAAAGTAATTAATAGGAGCACAAGTCTACAACTATACCAATGCAGTTGCAGATCACTGTTAATCACATTTCAGAAGGACAAAGCCTTATAATGGTGGGGCTAAGAGGAGCTGATATAAGATGAGGGAATAAATCATAAAAAGCATCATCAAAATGATCAGAACTCTATCTTGCATTACCAACTACAAGGGACCCTTCATATCACAACTTCGAACTCACAGCCTCACTCTATGCAATTTATCAGTCCATTCCTGTTCAAAATATCATAGCTACACTGGCAAACTTCTGGCATGATGAACACTATCCTTACTGGCATTTACTAATGCTATTTGTAAAAATATTATTTATATAGTAAACAAGAAGACCAACACAATTGTTTTATAAATTTTCACTCCCAACTACTGAAAACATGACCTTGAGTAAGGCTGGTGCTCTAGTATTTGGGATCCTTAGATCTTAGCCTCCTGAGTAGTTATGATTGCACCTATGAGTCACACACTTTAAACTCAAGAGTTATCCTTAGCAGGCAGGCATTCTATTAACTGAGCCATATATGCCCTTAGCTCTTTTTTGCTTTTATTTCATTCACCCTGGGATTATGATCCTCCCATCCTATAGCCTTGAGGTGGAACACTGTTAGCAGCTGAGATTTACAGATGTGAGTTATTTGGGCCAGCTAAGCTTTACTTCTTGAACTTTTTTTCTATAAAGAGGCTTTTCAGAAAACATCTGAGATTATTACACATCTGGAAAAATGGTATTATCAAAAAACATTTATACATGGTAATTAACAAACATGTATCAATATATGGTACAATACAGCATCACTTACCCTCCTTAATGAAGCTTCCGCATTAACTGCATTTTCTGAGTGAACCCATTTAGAAGAAGGCAGACCAAGTCCTGAGTATGCATGTGTTCCATTTGGATACTGCCAAATAATTGGGTAAAGTCCAAGCTGATTGTAAGTAGCAGAAGGATGGGCTTGTCCAAGGAGATGAGGTGACTGGTGCTGTAACAACTGTTGCTGTTGCTGGTGTGCTAGTGCTAAGTGACTCAAGCTGCTGGCATGAGCACTTTCTAGGCGAGGATGGCCGCCAAGTAAGGAGGCAGCAGGCACTCCAGGTAACACAGTGGGAAGTAAATGAGGGTGATGAATAGAATGGTGTGGACCACTAGTCAGAGGGTGAGTGTTAATGTTAGGTATTGGAGTTTGACTAGATGACCCAGCTAGTAAGTGAGGTGCAGGAGTTAAGGCAGGATGATGGGTACCAGGATTTAAACAGGTTCTATGAGATGAGGAATGAAGAGAAAAAGGATGCTGGCTTAAGAAAGGTGAAATGTGATTAGCTCCTGTTTCTGACCCAATAAGAGCAGGATCTCTATAAACTGTGAAATGCTCATTTTTATCAATGATCAGAGGGCTCTTGGTAGATTCCAATGTACTGCCTCGAGGAGGAACTGGATGAAAACTGCATCTTGATAACTCATGTTCTATCTTATTTGCCAATCTTCTTTCACCAGTAGCTTGACTGTTTGTGTATGTCGTCTTAGACTTTATAGGATCAGGAGAATGTGGAATTTTGGGTTTTACAACCTCAGGTGAGGAATTGGGTCTTGTCTTGTGACCATCTACTGAAGTGTTTAGTTTGGATCTTATGGTCTCTGGGGGTGGACTTCGCTTAAGCGATTTATCCTCTGTGATAGCAGTTGTACTTAAAGAAGACATGTAAGAGACATATTTATTTTTGTCTTTTTCCATATCTAGGCGATCAGTTCCTGAAGAAGCATTTGTAACACCTGACGGTGTTAAATCCACTTTGCCTACATCACTGACCCAGATCTGCTCAGGATCTTGTTTGGCTGCTTCTAAGTATTTTACATTTGAAATTGTATGTTTTGAATCACTAACACAAGGATCTACGTTGTCAGATGTCTGGAGGCCAAAGGTACTTGTGTTTTCCTGAGCCACCCTTTCTGAATTAGCATCATTTGTAATATCGATAACACATTTTGGTGTGGGTGGTCTGGATACAAACTTCTCCTTTGGTAATAAATCCACTGTATGTGTATTTTCCATACTGCATTCTTTAAGACCCAAATCGTTAGAATTATGATCAGGAAGTGTGGCCTGTTCTGATGAATGCACACTCATTTTTTCTTGAAGATGAGTATCCACAGATTTCCTCTTCTCTCCATCATGTTTATCTTCCTGTATTTGATCCCAAGGGGGCCGGATATCTAGTGTCTCCTCTACTGCCTTCTCATTTTTCCCTTCTTCTCCATTTATCTTTGAAGTATTTTTATTTTTCAATTCATTCTCTGGCTTTTGCTCAGAGGAGTTATCAATTATTTTCTTATTTGAACTTTCTGAGTCACTGCTCTCAGAAAAGTCCGAAATATTGTCAGTCCGCAGCCTTTTCATATTTAGTTTCTTTTCTTCCTCTTCAGGCTTCCTTCTTTTATTCATCTTTTTATTTTTAGGGGTTTCTGTAATATTAAAATAAGAAAACACTTGTTTTTCCAATTCAATACAAAGTAAGCAAATTTTTAAGCCTAGTTTTGTTTTCATTCTCTTAAAAAAAAAAAAAGAGCTGTGGATACTACCTCCTCGTGATATGTAATCACACTTGTCCTCTTTCATCTTCTCTTCATCTGGTATACTGCTGTCTGAGCCTTTCCTCTTATTTGGACGGATGTTTCTTTGTTGCTGGTGTGTATTCTGCTTTGGTACAGCAGCTTGGGAGTTCATTGCTGGTCTGGGACTATTTGCTTGAGCACGCGTATAATGACCCTAAAAAGTCAACAATGATTATTTACAATGTGACTTGAAAATGACTAAGGAAAATTACTTTTTGAAAATTCATTAGCAAAATATACATACATGAACAGTGTTGATATTCTGATTGGCACGAGACCTGCGTCGTGATGTAATGCCAATATTTTCACCTTTTAACAAGGAATGAACAACATCATCTAGAAAGGTCATTTGAACCATAGAAGGATCGACATTCTGTGGCTCTAGTACCTAATCCATGACACAAAACAAAAATAAAAATTGACCCAAGTGCTAACTAATATGAAATTTGGTACATTTCATTTGCTTAGCAGAAATACTTGCATCAGTTTGGGATACCTAATTTTACTACCAATCAGGCTACATAATTGATTTAAATCACCAAAACAAAACTATTCTTTTAAACCTTCTTTTCCAGTTGCCATAAAATCTGAGCATAACAACAATGAAGTTACATGTGAGACTAGATGTCTGTTTACTTTCATTAGTGAAAAAAAGACCATTTAGTAAACATTTTTACCATTGTAGAAAGAAAACAAAGCTGACTTGGGGAGGAATTTTAACCTAAAGACTGAAAAAAAATGGCTAATCAAATTATACATTTTATGCCCTCATTTCAGATATTGATTTGATCACTAATAAAATATATTTCATTTACCAATGCCAATACCCTTTTACCTGAAATAACCACCTATGTAATATCAGATATGATAAAAACTTATTAGGCTCATATAATTAAAAATCCTAGAGGTGAAATTTACTATCAAATTGTTAATGCTCTTAAGTTTTTAGCTTAGTGATGTACACTGTAAAACGTTCTTCTAAACAATACTACTTCAGTGGGTAGAGTGAAGATATGAACCTGCATTTAGCTTGTCTAAAATAGGGTTAACATGTTCAGAGCTTTGGGTTTGGTCTTCAGAAACAATAACAGTCAAACTATTTACCTGATCATTCATAACGACCATGGTGCGAGTGAAGAGATCATGATGAGTAATTATGCCAGTAAACCACTGGGTGGCAGAGTCTTGTCTATACACTCTCACTCTGTATCCATTTAAAGAATAAGGACCTTTTAAGACACAAAAAACAGAGACATCGTAAATGGACAAATTTTCTCTTAGAAAAATAAAGCTATGTCAAAGATGAATAAAAATCTGCTTTCCACAACATGGTTTAGAAGACAATCTTTCAGAACTGATTATTCTAGAGTGATTATTATATACTAATAGGAACACTTTCTAACTCGAAAATAAAATGTTAAGAATGGAATCGTGAGTAAGAGGAAACAACCAAATATAAAACTCTACTGACTTATGTAGTGAGGTTAAAAAGTCACTCAACAAAGTTTGTATAGATGACTGACTACATGGCAGAAATGGACAAGTAACTTGAGTCTTTTAGTTGCCAGAAGTATTATTACCAGAAGTAAGCAATAGCAATGATTCCTCTATTAATTGCTAGGAAAAAGCTACTAAAAGGTGGTAAGTCACTCAGAAAACTGAAATAGGGTGGTCTCTCCACTTCAAGGCCAACCTAGGCTACATACCAAGACTCCATCTCAAGGGAAGGAGGGAGGGAGGAGGAAAGAAGGAAGGAGGAGACAGTAAGGACAGAGAAGGGAGAAAGGGAGGAAGAAAGGACAGACCTCTGAAAACAAAGATTACTATGTGATTTATAACCATACTAAAAGATGTGTTTTTTAATGGAATACAGTATACATTTGTATTAAATTCACATTTTTAAAGGATATAGATTAACTTTTGGATTAAGTATTTAGGAAGAATGAAGATAAAGATTTTTTGAATCCATAGGTAAATACAAAATACTAAAGTTTAACAAGACCTTTGAAGGGATAAAACTGTATAGCATTATTAATATTTAATATCAGCAATATATAGCTTTCAAAATTTCCATGTGCTTAGCTTAATTAATCCTCCCACAATCTTACTGTCACCCTTTTCATTAAAAACAACAACAATAATGACAAATTTTTAGATTAGCAGGTTAAGTGAATTTTTTTAAAGTCAAAGATATGGAACAGAATTTTCACTCTTAAGCTGACATTACTAACAGATTCAAAACCAATAAAAGGTTTAACACTTATTACTTTAGAAACAAATTGCCTTTGTCTGTATCAGTCTAAAAAACAAGTCACCTGTAGAAAATATTCTATAGAGGACTGGGTATATACACCTCAGGGGTAGTGTTTGCCTATGTATGTATCCTCCACACCAGCCAACAAAAAATGAAATGAAAAGAACTGAAAATAAAAGGGAAAAAAGTATCCCCTGAGTAGCTACGATTACAGGAGTAAGCCATCAGTGCCTAGCTTTGATTGGCTTTTACACTATTACTAACTATAATCTAGTATTCAAATTCTATTCTTTTCTAATTTAAGAAGAGTAAGGATCAATATTACATTTCTAAATAATCTAGAATTACTGACAAAATGACACCACCTAGCAATTTCTAATTACCAATTTAAAAACCCTGTAATTTTGCTTATTCAATTCAACATTTAGCACAATCTGAAGTCTGTCTTACATAATTTTATCTAAGATGGATAGGAAATATTAATACCTTAATCCTTTCTTCTCTAAGGATACAGGGAATGAAGAGCATTTTTTAAAAAATAGCAACTTGATATTCTTCCACAAGAGGGGATGTAGAGCAGGGACACAATACCTAATAACAGTATGTGGACATTTTCATGCTTTCTGATTAAAAAAAAAAACAACTTGTTAAGTTCACTTAAGAAATTTACAGGAGTTGGGAATGTGGCTTAGTGGTACAGTGCTTGCCTAGCATGCATGAAGCCCTGGGTTTGATTCCTCAGCATCACATAAACAGAAAAGACCAGAAGTGGCGCTGTGGCTGAAGAGGTAGAGTACTAGCCTTGAGCAAAAAAGCCAGGGACAGTGCTCAGGCCCTGAGTCCCAAGCCTCAGGACTGGCAAAAAAACAAAAAGAAAGAAATTTACAAAAGGTCATTTGAACATGACTTTAAAGTATTTGATAGTAACTGTATTTTTATCACAGTGGCATTATGGAAGCTTTGTTTAACAAATCAGTAGAATAAAGCAGTATCATTAATTTGGTAGAAGCAAAAGGAGATGCAGAGAAAGTAGGAACAGCCAAATTTTGATACTTGTTGTAAGTAGAAGGTAGATATACTAAAATAGTTTATTTTTGTATATATTTGCATTTCTCCATAATAAAGCTCATAGCATATTTGTGCTAAGTAATATCTAGATGATTTACAGTTGTACATAACTATAAAGTAAACATTACAATTTTGAGATTATGCCTGATCTTGATAGCATGGATATTGAATACTGAGAAAAAAACATGAGAATGTAGCAACATGTCAACTATTAATGACATAATGTCTTAGTTTAATCCTTTAAATTTCACAAAAGGTCTTGCATGTAATGTATGACTTTACTGGTATTTGGGGGTTTAGGACGGGTCACAGCACTCCAAAGAAGAAGGAGGCAGGAGTTTGAGGCCAGCTCAGAGTACATTGTGAGAACCTGTCTCAAAATACAAAAAAACAAAAACACATAGAATAACAACTCATCAACTGCCACCCGTAGGAAAAGATTGCTAGTCTGAAAGGCACATGTGGTAGACAAACCTGTAACTTCACAAAAAAAATTAAGTTTGGTGGTAATTACTGAATAAGTGCACTAAAATAGGCTACTTTCATCAGACACCAGCAGCATTTCTCAAAGGCAATTAATTACGATTTTAAGCAACCCAATACTAACCAATGTTCCTTCTCCTTAGGAAGGACTCACCTAAATGTAAACTTTCATATCCACAAAACAATGTACTGCTAGTTTCATTTTATATCATGTGTTTAGCTCAAATAGTTAATAAGTTGGTACAAATATAAGCTTTCTATCAAAGTTATTATGCTTTGGTTAATTATTTTCCAAACTACCAATTATTTTTGGTAATTATTAAGTTGGGCTTTCTATTCACATCACATATCACTGAACAATCAAAGAAAAATACAGTAAATATTGTCTATTTCAAAAAAGAAAAAAAAAGGAATGCATAACTTCAAAATAGTTACCTTGCATAAAAATCTCCTGAACTTTTTGTTCCTTTACCCAGACTTTCACTTCCTCATGAAGTTGCGGGTTGTCCCTGAGAACTGGGTTTAGGCTGTCTATGTCGTCCTAGAATTATAGATTGAAACAAAAGGTCCATATTACACTTTCCTAACATTAATATTTCTTATTTTCCTACTCATATTTTCTAAATACCTTATGAAAGTTCCTTGACCTAAAAGCATGTACAAACACATTTTCAAAAGTTACACTTCACTTAGCAGCTGCATAAGGAATAAATATGCAGTGAGATCTGATCCTTGACAATAAGTTACTATACTCAAAAATTTAAATTTGGCAATGTGGGTTCTAATTTTTTAAACCATAAGGTTATAGCCTTAATTCTAGGCAGCTTTTTAAAGATTTTTGTGTGCATGTGATTTAAAACAATATACAAATCAAAGACCATCCAGTTATCCAAGGACAGGGGCAAAGGATATCTGGTATTTTAGTGACTGTATTTATGTACATTATCTCTCTTTCCACACACACATACAATGCCTTATTCACTATCCTCATATGAATGTCATCAAATTAAGTTCTACTCAGTTCATCTAATATCTTTATTGCTAAAACTCATTTTTTAAGCCAGTTAAAATTATATTACCAAAGCTGGGCACTAGTGACAAATACCTATAATAGGGGCTACTCAGCAGACTCAGACTTAGAAGATCAAAGTTCAGAGGCAATCTGGGCAGAAAAGTCTGCAAGGCTCCAACACTAATTAACTAGTAAAATGCCAGACTGGAGGTTTTTCTCAAATGGTAGAGCCCAAGCTTTAAGCAAAATAGTTGAGTGAGAACACAAAGACATGAATTCATACTATCATGCACATAAACACACATTACATAATTGATGATAGCACTATTTTTAATAAGGTGGATCTAGACACAGAAACAATCACAGCCACATGGTTTCTCACAATCTGTAGTCCCACGCTGAACCTTTTCACATTCTCTACTCTTTCTCAGTACACGTTAGTGCTCTTATATTTGAGATAAACTGCAAGAGACCTAGCTTACTGACTGGCAAGAACAACAAATCAAGACTCCATTTGCTCAAAGTGAACTAATTAGATTGTGGAAACCTAAACAGAAAGGAGCTAAATCAAGGCAATTTAATCTGGTAAGTAAAAACAAATCTAGCAATCTGAATAATACAAAAGGTTGTTGAAAAGTAGAAAGACTTGTAATAAAACAAGCCATACTTAACTTTTCAGATATATAGTGTATCCAAGTAAAGATGCCCTTTCTCATCTACCATGGTTTTAAGACACTAAGTATTCTTTGTCTAATACTGTAGCAAATATTTTTCCTGAATATCTCCTGTATATAGTGAAAACCAACAGAAAGGCTTTAATTAGTTTTTATGTTCCTTGGAAAATATATAAAAATGCTTTATTAAAGCACAAGGAAATACAAAAGTATCAAACAATAAGTAAATCTACCCTTTTGAAGACAACTGTCCATCAATGAATCTTCTTGTTAAAAAGCTTTCTAGCAATCCCTTTTCTGTACCTTCCATTTAACAGGGGCTTGGGGGGGAGGGGGTAGCTCATTGTTAGACCCTGGGTTCAACCCTAAGCAACAAAAACAAAACATACGGCACCTCTTACCCCATCATTTTTTTTTTTTTTTTAACCAGTCCTGGGCCTTGGACTCAGGGCCTGAGCACTGTCCCTGGCTTCTTTGTGCTCAAGGCTAGCACTCTGCCACTTGAGTCACAGCGCCACTTCTGGCCATTTTCTGTATATGTGGTGCTGGGGAATCGAACCCAGGGCTTCAAGTATATGAGGCAAGCGCTCTTGCCACTAGGCCATATCCCCAGCCCCATTACCCCATCAGTTTTAAGAGAAAATATAACCCAAAATTCTACTAGACTCTAATCCTCTTGTTGCAGTCCAGCTGACAGTCTATGAAAGACAGAATATAAACGATATTTTCTAAGGGATACTATTGCTATTTTAATATAGCAATAACAGCTATACATTCTTTAAAAAAACAAACCTCACCTTAATTTGCATAAAACCCATGAACACACCTATTATATTCACAGGAAATAAACTGTTATAAGCCGCAATACCAGCTATCCCAATACTTTATGCACAGACATAATCAGTAAAACCAACTGACTGTCAAAATTTAACCATTTGTATCCAATCAACTAGTTAAAAATGAGTTTTATTTCTAAGAATATTAGACAACTTATAAATACCTTCCAGGTGAAAGCACATCAGTAAAAATTGACAATAAAATTCCTTTGTGGTAGCACACTTCTGCAACAGTACTAGAAGATGATCTGCAATAGTACTAGAGGCTGAAATGGGAACATCCCATGTTTGGGGCTAAACTTGGCCTAACAAAAAAAGTAAAAGCAAAACAAAACAAAAAACCCACAACCAATAAACCCAATCTATTTACTGGTATGATTTTGCGTAAGTTCAAACTTCTGTATGTCAGTTTTTTCCTATAAAATAGTTATTGACATCTGCTATCTTAGTAAAGATTTTTATTAAATTTTACTAAAGCAATGTTATAGTGTTTTCTTGAAACACCCAATTCCAGATTTGTGTCTGGTATTACAAACACAGAATCACTATTCACCAAAGCCCAATAATTTTAATCCTTACTAAATATCTGTTTTTATGACAGGTATGTTTGTGATGAACTTTTCTTCCTCCCTTCTCATATAGTTATTTCTATTACAGCATATATCTTTTTTAGAAGCTCAAAAAAATGAGCACGATCATGAAAAAGAAACAATGATGGTTTTCTATGTACTTACATGAACTCTTTTAAGAAGCTACTAAAAATCATATACTTATAAAGAAGACAAATTAAAAATTTGTAATTAAGAGTTAGCTATGAATACTCACTTTCTTTTTATTTCTGCTATGCCTTAAATTTGTATGAGATTAAATACCATTTGTACAGGGCTTTAAAAAATATAGACAGGAATTGTAAGTGTGTATGTGTGTGTGTATGTGTGTGTGTGTATATACACAACAATATAAAAAATTTAAAGTTCCCTGAAGGAAGTCACTCTGATAGGGAAGGAATAGCAGCACTTTCTTGAAACTTCCTCTTTCTACAGAAATTATATATTTTGTTCAATTAGCTATATCAATAGGAAGGTTTTGTTTAGCAACATATGCCTTATTAGAAACTACTGTAAGAAAAAAAATTTTGGAAAAGAAGCTGGACCTAGAGGTTAATTGTAGAGCATTTGTTCAACGTGTATGTACTAGGCCCTGGTTTCAAGCTCCAGTACCAAAGACTGGGATAGGGAAAGCAAAAGAAAATGTAAACAACGTTCAAAACAATGACATAAAATTTTGAACTACTCATTTTTCATTAGCTTATTGTTATTCCTTTTGCAAAGATATTCATTTACATGAATATGGCAAACACTGGGCTGAATTTGACACATTATGACTAGAAATATAACTAGGAAATGATAGAATTTTGGTGTCTGTACCTTGTTCTGTGATTCTAAAGGTATATTGTCTATCTTTGTCTGCCTTCCAAGGAATGAATAATAGATTGTTCACCAGCACTGGCCTTCAAACATCCACATATTTCTTTCATGATAAGTCAAAGTTATAAGATAAGGATTAAAGAAGTCAAAAGCAGAGAACTAAAGTACATTAGATGGAAGCTTTCTTTTTCACAAACCTCTTAACTAGTTATATAAATTTCCCTATGAAAGGAAAAATATAGGCAGGGTACAGTAGCTTGATATTGTAATCTCAGCTACTGGGGAGGCAGAGATCAGAAAGATGATGATTAGTGGCCAGCCCAGGCAAGGCAAGATCCTCTATTAACAAAACAAGCAGGACATAGTAGTACACACTTGTAACCTCTGTAATCTTTGTAGTTAGGATTTCAGTCCAAGGACTTATGTGAGAAAAACACAAGATACTAAATAAAAAGTAACTAAAGAAAAACTGGCTGGGAGAACAAGTAGAACTCCCGCCTTAGCAAGAAGCTAAGTTCAAATGCAGGGGGGGTGGGGGCAATCCTGGGGCTTGGACTCGGCCTGAGCACTGTCCCTGGGTTTTTTTTCCCAAGACTAGCACTCTGCCAAATATGGTGTTAAGGAATGGAACCCAGGGCTCCATGTATACAAAGCAAGCACTCTTGCCACTAGGCCATATCAGCCCTGAAATGTCTTAATCATGATTCATTAATTCTCAAATGCTGTTTTTCTATGCAAATATATATATATATATATAAATATATATATATTAAAAACATGCTGCAGATAGAGGTTAAAATTAAAATCATGTTAAGCCTGTGCTATGAAATAGTCAATGGGGAAGATTCGATCAAAGAAAATTACAAGCATGTATGGAAAAAAATGTAATGAACCCCTTTATACAATAAACATTAATCCTTTATACTGAAGTGCCAGACTTTGAAGTCAGGCCCCACTTTACCACGCGAACCCCACTTTACCACGTGAACCTGAAAATAAGCAGGCCCTGTGAGCAAACCCAGGACAAGCTTATTAGGGCCCAGCCGGTAGAGAACTCTTAACAACTGGGAATGCTTAACTCTAGCAGCCCCTAGAATACCTCGAACCCTGAGCCAATCAGATTTGTGCCCGTAATCTTGCTTGCTTAAACACCTGATTGCTGTAACTTTGTCTTTTGCCTTTATAAGCTCTGTATAATCACAGCTCAAGGCTGGCTCCTAACCTCCGCTGTGTCGGTGGGTAGGACAAGGCCCAGGCCGTGGCCCCGCTTGAATAAAGTCTTGCCTTGCTATTGCATTTCGGAATGTCTGAGTGGTCTTCTTGGTGGTGGTCTTGCGACTTGGCACCACATTTGGGGTTTCGTCCGGGATGGCCTCAGAGACCCCCGAGACCCCAGACTCCGAAGGTAAGAAAACAGCACTGTTAATTCTGTGTGTCTGTGTGATTTGTAGTTTTGTTTTCTGTTTAGGCCAGCCGCCTGAATCTGAACCTGTAGAGTGAAGGACCAGCCAGAGTGGACACGCTCATATGGGCAGTCCTGGAGGACTTGGGGAACACCTCAAGCCCTCAGGGGGCTCAGGCTTCCCACTACCACCCTGAACCTGAAGGACTGGACCGGGAGGCCCTTCTATCGGGCGCCCGTCCAGTCCACTCTATATTCGGGGTTGTCTGGTCCGCTCCTGCACAGGGGCAGGAGAGACACAGTGAGACTGTGTGGTCTGCCCCCTCACAGGGGCAGGAGAGACACAGCCGAACCTGTAAGCCACGGCTCCCTAAGTCTGTCTGTAAGTGTTGTCTGGTCTTTGTGCCTGTGATTATTTTTGTGTGTTTCTTTCTTGCGCTGTACCTGACTGACAAACGGATGATGGGGAACGTCCCTTCCACTCCCCTGGACTTGACTTTAGCTCACTGGAAAGATGTACAGGTGACAGCCCACAATCAGTCGATCAGTGAGAGTGTCCGCAAAAAAGAACTCTAGGGGGGCCCCCTCCCAGCCTTCTTAAGCAGAAAATTGTTTGGTGTGCTAAAATGTTTTATATAAACTAAAAATGTTTTACTAAAACCATCAAGCCCTGGAAAATGAGGCTGGACAGTGCTAAAATCATTTGTTAAAGGTTTTTGTCTTAAAGGGTACGGCCGATGCTTATTCAGCGTGCTTTAAGATCTTTGAAAATGTATGTGTGTGTGCATGTGTGAGTGTGAACATGTTCAAGACTGCAGTATGATGCAAAACTAAGTTTAAGTTAAATTCAAATGGTCATCAAGTTTGGGCATTACCAAATGCTTTAAAGGTATTATTGCATTGTTTTAAAGAGGAAGTAGAGTTAAAAAAGGATTTCTCAGGGTTCTTTAATTAAAAAAATCAGAGCTAAGTGTCAGAAATTTGGATTTAAAAGGATTAAACTAATGGGGATAGAAGTAAACTCATTAACTCTATGTATGTAGGAAGAAATGGCAAAATGGGCCAATGTTTCTCACTAAAATATTGGAAAGCTGAATGGATAAGTATTTCTAATTGTACTTCTTGCATTAAGGAAAAATTCAAAGGTCTTCATGCCATGCAGTAACTGGGACTGAAGAAAAAGAAAAGAGGCTTTTTGTAAACAAGCAGCCCATAGGCAAAGGGCGGCACCTGGTTTGAGAATGCCTGTGAGCTTCAGTTTTTCCAATGCAGATAAAAGCTAAAGTGTTGTGTTAGTGTTAAAAAGGCTTTGGAAATCAAGAATACATTTCTAGATAAGAAATTTGGAAGTAAAATTGTCCTAAATAATTATTGCAAAGTGAGAAAAGGAGAATTATGGCTACCAAAATGGCAATTAAACAATTGCCATTCCAGCTTCTTTGTAGGTTTTTTCTATATTTCCGGCAGGCCCACAGAGAAGCACAGGTGATTCCTACAAGTTTGTCAAGATCTAATACTGATCTAATAAGTTCCAGGTAAGAACATGCTTAAAAACTACTTCTGTGTGGACCACCTTGTTGCTTTAATTGGAGTAAAGTGGCCTTTTGTAACACTCACTGATCTGAAATGTGCGGTTCGAAGCCAGCCCGGGCAAAAGAAAAGGTCCCTGTGAGAGACTTGTCTCTAATCAGCCAGCAGAGTGCTGGAAACGGAGTTGTGTGGAGCTCAAAGTGGTAGGGTGCTATTCTTGAGCTGGAGAGCTGGGGGACAGCGCTCAGGCCCTGAGTCCAAGTCCAGTGGAAAGTCACTCCTCCTGGGACAAAAGTGATGGAGCATCCAGAGGCAGTAAGCCACTGCTTGGATAGCAGAGATGGTGTCAGATCCTAGAGTCACTCCTGTTTGGCCTTTCAAAAGTTAATCAAAGCCGGGAAGTCCTAGAAGAATAGTTAGTAAGCATGCCTTTCTAATGCCCATCTACTGGGCAGGAACTTGCCAGTCATCTGTGATAGTGGGTAGTAAGGGTAAGTTTGTTAAATGAGAGGAGAGTTTAAAATTCCAACCCCCTGCATCTACTCAAAGCTCTGTCTGGCAGTGAGAATTTTAAGCTGATACATCTGTTCAGGAAAGAAAGCTCGTAGACCTGAGATTGTGTCCTTATTAAGATCTGTTAAAGGCCTGCAAAGGTCATCAGAGATCAGTTCCCCAGCCAGTCAGGAAAAAGCTTTTACAAACTAGAATGTTAAAAGGCTACACTGAGGTAGCCCAAAAAGAAGTTTGTATAGTTGAAAGTTAAAATGGTGACTGTAATTTCCAGTTTGGAGTAAAGCTCCTAATGGACATCCGATCCTGCAGCCCCTTGGTAAAGTAGACTAAGGTTATAGGGTCAATGCCCCTGAGTCAGCCTGAAGAAGATATAGAAGATGGATGATCTTCGCCCATCAGCCTCCCCTTTTAGGACCAAGGGACCAGGGTTGTTTTTGGAAAGATGAGGCAGGATAAACTAGAGGCATGGAAAACAGAGGTAACAGTATACAGAGACTGCACTTGTGAGAAATGGTTACAGGCCAAGCCGCCTATGTTGGCTTTAAAGGAAAAAAAAAAATCCTAGCCTTATTGGAAATATCTGATTTTAACTTACTGCCCTGGCAAAATGACCCAAGGGCCATTGATTGCCTGAAGCTGTCTTGAATTTCAGTAATGTGCCAGCCTGCAAAAGCTAGTGTGCTTAAGAAGGAATCAGGAAAATACTAGGACATTTGACTAAAGTTAGGCTTTAGGTTAACTTAGGTTAAGCTTCTCTAACCAGTCTATGGAGAAAGTTGCAGGTAACCCAGAAGGTGTGACATCCTACTGGAACCACTGGGAGCCACTGCTGCCTGACACCACGGCCCCTGCCCATTGCATTTGAGTGAGGATCAAGGAGAGAGTCAACAGTCATCTGGAAGAATCTACCTACATCTTCAGATGAGACTGTTATCACACGCAGCTGATTTCTGCTGGAAAGTGTTTTGGATCTGCTAAAACTTATTGTAAGAGATTTTCAAGCAGACTAGCTGCTGCTAAATTCAAAGCATGTATGACAGGCTGGAGAGTCACTTCAAGGCAATGCCTGGGGTGGAGGTATGTCCAAGAGGATTAAAATGTGTCCAGATGGATTAGGGTGTGACCTCAGAGAAGAGAGGGAGGTAACTGCCATCAGGTGTGCCGGGTACCAAGGTAACTGGACAGAGATTTAAACTAGCTGGGGGCATCTTCATGGAGCCCTCCTGGGGGTGGATCTTGCAGATACCACTGGCCAACCTTAGGCACTTGGAGGAACTGGAAACTGGAGAAATCTACTCTAGAA
This sequence comes from Perognathus longimembris pacificus, assembly GCF_023159225.1. Taxonomy (NCBI): domain Eukaryota; kingdom Metazoa; phylum Chordata; class Mammalia; order Rodentia; family Heteromyidae; genus Perognathus; species Perognathus longimembris. The sequence goes on from NC_063162.1 coordinate 40,662,211, forward strand.
TAGTTGGCTCATGATATAGAATATAGATATAGAATATAAAATATAGATATAGAATAGTTGGCTTATGAGAGTTAACTCTGGCCTGGCTTCTTAGGAGCAGCCTGTGTGTGGAGTCACAGTAAATTGCCTTGATGTAGTTGAGATAAACTGGAAAATGTAGACAGTTTAAAACTCTAACAGCAAAGAAGCCCCAGGAAATGTAAACAGGAAGGTTAGTATAGAAAGCCTTGGAGAAAGGGATAAAGGGTTTCCTCTGGATAAGAAAGGGATTTAAACAGTAAATTGTCACAGAATGTTCCAGTAAGTCACTGATGGTGTGAGGAAGTAAAAGATGGTGTGAGTGGGGATGTTAAATTTTATAAGACACAGATTATAAAACTAAGGAAAGACTTTAGAGAGAAAACAAAAATGTTTCCTTGAGATTAAAAGGTTTTGGCATGCTAAAAGTGAGAAAGACAATCCCTAAAGTGAGTATGTAACAAATGGTGAAGTTGGTATGTAATTAAACTGGCTATAATATAAATACGGTCAGAATTGGGGCTTCGGTGTAAAACTGTTTTTATCTGTCGCATTTGTTATGAGTTTTTATGGTATTGCGGGCACAATACCAATCTATCCCTACCGATTCTCAGTCAGACTAAGCAAGGAGAACCACGATTGGTTCTCGAGTTACCTATCAGAAGGGGGGAAATAAAGTGCCAGACTTTGAAGTCAGGCCCCACTTTACCACGCGAACCCCACTTTACCACATGAACCTGAAAATAAGCAGGCCCTGTGAGCAAACCCAGGACAAGCTTATTAGGGCCCAGCCGGTGGAGAACTCTAACTAGAATGGGAATGCTTAACTCAAACCGCCCCTAGAATACCTCGAGCCCTGAGCCAATCAGATTTGTACCCGTAATCTAGCTTGCTTAAACACCTGATCGCTGTAACTTTGTCTTTTGCCTTCATAAGCTCTATATAATCGCAGCTCAAGGCTGGCTCCTAACCTCCGCTGAGTCGGTGGGTAGGACAAGGCCCGGCCGTGGCCCCACTTGAATAAAGTCTTGCCTTGCTATTGCATTTCGGAATGTCTGAGTTTCAGTGGTCTTCTTGGCCTCCTACACATGAAGCTCTCGGTTCAATTCCCCAGCACCACATATATGGAAAACGGCCAGAAGGGGCGCTGTGGCTCAAGTGGCAGAGTGCTGGCCTTGAGCGGGAAGAAGCCAGGGATGGTGCTCAGGCCCTGAGTCCAAGGCCCAGGACTGGCAAAAAAAAAAAAAAAAAAAAAGTCTGTCACATTTGCTTGTTTATTGTTAGCAAAAGCAAGGATTGAGGAATCTGCTATACCAGTGATTAGTATCTAAATGGGTTCTGAGCTGAATGGCACCATAATTTTTTAAAAGATTTGCTCTGAGGTCCCCACTGATGTTTAGAAAGGCACTTTTATTTTAGGATACAACACTATCATAAACTCGAGCCTTTTCTTCCTTCTTCATACAATTCCTGGTAGAGATTGAGCTAATGCACACTTTTCAAGTGATACTCATGTAATGACACTCAGTAATGAAATTGTTTCCTCCTTCAGTAAAATCTCTTGCCCTTTGTATGACATCTAATGAGTCTTACATTACAGTATATTACACAAATTCACCAATAAAAATCATCTTTAATTACATTTTATAGGAGTTGCCATAAAAGCAACTATTGGTATTTTATTCAAGTTAGGTGACAGAACATGTTTTATTACACCAGTTTTGTCAGTCATAAACTTAAATACATGGTTATTAAAACTACGACTGCTTGTCCTTTAGATGCTAGAGTTGCTGGCCAACATTTACAAACATGACTTAAATACACATAGGTCAAGAATTACATTAACTACTATGACACCAAATCTTTTATAACTTGCAAAATACTCCATATTAGTAAAGATTTGTTGGAACTGGAAAAATCCTAGTCATCTATACCATTCAGTTTAATTAAGTCCAAGAACTACTGAAGGCTTCCCTGTATTCTGACAAGAGTTAGAAAACGTGTGGACCATACAAATTCACAGTACAAAAGCAACCAAACAATAATATAAATACTACACAAATAAATGAGCATGGTTGTAGTCTAATAATGGAGGTGGGGCAGCAGTAATGAGGTTTTATTCAGGGCTACGCTCTACCACCAGATCCACAATCTTTTTTTTTTTTTTTTGGTGGGTTGTAGGGCTTGAACTGTGGGCCTGGGAGCTGTCCCTGAGTTGTTCAGCTCAAGGTTAGCACTCTACCACTTGAGCCACACTTCCAGTTTTATGATGGCTAGTTGGAGGTAAGAGTTTCACAAACTTTCCTGCCCCAGCTGGCTTCGAACCATGATCCTCAGATCTCACACTCTTGAGTAGCTAGGATTACAGATGTAAGCCACTGGTGCCCGGCATTCTAATAATTTTCAAGTCTTAACAGTATATGAAATTTAAATTTCTCTGAACATCCAAGTATTGACATATTATTCTTTTAATTTTTTTCCCAACCATTCAAACATGTAAAACAAGAGTTCAGATGAACTTGGCCTACAATTGAGCAAAGTTAAATAATTACTAAGCAGATTTTTTTTTTGGGGGGGGGCTAGGGTGGGGGAGGGGAGTATGTTCAAGGGGCTTGAAGTCAGTGTCTGGGCGCTGTCCTGAGCTTAGCTCAAGGTTAATGCTCAACCACTTTCAGCCACAAAGCCACTTTCGGTTTTCTAGTGGTTAATTGGGGATAAGAGTCTCTTTTTCCTGCTTGGTCTTGGCTTTGAAATGAGATACTCAGATCTCAGCTTCTTGAGTAGATAGGATTGTAAGAGTAAGCCACAGGAATCTTGATAAGCCAATTTAAAGCAAAAAAGCCGTTAATGATTAATGGAATGTTATCAACTACAAGTTATATTTCACAGATGAGTTACACACACTCACTCACACACCTAAACTTTAATGTAAACTCTTTTCATTAGCAAGTAAAGAGAAAAGCATTATTTCTCCCCCTATTTGAGTTTAGAGACAGGGTCTCTCTATATAACCCAGGCTAGCCTAGGATTCCCAATCCTCCTGCCTCAACTTGAGTTGGAATTCAGAAATGCACCAAAACACTCAGCTTTCTATTTTTTTAAATTTCATTAGCAAATAAGTAATTTCCTTGGATACATTTCTGTTGTGCAGTTAACTGAGGAAAAATAATTTTCCTTATAAGTTAAAATATATTGTAAGCCAGGAAAAAAATCATACACAGAGAATGGTACAGATTTCTATACATCTGTAGATGACTACAGAGAAAAAGCAGAGATGTCATAGTTATTCTTTGAACACTTATGCTTTATACATTTTACTTATTAAAGATCTGAGGTTACATATATGAAAAGAGTAAGTCACTTGCAGGGAAACGATGAACCTAATAAAATTTTTGTTAAGTGAAGTAATCCAGGCTCAGGGACGAATTATGTATGTTTTTCTCATTATATCTAAAATACAAACTGGACAATATACATAGGGTTATGTGCATTTACAAACAAATAAATTGACTTAAAAAGTGTATACTTAGGCTCGCCTAGCATGCACAAAGCCCTGGAAATATCTTTAAAAGCCTGAGACTTATCTTTCCTTATATACTCACATATAAAATCTTTTTAAAATGACAAACTCATGGGTGGGAAGTGGCTTAGTAGAATATTTTCCTAAAAGCAAGAGACAAGTACTAGGTTCTCAAAAGTCTAAATGCAAAGTCACATATATATACTTAAAAGCTAGACATGGGGCACATAGCTGTACTCTCAGCTCTTTAGGAAGATCATTTCAACCTAAGAGTTTGAAACTAGCCTGGATAACACAGAGAGGCCTCACCTTAAAATAAAATAACATGGTAAAGAGCCTGCCTAGCAAGCACCAAGCATTTAGTTCAAACCTCAGTACTGCCAAAAATTAAAAATTATTATATTGACTCTAGGCACCAGAGGCTCACACCTATAATCCTAGTGCTAGTCAGGAAGCTGAGATCTGAAGGTAGAAGTTCAAAGCCAGCCCAGGCAGGAAGCCCATGAGACTCTTACCTCCAAATTAGCCACCAAAATGCCCACTGGAGCTGTGGCTTCAGTGGTAAAGCATCAACCTTGAGGAAAAAAATATAGCTAAGGGGCAGTGTCTAGGTATGTTCTGGATACAAGTCTCAGTTCCCACATACATTACAAAACACATATTTACAAATCTTTTATTATTCATACAATCAAGAAAATAAATGTGAAAGATACTTTAACCCATCTAAATCACTTTAATAGCAATGATGAAAACAGTTGTCAATGAAATGAAATTGTAATTTTATGTGATGGAAATATGCAAGTAGTTTTAGAAGTGAGAATGGTATTCAAATAATCTGAATGACACTAAGGTGGACATTTTGTTTTTAAAAAAGAAAAGATTACCGATATAAGGGGAAAGCATCAACACTTTAATCCTTTCTTCCTTCCTTTTTTTAGATGGAGGGGGGTTGTTGGTACTGACTGTGTTGCCTTTATTTCCAGATTTGTTTTGTTCATGGCTGGCATTCTACCACTAGAGTCACAACTTTTGACTTTTCTCTGGTTAACTGGAGATTAAGAGTCACACAGACTTTCTTTCCCAGGCTGGCTTCAAACTGACATCCTCAGCTGTCAGCCTCCTATGTAGCTTGAATTACAAGCTGGGTCCCAACACATAAGCTCTACTCATAGCCTCTTGAGTAGGTAGTTTTCTAGGTATAAGCCAGTGGTGCTGGGTACTTGAATCTGCTGTATTTCTTAAATATGTTTTTAAGCAATAGTCCCTGCATGAGAAAGAAATTTAGAAACAAAAATAATGAAGACTAGCTTTGACTGTACACTTGCTTTGACTGTACACTTGATTAAAACAAAGCAATTTCAGTAGCTTATATAATTAAAAGTACTGTTTTAAACCTAGAATACAATGTACTTATAATCACAAAATATCTGAAGCCGCAGAAGAGAGCATGTCTTAAAGCCAAGTATAAAAATAATGTCCAGAATGACTATGGAGAAATAAAAAACATATTACCTTTTACTTCCTAGTTTTTTTCATAAAATTTGTGGAAGTAGTAGGGATTGAGCCCATAAGCAATTGCTTTCCCACTGAATTACATGTCCAGTGTCATCCAGTTTTAAATATCATCTATTTTCCAAGGATCATGATTTAGTGTGAATAAACTAACAAAAACTAAAATACATTATAGGACCCTAGAGTTAAATGAACCCAAGAATAAACACAATAAACAAATATAGAGAACAAAACAAAAATACAGGGCATTAAAATATCAGAATTTAAGCTAGTAAAAGGAATCACTCAACGCTGATCCTTAATTTATTTTGATGAGTAACTCTTTAGTTTTTATTGTTAGTTGGACTTTCTGATTAAGAGGAAATAGACAACCAGTACAAAAACAGCTGACTTCAATGGCAATTAAGACTGGTTGAAATCAAGCCTGAAATTTGTAGTGACTTAACAAAGGTGCAAGTTAATGCTATACTTGTTAAGCACACAAAACAAGGAAATGTAATATCTCTTTTATTTAAGGACTATTTTTACATTGTTAATTCTAAAATTATTTTTGTCATAGTCTTATCAAGGCATCCCTTTCTTTAAGTTAATTAAGATAACAATTGGTCTTCCTGTATTTTTTACTTGCCACATTTCAGGGCTCCTAGTTTCAGAAAAGCTCTTTGTGAAGAACACAAAAGTTAATGTTATTTAGCTATTTAGAACACACCTTTATGTATGAGAATGCATTCATTCTGTATAAAAATATATTCGAAAAAGGGTATTAGTAAGTAATTCATTTCAGATAAGAAGTATATCTAATTTTGTACTTGGATCTCAACTCTTGATGACCAAGAAAAAACATCCATAATCCTAAGAAAAAAGTCTACTTTGAAGCTTATGAAAGCCCTAAGTATTTCAGGAACCTCTCCTTGGCATTACCATGTACTACTACTTTTCATTATTTATTTCAAGTGAAATCTGGTATTATAAAACACTGCTATTACACATATACACATTAACATACACACATTATAAAATAAACTTTAAGAGTTTGTTATTTACTTTTGCTTTCACTGCTCAAATAATGGCAAACCACAATTCTTATTTAACTTCATTTAAATGAAAAGGGGCCAAACTACAGTGTTCTCTATTTTCAATGAAAGTTTTATAACTTCATTGTCCTTAGTAGCTAATTTGACATTCTACTTTGGAACAGAAATTTTTCTTTTTTTTTTTTTTGCCAGTCCTGGGCCTTGGACTCAGGGCCTGAGCACTGTCCCTGGCTTCTTCTCGCTCAAGGCTAGCACTCTGCCGCTTGAGCCACAGCACCGCTTCTGGCGGTTTTCTGTATATGTGGTGCTGGGGAATCGAACCTAGGGCCTCGTGTATCCGAGGCAGGCACTCTTGCCACTAGGTCATATCCCCAGCCCCTGGAACAGAAATTTTTCAATCTGAAGGTTTTCATTAAATTTTATCAACATAATAAATTGTTTAATAAAACTGTGTAGAATTCCAGTTTTGGTTAATATACTGTTCAATGAAACCATATGAACTAAAAGAGTACTATACACAGAATGTTAGTAACTTGTATTATTTACTAAGTTTATCATTTTCACTATTTTAAAAGTAATGTCTGCCAAGGTGCTGATGGCTCATGCCTGTAATTGTAGCTACTCAGGAGGCTGGATCTCAGCCTCCTGAGTAGCTACAAGTTCAAATGTGAGACTTTTATCTCCAATTATCTACCAGAAAAGGCAGTGGAGCTGTGGCTCAAGTGGTAGAGTGCTCAACTGTGTTAGCCTTAAACAAAAAAAAAAAAAAAAAAAAAAAAAAACAGTTCAGGAACATTGCCCAAGCCCTGTGTTCAAGCCCCAGGACAGGCGCACGCGCGCACACACGCACACACACACACGCGCACACACGCACACACACACGGTCTATAATATTGGTACTGAAAAAAATTAGATTAGAAATATAAGCAAATGTAATTTCATGTTGAACAGAATAAAAGGACTAAGTTCCATGTCAAAATAAAACTAGGGTTGGGAAAATGTTGCTCAAGTGGTATAGCACCTTCCTAGAAAGTGGGGGCAAGTTCAAACCCCAGTACCACTAAATAATAATGTAAACATACAGCAAACAAAATAAATGATAAAAAAAATACAAATATTTTAGTACAATTCCATCATGGGACAGAACTTTATCTAGGAATTAAAATAGTTCCACAAAGGGATCTACCCTGGCTATTCCACGTGCCTTTAAAAAAATACCATCAGGGCTGGGAATGTGGCCTAGTGGCAAGAGTGCTTGACTTGTATACATGAAGCCCTGGGTTCGATTCCCCAGAACCACATATATAGAAAATGGCCAGAAGTGGCGCTGTGGCTCAAGTGGCAGAGTGCTAGTCTTCAGCAAAAAGAAGCCAGGGACAGTGCTCAGGCCCTGAGTCCCAGGCCCCACACTGCCAAAAAATAAAACAAAACAAAAAAAAAAACTTGACTCATAAAAAATACCATTATAGGTGCTGTGAATGTGGTTTAGTGGTACAATGCTTGCCTAGCATGCATGAAGCCCTAGGTTCCATTCCCCAGCACCACATAAACAGAAAAGGCCTGAAGTGGCACTGTGGCTCAAGAGATAAGAGTGCTAACCTTGAGCAAAACAAGCCAGGGACAGAACTCAGGCCCGGAGTCCAAGCCCCAGGACTGGCAAAACAAACAAACAACTTAGTTCTAAAGATCATAAAATATTCCTGTCTTCATTATTAATCCAACTAGAAAGGTAAGCACATTTAAAAGACTCAAGATGAAAGCCCTGACTGCAGAGTTCTTTTGTGTATATAGTATTTACTATACAATAAACACTATGCTAAACATTTTTGCTACAGTGATAGCTGTTCATTCTTAAAATAACCTTGAAGCAGGTATTATTATCTACATTTTACAGATGAGAGCATGAGGCACAGAGAAGATTAGAAGACTTGCCCAGAAACATAAATTTTATATAAGATTTGAACAAAGGCAATCTGAATTGGATGATGTCAACAAAAAGTAAACCATTCAGTCACTTCCTAATTATTCAAAATTGGCTTACTCGAGGTATCCTGGGCCAAATATCTCTTCACTAATTCCCCTCCCCCACTCCCGAGCTTAGGCCAAGTTGACCTATACCTTGCTACATAGTCCAGGCTGGAATCTAACTCAAGATCTCATCTTGTGTGTAGCTGGGATTACAGGATTGCAAAACTACATTTGGATTTAACTCTTAAAAAGTTCACCTCTATATTGCTCCCACTGTGGGGAGAAAAGGGCATTTAATACTTGGTTAGGTTTTGCAACTTAATTTTAAATAAAAACACTGCAAAGTAAAAAATGAAAATTCTGCGATTGTTTGCAGTACCAAATATAACTGAAAACACCATCTAAACGAGGTATGCTTTGTAAGACAATTTTATATTCCATCGCCTTTAAAATAGCTACAGCATGACAAATGCAGTGGCTCAAGGGCTCAAGGGATTTAAGTTTGAGGCCAACCTGGGTATAAATGTTCCCCGGGACTCCATCTCAACTAATTGATGGCTGTGTCTGTTACAGCAACAATGGGAAGAGAGGGACTGCAGCCCAGGTCAGTTTGGCCATAAAGCAAGATCTTACCTTGAACATAAGCAATGCCAGTGGTACTTAGTAGATACTACATTGAAATTAAACTATATATCTTATGGGTAGAGATGGTAGGGAAAAACTGGGGAGAGTTCAAGGAAGGGGGTGGGTGACTTTGACCATCCAAAAAGTCATGTACTCATTACCTTACACATAACTGTAACCCCTCCATACATCACCTTTATGATAGTTTAAAAAAATAAAAATAAGAAAATAAACTGCAAAATTAAAGTCTGGGGAAGTGATTCAAGTGGTAGGTCATCTGTCTAATTAGTCCTATTCTGAGTTCAATAGTATCACGAAGTAAATAAAACAAAACTAGTAAACTGAATTAAGGAAACATCTGTAAATGCTACCAGTAACCAACATCTCATTCCCTCGGTCACTCTCACTTAATCCTAACGAGTTTGGTATTATTCCATCCATTTTACAGATAAGGAAACAAGGATTAGGTAATTTTCTCCAAATCATCACAGAAGTCTGTGACAAGGGACAACACAGCAAGGATCTGTTGTCAAGGCTCTTTCTTTCTGGTTGCCTTTCAACCATCCATATACTTGTAGAATCAAACTCTTGAAAGTTCTCTACTTGGTGTTCAATAATTTCTTCATTATATTAGTAAAATGAATGCATAAAAGTGAGAAAAAAGATTTACCAAATTACTGTTTAACAAAAGTCAAGAATCTTGAAACAGATATACTGTAATATATAAGTTCTATTACATTAAACCATAACAAAAATTATTCTATTTACCTGTTCAATTATATGGGTTAAATTAAAAGAGCAATAGAAAAGGCTAATCTGACTAATTTACATGCACATGTAAAATACCATAATGAAACGATTTTGTACTATATACAGTTAAGATGTTTAAAAATAAATTACAATAAAGTAAAAAATAGAGGCTGGGAATGTGGCTTAGTGGCAGAGTGCTTGCCTAGTATGCATGAAGCCCTGGGTTTGATTCCTCAGCACCACCACATAAACAGAAGAGAGAGAAGTGGTAGAGTGCTGCCTTGAGCCAAAAGAAGCCAGAGATAGTGCTCAGGCTGAGTCCAAGCTCCAGGACTGGCAAAAAAACAAACAAAACAAGAAAGAGAGAGAGAGAGAGAGAGAGAGAGAGAGAGAGAGAGAGAGAGAGAGAGAGAGAGAGAGAGAGAGAGAGAAAGAGAGAAAGAGTTGGGGAGCAGGTACCAGCCAGAAGGGAAAGGGCCAGAGAAGGTAAATGAGGGTAAATAATGGTATAAGTATTTAATGTCCATGTACGAAAATGAAACCTCTTGGATGGAAGGTAGTAAGTTTGATCTGCATCAGTGTTATCTGTACACAGAAAAAGTGACATACTAAAACCTTCTGTATACAACTAATAGATGTTAATAAAAACTTTCAATAAAATGGTGTCAATAAGAAAATTTCCATTATCTTAATTAAAAAAGCAGTAACAGGGGCTGGAGATATGGCCTAGTGGCAAGAGTGACTGCCTTATATACATGAGGCCCTGGGTTCGATTCCCCAGCACCACATATACAGAAAATGGCCAGAAGTGGCGCTGTGGCTCAAGTGGCAGAGTGCTAGCCTTGAGCAAAAAGAAGCCAGAAGCCAGGGACAGTGCTCAGGCCCAGAGTCCAAGCCCCAGGACTGGCCAAAACAAGGACAAAAACCAAAAAAGGCAGTAACATCAGTAGGATTTCTTAGCTAATATCCAAACTGAAACAAGCTGGGTTTTTTGGCCAGTCCTGGGGCTTGAACTCTGTGCCTAGGTACCATCCCTGAGCTCCTTCAGCTAAAGACTAGCTAGCACCCTACCACTTGAGCCACAGCCCTACTTGTAGCTTTTTCTATAGTTAATTGGAGATAAAGAGTCTCACTGACTTTGCTGTTTATTTAGGCTGGCTTGGAACTGCAATCCTCAGGTCTCAGCCTCCCAGGATTACTGGCATGAGCCAGCCACTGGTATTCAGCTTTGAAACCAACCTTTTTTTTTTTTTTTTTTTAATTCTCTTATACTTCATCCAGACCTGTGCCATTAGTACATAGTCCTTTTTTTTTTTTTTTTTTTTTTTGGCCAGTCCTGGGGCTTGGACTCAGGGCCTGAGCACTGTCCCTGGCTTCTCTTTGCTCAAGGCTAGCACTCTGCCACTTGAGCCACAGCGCCACTTCTGGCCGTTTTCTATATATGTGGTGCTGGGGAATCGAACCCAGGGCTTCATATATACGAGTCAGGCACTCTTGCCACTAGGCCATATTCCCAGCCCTACATAGTCCTTTTGTCTCAGAATAACCACACAATAAAAAAATCAGACAAAAGTAATCTTAAGGGGCTGGGGATATGGCCAAGTGGCGAGAGAGTTTGCCTTGTATACATGAGGCCCTGGGTTCAATTCCCCAGCACCACATATACAGAAAACGGCCAGAAGTGGCGCTGTGGCTCAAGTGGCAGAGTGCTAGCCTTGAGCAAAAAGGAAGCCAGGGACAGTGCTCAGGCCCTGAGTCCAAGGCCCAGGACTGGCCCAAAAAAATAAAAAAGTAATCTTAAAAATCACTTAATGGGGGCTGGGGATATAGCCTAGTGGCAAGAGTGCCTGCCTCGGATACACGAGGCCCTAGATTCGATTCCCCAGCACCACATATACAGAAAACGGCCAGAAACGGCGCTGTGGCTCAAGTGGCAGAGTGCTAGCCTTGAGCGGGAAGAAGCCAGGGACAGTGCTCAGGCCCTGAGTCCAAGGCCCAAGACTGGCCAAAAAAAAAAAAAAAAAAAAAAACACTTAATGTTCAATGTATTTCCTTCTAAAGCCACATGTTATTATTCTTTGTAATAGTCTGAATAACAGTTATGAACTTTTTATAGAAGTTCAGAAGTCTAAAGGGAAATTTTTCATTCAAGCTATTTATTTATATGGCTTTTACATGGCTGAATCATACGAGTTTAACCTATTGAATCACAAACTTTTAGACTCTGCCAAACACAATTTACTAACTGCAGCTTCCTCAAACTTACAACTGAATAAACTAAACAAAGCTTAGGAGCTGTTTAATATGTTCTGAAATAATAACTGAAAATACTTTTAGAACAAAAAAAGTTTTAAAAATAACTCCTAGGACAGAGTCAAAGAAAATCATATTCTTGCCTAAAATATAATTATATTCTTGCCTAAGAAAATAATTTTGGGGGCAAAGTATTCTAGTAAACACTCAGGTACATTATGACAGATAGATAGATAGATAGATAGATAGATAGATAGATAGATAGATAGATACAGTTGAGCATTAAAAAAATGAAAGTGCGCCTGCTTAGCTATGGGGATCTGAAAAGGGCTTTCCAGACTAAAGAGGAATGCATATGTATATAGAAGAACAAAATAGAATGGCATACATGGAGAACTTTAAGGATGTGTTAAATGAAGATAAAGGACTCCATTTGAAAAAAAAATGACAATGGATGCAAGTAAGGATGGAAGCCTTCCAACAGAGATGGAGAAGATGAAATAGTTATAAACAATGTTAAGACAGAATCAGTAAACTGAACAGGTAAGTAGTCGGGGTAAGAGAGAAACAAAATATTCTCAGTTGTTAAGTGATAAGAGACAGTTTTAGTTATATCATCCATAATAAAGAATAAAGAGAAAATCTGAATGCTGACAAAATATGCTAGGCAGAATAAAATAGCTTTACTTTCTCAATGATGCCTGCCCACCTATCTTGACCATCCTATTAGTTTCTGTAGCCTGTTTCTCCTACGCTCTTTCTTGTTTGTGACCAGGTCTTGCTACGGAACCCAGGCTGGCCTCAAACTTGAGGCTCCTAACAGCTGAGATTATAAGAGCGCCACCATGTTCCTGTAATCTCAGTTCTTGCTCTCATTTCTAATTGTTCTTACATTGCTTTTTTTGTCACAGCACATATTAAACAGTTCATCACGATATATAACTTACTACTACATTCATTACTGACTTTGCCTCCTTTAGAATTTTAGCTTTATGGGTCAGAAATTTGTGTTTGAACAAGAGTTGGCACATGTGAGAGGCTAAATAAAGTTGTTAAATAAGTGATAATACAGCGGAGGTCTAGACTAGTTTTAGATTCAGAAGACAGGGTTTCTGAAAACAGGACAATGTTAAAGAAATTTGTAAAAACAAAAACTATAGAGAGGAAGAAACAGGCAGGAAAGACTGACAAAAAGTAGGAAAACTTAAAAATTTTTAAGAGATATTACAAAGCAAGAGAAATAAAGAATTTGCCTTTTTTTTTTTTTGCCAGTGTTTGCATGGAATTCATGGCCTTAGATTCAAAGACAGAACTGTAATTAAAGGCAAAAAATGCTAGTGATATGACTCAAGTGCTAGCCAGAATGCATGCCTAGCAAGGGCAATACAGAGTTCAAGCCAGCAATTCCCTCCATTCCCACCAAAAAAAATCCTCCCCCATAAAAAACAGTGATTCAATGAATAGGAATAGAAATCCCTATATTAGAAAGAGAAGGAGACCTGATCCTGATTCAATTAAATAAACAAAGCCAGGTTGTAGTAATTGGTCATATTACTGGGGAGAATAGATATTAAAGGTCATGATATATTGTACAGAAGTATATGAATAGTTGTAATTAGAGGCCCTTTATCTTCTATATTTAAAAAGAGACTGAATTTATATGATTTAGAAAAAAAACAACAATGAAAGAAACAGGTTTAAGATTTGGTAAATAGCCCAGTGCCACCGGCTAACACCTTTAATCCTTGCCACTCATAAAGCTGAAATATGAGTATTATGGTTCGAAACTAGCATGGACAGGGCAAGTCCATAATACTATTATCTTCAATTAATTACCAGATTGATAAGGAAGCTGTGAGAGCTGAAAAGGTAGAGTGCTAGCCACAAGCATAAAACACCCAGCCCCCCCATCTCTCTCTCACACATACACACACACACACACACACACACACACACACACACACACACACGTAAGTAACACCTGTGAAGATAGGTTACAGAACACAGGGGGTTTGGTTAGCTTTTTCAAACAGAAGGCCATTAAGGGAATGGTTTCAAAAGATTGTGAAAAGTCATAAACTCCTATATGTCATCAGGATGGTATGTCCTGGAGATAAGAACAGTAATCAAAAATTTAGAATTTTTCCACAAATTAAACTACTGGTAGTAAAGATAGTGCTGTTTTCCTAAGTCCAATAGTTGCATAATATAAGACATTATTCTATCATACCTACCATTTCTGAGGTGCTACTGAACATAACTAATGTAAGTAATATGATTTGGCAAAAGAAATACTTTCTTTTTTGTACATGCACATACACATGAACATTTATGGATGACATCTGTACGTGAAATTTCATAGGAAGAAATGAATCACTATTGGTATGAATTCATAATTAATTGTTCAAGCTAGGTGACAGGCATGTGGGTCTGTATCATATTCTATGACTGCATGTTTAAAATTATAGGAGAAAAAAGGTTTCATCACATCACTTTTGTGTTCAAAATCCTTCAAAGGCTTCTACTCCAAGCTCAATCAGAATGAAAAAGTCTTTATAATAGCCTACAAAACCATATTTCAACATCCTTACAACCTCTGACCTCATTTCTACTACTTCAATACTTATAACCTCTGACAGCACTTTCTACTACCACACAGTATGCTACTTGAATACTCACACTTTGCAAGGGTTGGGAACCATTTTTCCTGCCAAGGATCATTTGGCTATTTAATAACATTCTTTGTGGGCTATACAAAATAATATAGGAAGACCAAGAAGCATTCCAAGAGCGCAGTGTCGCATAGTGGGCCAGTGTTCCGGATCCCTGCTTTAGGGGTATCCTATTTTCTATCCAAGTGGGTACATCCTACTCCCTTCAGACTTAAATTAGCTAAAGATTGTTGTCTACCTTGCCCACCATGTGGTTAAACCACACAAGGGCAAGAGATTTCTTGTTTTACTTCATAGTTGTGCAGAAGACACAGAAGGTATCCACAAAATATACGTAAAATTGCTATAGTAGTCATAGTAAAGGACATCTTTGAGAGAAAAGGAAAAAGGAGGTAGATGACAAGTACAAAAATAGGCATAAGAACAGGAAGTTAAAGAGGTTCCTGTGACCTCAATTTCCTCTGTGTAGCAGAAGAAAGGCCATCTACTAGGAGAAAAGGAGGAAGTTTAGTATAGTAGTGATAATTTAGAATAAATGCTTTAGGAAATAAGAGTTCACAAGTGTCAAAAAGAAAATAGAAGATACTAAGGGCTCAACTGAGCCTGGAGATAATACAATGATACTAAAATGTTCTTAAATAAAATGCAACAAAATGCACTATATACAATCATGCCCTCAAATGATTTTTGTTTTATCTAATCTAAATTTAGATAACCCTTGTGATTTGTGGCTATCCATAACACACTTTGTAGATTTAGGGTACCTAAAAGACAAAACAGTAACAAAAATCAACAAGACTAGCTATGGTGTTACTCGAAATAGCTGAACATGATATAGACATATTTTATCTGAAAAATAAATGAGGAAAGTAGGAGAATATAGAAAACTAAATAATGATGAAACCTAAATAATGATGAATCAATAAAAGCTGCAAATAACTACTTTGCTACTGCGGAGTTAAAACGACAATTCTGTACTGAAGGTACAACCCAGTGGTTAAGAATGCTTGCAAGCACATGTGAGGCCCTAGGTTCATCTATAGCAACTCCAGTAAACAACTCTTGAAATTACATGTATTACAATCTGATAAGTACTCAAATCTATTTCCTTTTCTTTCTCCCTATTCCCAGTATGGGGTTCAAACCCAGGGACATGTACTGCTAGCAAGAACAAAATTCATCTCCTTAACTATTATTGATTCATTTTAACTCCTATTCCCTGTGATATATCATATAGAGATTCTATGTAAAAATTACAAAATAGGGATAATAAGAAGTTACAGAGGTTCTTGTAGCTTCAATTTTTTTCTCAAATTTTTATTATCAAACTGATGTACAGAGAGGTTACACTTTCATACGTTAGGCATTGGATACATTTCTTGTACTGTTTGTTACCTTGTCCCTCATACCCCCCTCCCCCCCACCCCCTTACACTTTCCCCCCCTGAGGTGTTCAGTTCACTTACACCAAACAGTTTTGCAAGTATTGCTATTGTAGTTGTTTGTCTTTTTTTACCCTGTGTCTCTCAATTTTGGTATTCCCTTTCAATGTCCTAGTTCCAATACCAGTATACACAGTTTCCAATATACTCAGATAAGAATACAGAGATAATGTAGGTACAACCACAGGAAGGTGATACAAGAACATCATCAATAGTAGAAGCTACAGATACACATGGGACGTTGAAAGTAGTTACAACTGTGATATAACAATTGTCTCCATTACCTGGAGTTCATTTCACTTAGCATCGTCTTAGGTGTTCATAAGGGTATAGCTATTGGGCCATGTGATGCTCTGCTATGAGTTGCCTAAACCTGTACTATTTATTCCCAATAAGGGAGACCATAGAGTCCATGTTTCTTTGGGTCTGGCTCACTTCACTTAATTCAAAAATTAATTGTGCAAACTGAAGTGCCAGACTTTGAAGTCAGGCCCCACTTTACCACGTGAACCCCATTTTACCACGTGAGCCCCATTTTAGAATCGAACCCTGAGCCAATCAGATTTGTACCTGTGTCCTAATCTTGCTTGCTTGAACAGCTGATTGTTGTAACCTTGTTCTTTGCCTTTATAAGCCCTGTGTAATCACAGCTCGGGGCTCCCTCCTAACCTCCGCTGTGTCGGTGGGTAGGACGATGCCCGAGTTGCAGCTCGCTTAAATAAAGCCTTGCCTTGCTTTTGCATTTCGGAATGTCTGAGTCTCGGTGGTCTTCCTGGTGGTGGTCTTGCGACTTGGCACAACACAAACCACAGGGATAATGTTATGAGATAGGTATTATGTACTGTAATATGGAGGTCAGATCTGGCCAGGGCCATCATTGGCTGTTGAGGGGTATCAGATTGACTCCAGCAGAAGCTGACTCCATCTGCACTAAGACCTCCCCGGTCCTATCCAGGGAAGTTCCCCTTCACTGTGATAAGACTGTGTAGACTGCCTGACCACCTGAGTAATGGGACATTCAAGGTTAAACCTGCGCCCTCCCATGAGTAGGAGTATCGCATCATGTGAGCCCGGCCAAATCTGTGTGCCAAGTCTAACTAAAGTGATAGGTTGGTTCAAACAGTTGCTATAAGACAGACTGTAACTCCATTGGCCACCTGCGTGTGACCTGGCATGCTCTGTAAGTGTTGTAACCTCATTGGCCACCTGCGTGTAGCAGGCTTGACCATGTGGTGTTTGCCTTTATAACCAGACCCTGAGTGTGGCCCAGGGCACGTGATCCCAGCCTGCTTTTTATGGTCGAGGTTCCAGCTCCCAAGTCTGGGCCGTGACCCTGGCCAGTCAGTGTTCTTTTTACTTCCCCAATGTATCCATCTTTTTGCTTGAGACTGTCTCTGAATGGTGGACTCTTGGAGGGCTGGGGGATCCCCCCCCCCCCGCCGACCCCATTACAGCACCTAATTTTGTAGCTAATAATGAAAATATTAAGCCGAGCACTCACTGGTGGCTCATACCTAGAGGCTCTTATCTCTGAACTACCAGAAAGGTCCAAAGTAGAACTGTAGTTGAAAGGGTATAGCCGTGAGCAAAAACACTCAGGGACCAAGCCCAGGCACTGAGTTCAAGCTCCACAAGCACAAACACACAA
Organism: Perognathus longimembris pacificus; assembly: GCF_023159225.1. Taxonomy (NCBI): domain Eukaryota; kingdom Metazoa; phylum Chordata; class Mammalia; order Rodentia; family Heteromyidae; genus Perognathus; species Perognathus longimembris. The sequence continues at coordinate 40,679,651 of NC_063162.1, forward strand.
ATAAAATTAAATAATTGGATAGACTGAGATGTAGCTCAAGTGGTACAGTACTTGTATAGCATGCACAAATTACTGGGTTTTATCACAAACACCACAAAATAAAACCAATAGCAACAATTAAATACAACTAACTTAAATAGATGCTATAAACCTTGTCCAGTATTTTGGATAGTTAGATGTGAGATGTACCTCTACTACTTTCTGGTATATTAATAAACTTTTGCCTCCCCACAAAACATGTCCTGAGAATATAAATTTTATGTATGTGTTAAGACTAGATATATATCTTTAAATGAAATCCCAACAAAACTTGGTGGTGTATTCTACAATCACATGATCATAAGATCTTGGTGCTTTTAAAGTTTTGAGTAACTTGTAACTGCATCTAATTTTTTTCATTAGCATGTATTAGTTATACAGAGAATAATGTTATTTTAACATTTCCATTCATATTTTCAATGTATATATAACTGAGTGGTATTTAAAACTGAGTGGTAGACTTTTCTTTACATGTGAAGTAAGTCTCTGAGGTTCGGGAAGGAAAGGCTGAGCTACCTAAGCTGCATCATTTTCCAAACTTTACAAAAAATGTCAATACAGCCCAGGGTAGTGGCTCAAATCTGAAATAATTACTTTAGAGGTAACACATGGGGGGATCATGGTTTGAGGTCAGTAAGGGTAGAGGGGGGATCAAAAGACTCCACCCTCACCCAATGGCTCACTACCTGACCAAGAGTGGTTGAGTGCCAATTATTCCAGCTACTGGAGAAGCACAATGACTAGGCACAAAGATTATGTGTCTGTAATATGAGGAAGTGCAAACAGCAGAGTGTAGTCCAGGGCAACTAGGTCATAAAGCAAAACCCTCCAGGGCAACCAGGTCATAAGGCAAAATCCTATCGCAAAATTAATCAATGTAAAAAGAGCTAACACAGTGGATCAAGCGCCTACCCAGTGCAAGGCACTGTGAGTTGAACCCCCAGTACCTTCTGTAAAACAAAAACAAACACCAACAGGTGCCAGTGGTTCATACCTGTAATCCAACCTATTCAGGAGGCTGAGATCAGGGTCATTATTCAAGGCCAGAAAAGGCAAAAAAAGTCCTTGAGACTCTTACCTCCAATTAACAACTCAAATGCAAGAAGTGGAGCTGTGGCTCAAGAGAGAGAGAGAGAGAGTGCTAGCCTTTAACAAAAATGCTTAGAGAAGAGTGCCCAGAGTTCAAGCCTCAGGACCAGCACAAAAAATAAATAGTTGAAAACTAAATAAATGAACCTGACTGGTACAAAAATAAAAAAACTAAGTCCTCCTTCCAAAAAAAAAAAAAAACAACAATAGAGGCCAGATGCCATATCCTACTCAGGAGGCTGAGACCTGAGGACTCCAGCTCAAAGTCAGCCCAGGTAATAAAGTCTTTGAGACTATGTCCAACTAACCACCAAAAAGCCACAGCGAAGCTGAGGCTCAAGTGGTAGAGTATTATCCTTTAACAAGTCCTAGGCATATTTTTTTTTTAATTTTACAACAGCTACAGAAACCATGGGCTATAAGTATGCTACTAAGAGTAAATGAGACAGAAATATATTACTCATTTATAATAACATTTACCAAATATTTAGGATTAGAGGTCACAGAGAACCAACAAACATATATAACAATTTGATATGGGTCTGGAGTGGGTTTCTAAGAGATTTGGAATAGCCAGGAGAAAAGTCACAGTATCAAGACTCAGAAGAAGCAGCAAAACTATTGTCATCATTCAGAAAGACAAAGATACTAAGGACTGGTGCTGTACCTCAGTGGTGAAAATACTTGTCTACACATACAGGCTCTGGGTCTGGCGCATGCACACGTCCTACACACACACATACACACGTGTGCATGCGCCAGACCCAGAGCCTGTATGTGTAGACAAGTATTTTCACCACTGAGGTACATCACCAGTCCTTAGTATGTGTGTGTAGGACACACCTGATAGAAATGTTAAATTTATGTTGTCTAAGTTAACTAGGCAACATTCCTTTGAAGGTTTCTACTTTTCCAATTGTCTTAAATATCCAAATGTCACTATATAATAAAGACAACAGAGAGTACTGGAAAGGGCCACAAAGCACTAGAAGGTAACCATGCCAAACCACAGCCGTACACAATCCTACAATGTTTGACAGAATAATCAAACAGCAATAGTACTTGTAATTTAATTTTATGTAATTTCAGGTGTTTAGTTGTTGGGTCCACCCCAGTTTACATGTTGCTCCAAAGGACTTTGTAGATGTGATTATCTTTTTTTTTTCCCCTGAGGCTTGAACTCTGGGCCTGGGAGTTGTCTCAGAGCTATTTTGCTCAAGGCTAGTGCTCTATCACTTGAGCTATAGCTCTACTTCGGCTCTTTGGTGATGAATTGAAGATAAAAAAGAGTTTCATGGACTTTCCTGCCCTAGATGGCTTCCAACAGTAATCCTCATGTCTCAGCTTCCTTGAGTAACTAGTATTACATACAGGGCATGAGCTACCAGTGCCCAGTAGGTGTGATTATCTTTAAACCAACAGACTTTAGTAAAGCAAATTACCCACCATACTATGAGTAGGCTGAACTCAATGAGTTGAGGGTTTAAGAAAAAAAAATGAGGCTCTGCAAGAAGAAAATGTCATCCGACTGCTTGAACTCAAGATTGGCATGCCCTGTGGATTTTGTACTTGCCAGCTCCTACTAAGTTGCAGAGCCAATTCATTAAAATCTGTTTAATTCTCCCTTTCTCACCACCCCATTGGTCTGTTTCCCTAGAGAACCCTAATATAGTACATCTTTTGAGAAACACTAATAGCTTTCCCTTTATCTTTTTCCCAATATGTTCAGTTTTGTTGTCTATTTACTTTTGTGGTGCTAGGGGATCAGCACCACATGAGCATGGCATGAGCATGAGTCATGAGCATGGCAAACGTTCTACCAATGAGCCATATCCACAGGCTCCATATAATTTCTAACAGAATTCTAGGTTTGAGAAGAAATAAAAGAAAATTGGCACAAATCTGCTATTTGTACATCAGCTGATTCCACGCTACAAAATATATAGCTACTCCTAGTATGTAATTGTAATTGTAATTCCCTCTTCCCTTAACCTGGAAGAAAAGTATTTTTGCCGGTCTTTAAGTTCACAACTGAAGCAAAATGACTTACACATTATAGTAGATGAATGGACTACACATATTAGTTCAGCAATCACAAGATCTTCCTTTTCTTCTTTTTAAAAATCGTTATTGTAGAGTTGACAGAGAGGTTACAGTTATATGAGTCAGGCAACAATCACAATTCTTTCTGCGCTCCCTCCCCCCCTACTTACTTACTTCCCTCCCTTCTTCTTTTTTTTTTTTTTTTTTTGCCAGACCTGGGGCTTGAACTCGGGGCCTGAGCACTGTCCCTGAACTTCTTTTTATCAATGCTAGCGTTCTACCACTTGAGCCACAACACAACTTCCAGCATTTTCTGTTTATGTGGTACTAAGGAATCGAATCCAGGGCTTTATGCATGCTAGGCAAGCACTCTACCGCCAAGCCACATTCCCAGCCCTACAATTCTTTTGAACCCCTCTGTTGTCCTCTCCTGTTTTTTCCCTCCCATCTCTACCCACAAGATGTATAGTTCATTTTCCACAGTACCACTGCTGTATTTGTTCACCCTTATTCCACCTTTATCTGTGTCCTCCCTTACCCTCCCCTCCCAAATATAAACAAGACAAAAAAAGACCTTTTTCTTTGAATGTCAAAATAATTTTTAAAAAGCAAGTTTACAGCCTTACTAACTTATAAAACAGTACTATGATTTGAAGACTGATCTAGTACTTCAGCAAGTTTAAATAATAATACACTGTAATATGACATATGTTTTTCCTTTAACTTTTTACCTTGTGCCAGTCCTAAGGCTTAAACTCAAGCCCTGGGTTGTCCCTGAGCTTATTTTGTTCAAGCCTAACACTCTACCTCTTCATCCACAACTCCACTTCTGGCATTTACATGGTTTATTGGAGGGAAGCGTCTCAAGGAATTCTCTGCGGCCAGGTGGGTTTTGAACCACGATCCTCAGATCTCAGCCTCCGGAGTGGCCAGGATGATAGTTGTGAGCCTAGGTTTATCTTTTTATTGTTTTGAACCAGTATTAGGGCTTGAACTCAGGGCCCTGGGCTCTCCTTAGGCCTTTTCTGCTTAAAGCTGATGCTCTACCACACCTTCACTTCTGGCTTGCTATGCAGATAAGAGTCTCATGGAGTTTTCTGCTTGAGTTGGCATCAAACCACAGGCATTAGACCTTAGCTTTTTGAGTAGTCTTTAAGAATCACAGGTGTGAGCCATGAAAGTCTATTTTTTTATTTTAAGACTAACAATCATTTGTACAAATTACACAGCTGTAGAAGGGGAAAAAGAGGCAGTCCAAGTAATTAAAACAGTGCACTAGCATAAAGACAAAAATACATGCCAAATGAACAATACAGAAAGTGAAGAATTATAAATCAAACAGCCGAATTTCATCAAGGTGCCAAGACTATCCAGTGTGAATGGGACAATGTTTTCAACAAGTAGTGCTGAGAAAATAGTATATCCACATGCAAAATAATGATGTTAGAGCCTTACAACATATTTTTAAATCAACAGAAAACAAATTGAAGACCTAAATTTAATAATACCATAAATAAATTTGGTAATAGCATCCTGGCTATCACAAAAGAGAAAGAGCGAGCACTTGGGGGGGGGGGGGAAGGCAGGGATGAAAAGGAAGAGACCAAAAGAGAGAGGGAGGGAGGGAAGAAAAAGAAGGAGGGAGGGAGGGAGGGAGGGAGGGAGGGAGGGAGGGAGGGAAGGAGGGAAGGAAGGAAGGAAGGAAGGAAGGAAGGAAGGAAGGAAGGAAGGAAGGAAGGAAGGAAGGAAGGAAGGAAGGAAGGAAGGAAGGAGAAATAAAAAGGGAGGGAAGGAGAGAGGGGAAGGAGGGAGGGGGGAGAGGAAGGGAGAAAGGGGAAGAAGGGAGGGAGGATGGATGGAAGGAAGGAATGAAGGGAAGGAGGGAGGGAAGGAAAAAGGAAAGGAGGGAGGGAAAGGAAAGAAATTACACTTCTTCAAAATCAGAAGCATTTTTATATTGAAGGATCTTATGGAAGAGGGGCACAAAGTGGTAAAAAAAAAATACTTGAAAAGTACTTATCTGATATTGTTATTTAAAACACAATTTATTCTCCCATAAATTGATAACAAGACAAAAAATTTACAAATAAACGAGACTTGAATGTAGTTTCAATTCAGATGATATACAAAGGATCCATAACTACATGAAAAGCAATGTTCCTACTCATTAGGAAAACACAAAATCAAAATGTCTTCATACCCATTAGCATGGATTATTACCCCTAAATGGAATATAATAAGTGCTGGTGCAGATATAGAAGACACTGGAACTGTCGGGGGGGGGGGGGGGTGGAGTGGTACAGCCACTGTGGAAAACAGTTTGGCTGTTTTCCAGAATGTTAACATAAAATTTTCACATGATCCAATAATCTTGACCTCAGGTTTATACCAAAGTAACTGAAAGGATAGCTAGCTATATGCCAATGTTCATAGCAGTTTCATTAACAAACACCAAAAGGTCAAAGCCCAAATATCCATCAACAATAAATATATAAACAAACTATATTTACCACATGAAATGATGAAAAAGTGTGTTTTTTTTTAAAAGAACAGAGACTGGTGACGGTGGTATAATATTGTGAATGTACTTTTTTAATTCCACTGAATTTTGGAATGAAATGGTTAAAGGTTACGTTTTACTGTTTTCTTTTTCTTAACAAATGCCCCTTGTTCCTCTACTCAATGAGAACAAAGAAACTGAGACTAGTCAGTGGCTGACCCAACTAAAGAACTAGCTCCCTTTTATAAGCACTATACCTTCATAGGAAAATGAGAAAGCTAACCATTTATGTAAATACAATCTTCTTCTTCTTCATTTGATTGCATGTATCTAAGTATGTTGTTCTGAAACAACTGACTTCTCCTTTGTATCCAGCTCACAACACACAGATTCTTTATAACTCCCCAGTGCCTGCTAGCCTTTGTAGATTCCTTTTAACTCCCTAGTGCCTGCTACTCGTTGTGTTTTACACCTTTATGAACATTCGTATTTTGCTATGTGTGCACCTCACATTAGATTACAAGCTCTATGAAGACAAAGAAGTTAAAACAATAGAACCTCAAATACAAAAATAATAACCCCTATCTGTGTACTCTGTTGCCTAATGACTATTATACCGTTGTCTTTAGTCTGAAGTCTTTAAAGTCACAAATTTTATATACCTGCTTAGAAAAGAGGCTGGCAGGTTAATTTTATTTTTTTCACTTTCAACCTTTAAGCAAATCTAGGTCTCATGAATATGTATGTATGAATGTAGGTTGTATATGTGTGTGTATATATATGTATGTATGTAAAACTAAGAAAAGCACAGAACTTAAAAACAAATGGAGAGACTGTGAAACATATTAACTACTGTTTGAATTATCTGCTTTAGGAACAAATGAAAATAATGAACCTGAAAATAATGCACAGACTGAGAATACAGCTTAATTCTAGTGTGTGGAAAACCCAAGCAAAGTGAGCTGGCAATAAAATTCAAGAGTATTACAAAAAGATCAACTGTTTAAAAAAAAAACAAAACACTGTGCTAAATAAATGAAAGAATAATGCTTCCCATTTGATACCTCACGAAGTCAAGGTGTTAAGAATAGAAATAATAACTTGCAAAGTAAAGTTTGGGGTACAGATTCTGATTTTGCTACCCCTTGCTGTGTGAACTTGAACATGGAGTCACTATTTCCCTAAAACAACTTCCCTAAGCCTCATTTTATTTGCCAGTAAAACTGCTCCTATATATTTTCTCCTTTTTCATATTTTTCTTCCTATAGTATTTTACTCCTCTACACTATTTCTAGTTTCAGCAAAAATCATAGAAACTAGCATTTTGAAAAGTAAAACTTTTAAGTAAACAGAAGAAACCTGTCTAAGCTAAAGAGGGAGAAAAGGACATAAATATGTGATTAAGTTCCCAACTTTCTAGTTTACAATTCCAATTTGAATAAGGTTCAGCTACATTCATTGCTTTGAATTACTGTAACCAAACTTACTATATCATTTTAATACCTACCCCCCTTTAATTGTAATCTATTTTGAATGGGTTTCTTTTTCTGCTGCCTTCTCATATGTAAGTTAGATTTCTCAGGTGTGTGGAGTAAATAACTATACAAACCTGAAAGCATTATACATAATTAAGACAATGAAAAATTTGTTTTCTCCAAAAAGCTAACATAATTGGGGGGAGGTGATAATCAAATTTTTAATATACAATATTAACATTATATATTAATTTTCAGATTTTAAGTAAATATGGTCATGCCTTAGACTTTATAACAATGAAAAGCAGTAAGTAAGAACTACAATCTTAAAAAAATAACTAGAAAAATCTTTCCAATAGTAATCAGCAACAGCTTAGAATCTTTGGAATATGATAGATACAAGTATAATTTCACATACTTTAAATTCTTAACAGCAGCCACAAAAAAATCAAAAAGAGACAGGCAGATTTTTCAGCATATGATCATAGCAGATTCGGTACCGCAAGAGAACTATTGGAGTGTCTTATAAATGTTTTTAATCTAAGTATTGCAGAACAGCTCCTACTCAAGCCAATTTCAGTCAAAAGAACATGTTCCTGGACTCCATGGATACATTTTCAACACAAGTTTTGGAACTAATCACAAACGAAGAACTTCCCCTTTAGTGGCAGCAGATATGCACTAGTAGGATAAATCAAATAATTGGCTTATTGACCTTGCATATTTCGAAAATACATCTGAAATTTTGAGTATATCAAACTAGGTAGGTGAGTGATCAAATATTTAAATAGAATATCAAGCAAAATTAATGAATATTAAATCATAATGTACCAACTTAAAAAAAAAAACTAAGGAAGTATAATAATTCTAACTCCCGGTTCCTGTTTTTTTCTTGTCCATGCTAGTTTCCAGGTTCCAACTGGCTCTACTATTGCAAGCTGTCACTTTTCACTAGAAATGGAAATCAAGCTGAGAACTACACAATACCTGCTTCCTGCTTTGGTCTGTGAACATCACCTCCAGGACCCTGCCAAACAATGGGTACTAATCTCATCAAACTAAAAATCCATGTAATCCAGTATATTTTGTTTACATTTTTGGCTCAATAAATTGGCAACAACTTCAGCATTGCCATTTTACTTACTTTAAATAACACTAGGAATTTCTAATTTTCAAACAAATGATAATATGAAGGCAAAGTGAAATGAAAATGAGAGGTGCATATGAAAATTCAGGGAGCAACTGGGAATATGCTCAACTCCTGCCAAAACCTAATTCTGAAACAGACAGAAAAAATAGAGTAGAAAACTCTGAAGTACTGTTAATCGAAAAAATCCTAGTTTGCTAATTTCGCAAACTTATGAGGTACATCTGGCATTCCATAATTCAAGAATTTTCTCCTTGAGAGAAACCTAATTTTAGATTGAACGACTTCTATCTCAGACTAAAATAATTAGGGCTTAACTTGATTAGGTTAATGTTGGTCTGGAATAGCTATTTTTCACCTTGAGCAAATTCATAGAATTATTATAGAGTGCTGGGAAGTAATTTCAAAAGGTCATTTAATACAACTACTGCATTCCATTCTTAGAGGACTTTCAGCCCATATAACCTCCACAAAGCCTTTTCCCAAATCCAACAAAGAAAACTGTTTCTGAACCTTATTACCATTTTTTGAAGACAGGGTCAAGCTTCATAGCCCAGGCTAGACAATAATTTGTGATCCTTCTGCCTCAGCATCTTAAGTATGGAAATAGTTGTATACCACCATCCAGCTTTATGTTATTATAGTACCAAGATTTGAACTCAGAGTGTAACACTACTAGCTAGGCAGGCAATCTACTATGTGAGCCACACTTTTAGCTCTTTTGCTCTGAAATAGGGTCTCTCATATTCGCCTTGGCCAGCCTAGACACAGTCCTATTTACATTTCTCATGGTAGCTGAGTAACATCGTCTGCTATGACCATATGCTTTCTTTTTTGGCTAGCTTTTGACTGGTTCAAATATAAACTTCTTACTTAAGGATCCTATAAATCAATCTCTGCCATCCTACTGGCTAATGTGACAGGCCCCAGAAACCAGTGCCTGCCCATTAGCTTAACTATTATTAGCAAATATTTGTTTTCCTAATGGAAAAATGTTCTGTATCCATCTTTTCAACTATCATTTCCTTTAAATAGCAGTTCAAGAAGCTGCCATAAAATAAAATTTACTGATAAAATAAACGCAAACAATGAAAAGCTTGTGAAAGGTACGGTTTTGTGAAAGGTAGAGTTACAAATAACAACCAAAGGAATTTAATGAGCTACCAACAAAAAGGGAAAACAGCTATCTTCTACTGAGCAAAGAAGCTGAAAAGACAACCATGAAGTTCAAGACCTAGGACAGAAAGAGAAAAGGAAGGGAAAACTAGGGAGGAGAAAAAGTATTGAGAAGTTTCTTTAAATTAAAAACATTTTATTAATAAATATTTTTATTAATTTATTAATAAATTTTATTATTTTGCTAATAAAAATCAGTAGTGGAGTATTAACAGAATTCCAGAAAATAGAATCCCGGATTTTTTTTAAATTGAAATACTTACACAGATATGCTTATAATAAGTACCAGTCTTGGGCTTGAACTCAGGGCCTGGGCACTATCCCTAAGCTTCTTTAGCTCAAGTCTAGCACTCTACCACTTGAGCCACAGCACCACATTCAGCCTTTTCTGCTTATGTGGTGGTACTGAGAAATTGAACCCATGGCTTTGTGCATGCTAAGGTAAGCAATCTAGCACTAGGCCAAACTCCTGGCCCCTAATAAGTACCTTATTAGGTCAAATTTCCATGATCAGAGAAATGTTCAGTGTTGAGAGTGAAAAGTAGGGGGGAAAAAAAAGACTTTGAAAGATCAAGTCACTTACCAACATAATCATATATTCTACGGAGTAGACCAGCTTAGAACTTAATTATCAACAAGATTTTCTGCCTGTATAGGTAAGTCTTGGACCTCTTATGTCAAATTCTTTTTTTTTTTTTTTTTTTGGCCAGTCCTGGGCCTTGGACTCGGGGACTGAGCACTGTCCCTGGCTTCTTCCCGCTCAAGGCTAGCACTCTGCCGCTTGAGCCACAGCGCCGCTTCTGGCCGTTTTCTGTATATGTGGTGCTGGGGAATCGAACCTAGGGCCTCGTGTATCCGAGGCAGGCACTCTTGCCACTAGGCTATATCCCCAGCCCATGTCAAATTCTTAATTCAAGAAAGTGTAATGTTTGCCCAGTTAAAATCAAACCATGGGTTAATTATTCTTTTTGGCTAGTTAAGAGCTAAATTTCATCACATTTGTATCATCTGGTTATTAGGCAATTCCAAACCACGAAAGACAAAAAGAATTTAGGAGAAAACGGCTACACTTCACCCCTAAACTATTGCTAACTTATCCTAAGCACTTGTTTGGCTATTTTTAGTAAGCCACATGAGGTTGAGAAACAACTGCCTTCAGGATATTCAGAAACCACAGCCTATATATGACTGATGATGGGAAAGCTATACATAAAAACAGATCCAAATTGAGTTGGGGTACAAAACTCATTCATAGAATGCCTACATAAAACAGGCCAAGTTTGAAAAAATAACTTTTATTAATTGAAGGGCTAAAAAATTATAGCTATACAGATATAACGCAACCCATACTCATTTATAAGACAACATAAAAGTCTTCTCTGTTCAAGTTTTTAGTTAATCTTCAGTCAAGGGCTAAGGAAATAACTGGTTTGTTTCACCCTTTTCCTCCAACTAAAAATTTTATTCTAATGTTCAGTAAAGTAGTTCAATGTCTTATCTTACAAGGTTAGAAACTGGTATAGCCGGGTGCTGGTGGCTCACACCTGTAATCCTAGCTACTCAGAAGGCTGAGATCTAAGGATCTCGGTTCAAAGCCAGCCCAGGCAGGAAAGTTAACTAGAGACTCTTATCTCCAATTAACCACCAGAAAACCTGATGTGGTGCTGCTGTGGCTCAAGTGGTAGAGTGATATCCTTGAGCTGAAGAGCTGAGGGACACCGTCGAGGCCCAGAGTTCAGGCCACATGACTGATTAAAAAAAAGAAAAAAGAAACTGGTACAACATCTTTATCTCTAAATTTAATAACTCATTGTGATACAAGCCTTGAAAAAGAATCACTTCTTTAGTTCTAAGGACGACCTTGTCTTATAATAGAAAAGGCTCACTATATAATAAGTTTTGAAATCCGGCAAATAAAAATGGAGCATAAAAATGGACAAGCAGATTCAGTAAATCTTAAACTAGTGTACTTTGTCTCCTTTACTACATTTAAAGGCAGAGGGTTGTGATCCCTAGAAAACAATGAGCTAACATGCCAACCAAGCCACATTGATATGAGTCATATACAACTTTCAGGTAAGAAATAATCTCTTTTTATATCCTGTATGAAGCAACCAACCTGAAAATTACAGGTGTGTGCAAGGCCAGTAGCCAAGCCTACTTTAAACTGATTTCAAAATCATGCTGAAAGTTGAATGCTCTAATTCTGTATCTAACTTGATCAAATATGATCAAATTTAATGGAAAGTTTTTTTAATTTCCATAATCATATTCCAAAGCAACAGTGTCAATGTAATACTGGCAATTACCACTACAAACAAACAACCCTTAAAGTATCTTTAAAAAGAAATAATTAGGGCTGGATGTATATGGCTCACATGGTGAAGTGCTAATTTAGCACGGCCTTGGGTTCAATACCAAGTGTCACCAGAAAAGGGGGACATATGGCCTAGCAATAGAGTGCTTGTCTTGCATATACATGAAGCCCTGGGTTCAATTCCTCAGGACCACATATACAGAAAAGGCCAGAAGGGGCGCTGGGGCTCAAGTGGTAGAGTGCTAGCCTTGAGCAAAAAGAAGCCAGGGCCAGTGCTCAGGACCTGAGTTCAAGCCACAGGACTGGCTAAATAAATAAATAAATAAATTTTAAAAAGAGAAAGAGAAAAAGAAAAAAGTTATTAACTTATTTATACTAGTTGCAATTGAAGCTGAAGGTAGAAGGGTTAACTCTGAGTTCCACTTGGGCTATAAAATGAGTTCAAAGCCTAGGCTAAGGCAAAACAGCCTCAAAAAACAAAACAAACAACACAACAACAAAAAACAAACAAACAACCAGACACCAGTGGTGCATGCCTGTGATTATAATTCAAGAGGCTGAAATCTGAGGATCACAGAAAAGTCTGGGCAACACTTTATCTCCAATTACCTAGCAAAAAACCCACAAGTAGACCAGCCTTAAGCAGAAAAAAGCTAAGGGATAGTACCCAGACTCTGAGTTCAGGCTCCAAAATTGGCACACACACACAGGATTTCTAAAGAAAAGTTCCCCCCCTACCCCAAGTTCACAAGGAATGATCAGCAAAATGATTCAAAACAAACTGCTTGGGGCTGGGAATATGGCCTAATGGTAAAGTGCTCATCTGGTATACATGAAGCCCTGGGTTCGATTCCTCAGCAACACATATATAGAAAAAACCAGAAGTAGCGCTGTGGCTCAAGTGGTAGAGTGCTAGCCTTAAGCAAAAAAAAGCCAGGGACAGTGTTCAGGCCCTGAGTTCAAGCCCCAGGACTGGCAAAAACAAACAAAACCTACCAAAAAGAATGAACTACTTTATAAATTTACCTCATACAATTTAGAAAGTGAGAGGAAAAAAAAACTATAAAATTACAAAAAGCAATTACATTATGTTCAAATGTCCCTATAGAGCACTACTCTTTAAGGTTGAAGTGGATCAACGTATATGTATAAAATCTAGGCCAATGAGAGTTGTGATGTTTTATTTGTTTTGTTTTTGGTTTTTGCCAGTCCTGGGCCTTGAACTCAGGGCCTGAGCACTGTCCCTGGCTTCTCTTTGCTCAAGGCTAGCACTCTGCCACTTGAGCCACAGCGCCACTTCTGGCTTTTTCTATATATGTGGTGCTGAGGAATCGAACCTGGGGCTTCATGTGTATGAAGCGAGCACTTTCCCACTAGGCCATATTCCCAGCCCCAGTTGTGATGTTTTAAGATACCAATGAATTTAATGTACTGTCTGAACAATTATTTTAAAAAAAAACACATTGGAACAAAGCCACTCCAATTATATAAGCTCTTAATCTTTTTTCTTTTCCTGTAAAATAAAAATTGCATAAATTGAAAGTTAAGTTGAAAAACTACAGTGAACCATCTTAAGCTTCTATAGCCAATTTCCACCCAACATGCTATGACATATATTTATCATTTATAAACTAGAGAAAATACTTTAGCATTTTTAACATTATATTTTTAAGAACTTAAGTATAAAAATACATATGGAAAAATCTTGGGCCATTTATTGTAAAATGTATAACAAGTTACAAAACTCAAAAGTTCTTAGGCTAATTTCTTCTAAATTTAGTCTCTTTTCGGAAATAGATGTGATTATAACATCAGGAGAAGGGGCTAGTAGGCTCTTATAGAGCACTTTGAAGAATCTCCCCAAAACCACCCAAAGGGGCAGAAGTAATAGAAAACCACTTCAGAGGTAAACTCCATGTTATCTACTAGGAGAGCAAAACAATCATACAATTTGCCAAACAATTTAACAGCCTAGTTCCTGTGTATTTTTTAATAGAAGCACTTAGAAGAGTCTTAAAAACGACAGTGGGGGAAAAACCCTCTGTTAGAAAGTTTTTTCAATAATTATAATTTCAATGTACATTTTGTAGAGTTCTAGGCCACCTCGCAAGAGTTTCTTTTTAAAAGTAATTTCTTTATAAATAGTTTACTTCAGATACAAGGTAAAATTTCCAAAGTGCTAATAATGCAACCACAGAATTAAAAAATTATATAATGAGTTAGGAAGGGTTCCTCTGAATTTACCTACCTAGGTCTTATCTATTTAAACTTACTTTAAATGACTTTTAAACAAAACAAATGATAATAAGGCCCAGAGTATATCAAATGGCATACACAAAAACAAAATAAACCCAAGGGAAAAGTTCCTTCACTGTTAAACTAGGATTAATTGTAAATTTTTAGCTATAAATTTTATGAACAAAAAGAATAAAGGTAACAGTGCCAAAAAAAAAAAGCTATCTAAAAGAAAACGAAAAAGGAAAGACTTTTTTTAAAAATCACATGCAGACTTCAAGTAACAAAATAACATGTACATTAAACAGAACTACTGTGTCATTTTGGTAAACCTAATACATAGCTACTGTAATTCCCCAAGTATTTTAACTCCAGCATAACAAATCATTGCTCATTAACTCAAGCCCTTGTTCTTTCCAAGGAAACAATGGCTCTCCATTTTATTTATTTAAAAATCAGTAATTGTATGGCATGCACTAGGAGAATTGATTCCTTAAGAAAACAATGTTAAACTAGACTAGCCTTGAGCAAAAAAAAAGCTCAGGACAGTGCCCAAGCCCTCAACCCAGGACTGGCACAAAAAAAAAAAAAAAGAAAAGGTAAAACTAGTTCTCTCATTTTCTCTTTCTGTTACAGTATTATTTTAAACACTAAAGTAAAAAGAAACCTAAATAATATAACTGATTCTCTAAAAGTCTGATGTAAAAATAAAATAAACTGTGTTATTTTACTTAATACCTTAAAATATTAACTCCCAAATTAAAACAACATAAAAGCTTAATACTCATTTTCTTCACAATCACTTTTGGGGGGGGGGGGGGGAATGTACTGTGTACTAGGCAAGGGCTCTACCAGTTGAGTCACACTTCCACTTCTGGTTTTTTGCTAGTTAATTGGAGATAAAAGTCTTCTGGATTTGTCTGTATGAGGTAGATTCTACCCTAGTCAGATCTCAGCCTTATGAGTATCTACAATTACAGGTGTTAGTCACTGCAGCCCTGACTTTCAAAAAGATTTTTATGCTTCAGCAGAGTACTTACAAACATGTATTATCACACCAAGTTAATTTACTACTTCTTCTGAGTTTCTTCATATAATCTAAATCTAATCTTCTAATAGAAAATCTTATCCAATAAAATGTATTAATGTGTGTGTGTCTGTACTGGGGGGGGGGGGGGGGGCGGGTGGTCTGGGCCTGGGCACTATCCCTGAGCTCGTCAGCTCAAGGCTAGCACTCTGCTCTACGCTTTACCACTTACGAGTCACAGTGCCACTTCTGATTTTTTCTGAGTGGTTTATTAGAGGTTAAGAGTCTCCTGGACTTTTCTGCCTGAGCTGACTTTGAACTGGGATCCTCAGATCTCAGCCTCCTGAGTAGCTAGGATTACAGGCGTAAGCCACAGGTACCCAGCTTGTATTTATATTTTAATCAGCAAATTATTCAACTAGTGGCAACTTAACAGAAATATTCCCTTAAAAAGAAATGAGGACTGTAGATAAAAGATGTTTGCCTAGCATGCTCAAGGCCTGGGTTCACAGAACTGAAGATAAAAAGAAATTGCTATTACATGAAAATGACAGTTGCAGACATGTGAAAATTAAATCCAATTATACTGAGTATATCTTTAAACTTTTAGAGTTGGAAACAAAAATAATGAATAGTAATATTTAACTAGCTATTTTCTAACATTTAGGATTTCACGGGCTACTGTGTAAAGACAAATTTCTGGTTTACATAAAGTTTTCAGTACATATTTCAAGAAATAAAAGAATCATTTGTGTGTGATAAAAATTCGCTGAATTAAGCTGTGGATGTGGCTCAAGTGCTAGAGTACCTGCCTAGCAAGCAGGAAGCCTTGGGTTCAAACCCTAATACCACCACACATACACAAAGCCCACACAATAAATATACTAAATGAATTCCTTGTACACTTGAAGATGTTTGCTGAAAGTGTTTTAATTAATTTTTTTTTAAGTAATCCAAAATTTCTTACCTGGTAGGGCTGAAAGGCACTATCCTCAGTTAAAAAATCCAGTTGTTTGTCTATAAGGAATTCTACTGCAGTGACTGATCTGGGTTTACTTTTCTCAACCAGTGGCTTGAAAGTCTGTAAAGAAAAGAAATTTTCTGATGGTTATTTTCTAGATTGTGTTTCCTAAATGTGGTGTGTGAAAGGAGGGGCATAGAAATACTATGCATTATTGTCAGTAACCACAAAAGTATAAAGCAATTTGTTTATCAATAGGATATTTTGTGTTAAAAAGAAATAAATAACTCTGTGTATGCACGTATGTGTCCTATTAAGTCCCAATTTTTCATTCTGGAAAAAAAAATCAAATGTTTATGTAAGTTTTTTGCTTAATATTCAAAAGAAGAAACAGTTTCTGAAAACATGAGTGTGTACTCATTTCTTTTAAACTATTACCACTCAAGAGTATGATTTCAAATTTAATTTTTTTCTAGATCATCCACACTAAGTCAAGTTTTTGTTCCACAGGAAGCATATCGTCTTTTAACTTTACCCCTACCCCTGCCCCAAGCATGGATAAAAAGTCATTTCATAGAGAAAAGCAATAGGAAGAGAACACCAAGTACTACATTCTAGCAGCAAAATTTCTCCAGATCTCTAGGACTTATCTAACAAATGTGAATCTAAGGTCGCGCGACTCTTTTTAAAAAGATCCATCTTTTATGTATTTTACTCATACCTTAGGGTATGAGAAGAGGTAGAGAAAGGATAATAATACCATGTAATTATTGTTTTAATGGCTATTTCACTCCAACTCTTAGTAGAAGCTTGAATAAAAATTAAATGAGCTTATATCCATGGGACTGTTCTAAAACTTGAAAGCAAAAACATTTTTATCATCTTATATAAGAGTAGCTTTACCTTAAAAGCCAAAAATTAAAAAATGAAAGTAACTTCTAAACTGCTTAACTTATGTCACAGAAGGAATCTTCTTTACTGTAAGGCAAACTGGATGGATCATTTGAGTACCAAACAGCTTTTAATTAACATAGTAAAAATTCCCAAGGGTTCCAAAGCCATTGTGTTTGCCTCTTTTCAAATTATGTCTTCAAGAAATATAACATCTTGTTAATCACTAGTAGTAAACATACTCTGGGAAAACTTCAAGATCTTAAGTTTAAGGTGGCTCATAAGAAGTTAATTCCTGTAAGAAATTTGACTACAATTCTGTAACTGCTTTGACTAGGTAAAAACATGAGGGGAAAACCCCCAAAATTTTAAATATGCCTCTTTTTACACTATACAGTGAATTTATAAATAATAACATCTTAACTGAATTATTGTGGTAAATATTTTCACAGTGTGATATAACTCAGTGTTAAGAGTAGGTACTTAATAGTATGAACAAAACTCTGGGTTCAACCTTTTCAACTCTCTTACCCTCCTCCACAAAAAGAACCCAAAACAATACCTCGTAGATTATTCACTTATATTCAACATTTACAATTAGAAAGTCTAAGTATAGTAAAGTTTTGTGTTCTAAACTTAAAGCACTATATATTATTTATGGTAAGTATTTTGAGTGAGAAATTACATCTTTAAAGTAGAAACTCACTACCTTATTAAAGTATTATTCTATTTAAGTTTATTTGTCATTCTAATATTTCCTACTTGCCAGAACTAGATTACTAAAGTGATGATTTCATAAAATCCTATTCATTATTTTCCTTAAGTGACAATGTTTAAGAAAAATAAGAGTACTTATTTTAACTTTAAAAAATGCCTGCTATTATGGAATCTACTGACAAGAATAATACTTGAAAAAGATTAATTTAGCTCATCGTAACAATGAAAAATTGTTTTCATGTTTAAACCTGTCAGTTTGAGTTTTCAGTAAATTACAAAATATTAGCATCTTCTCATGAGGACTTTTAAGCATATCAAATGTCCTATTTCTTTTCAAACAGTATCATGGTTAGGCCAAGGTATATATTATCTAAGTTGCTAAGGATACAAATTAACTTAGGATTTGACATAGAAGTAAACTCCACCAGTCTCAGGCAAATAATACAGGTGTGATTTGCATTTTGCATGAGATCTAGTCCTTTTATAATATGAAAAATATTCTTTTGACTAGTCAGTCTCTCACATGCTTTTCTCTACAAGACAATTCAAGGCTTTAGGGGTAACTTTAATTACCTTAAATTATTCTTAAGGGGAAAAGTTTAACTTCTAGGTTAAAATGAAAGTTCCTCAAGTTTGAAGGTTTACTTGAAAGAAATTTGTAAAATTTGGTGACTGAAAATATAAAAATATTAAGTTTACAATATTCAAATTTGAGTACTCATTAAGAACCATGATCTATTTCTGATACCTGAGCAATTATAATTGTGGATACAAAATAGGGCAAAACTATATTACATTTCTTAAATAGGAAAAGCCACGAATTAAAAATGATAAAATATATTTAAATACAAATAAGTTCCTATCAGGTACCAATAAATACTTTTATAATGCTTGCTAAGGGAATATTTTAACATGTGTTAAGCGATCAACCATGAATGAGTGACTGATTCTACTTTATAAAAAAAATAATAAAGAGAAACACAAAAAGATGTAGTTAAAAATATGCCAGTTTCTTTTAGTGGCAAATCAACAATGTAACCACTGTTAATGTTTATACCCAAGTCTAACTTACTTTCAAGTTATAGTATTACCATAAAATTTAACATGCATGTGTTTAAATAAAAGCATGTATTCTATAGTTTTTATGATGAATCTGAAGTCAATATTTCATGGCTGTAGACGCACTGGAATGTACAGAAACTAGAACTCATGCATTACTAATTCAAGACTAAAGATATTCTGTGAGGAACTTCCACCGCCTAAGGGGAAGCAAAGAACTACATCTGAAGAAAAGTCACTGTACAATAAGGCCCTAATCAGAAAAGACTTCGGTCTCTAAAAATTCAAGTAACTTAAAATCGCATACTTAGTTTTAAACAAAATACTTTATCAGATTAGAGTACTCTTAAGGTCATTTGTCTGTGTTAACCATTCTTTAAAATCAGTCTAAAGACAAAATAAATATACTTGAAAGTCTATATTTCCAGTAAGGCCTACCACGCTATAGGAAGAATGCTTAGACCAACTGTATCCTGTTTGGGGCTCTATGCTGCACCGCATTCCATTCACATGAGGAAGAGGCGAACAGATGAGCCCTCCCCGAAAAAAACATTTTTTAGATAAATCAGCTACGGCTTTCAAATACAACTCAGCTGCTCAAACAAACCATGTTAAGACTCACCAGCTAACATTTAACAGCAAATTCATGGAGTTTATGTCTGCTGTCTGAGTCTCTGAACAATCTCCGGTTAACATTAACAATTCCTTTTCCAAGTTAAAAAAAAAAAAAAAGTCAGGCGCATTAGCCACAAAAATATGGATAGAAATCTCGACAAAAGTAAATTGTGAAGCATAAGGCAAACAAGGACACATTTTAACGTGGAGATTTTGGCAAACAAACAAACAACAACAACAACAACAAAAAAGACCAGAGCTACTTCAAAGAACAAAGTCCAGATTCCCACCCAAGCAGACCTGCTGAAAAACATGTTAGAAAACAAGTTGGGGGTTGGGAAGAGAATACACTACCCAAAAAAAGGCCCTCAGAAAACAAGTATCCTTACTTCCTTTGAAATATCCATTTGAAATACTTCTGTCATACTTTATTTTTTAAGAATCAAGTTTTTAAATGAATCTTTTTAGTGCTTCACATTGTTACAGTTAACCTCTTTCTAAACAGTTTTTAAAATCTTAAAACTAAAAACACCAAAGCCAGAACTCGAATAAAAAAAGGCAGTGACCTCAATTCCTAAGGCTGAGAACCAAAACCCAATGTAAATTAAGACAAAAGAAAAAGGAAGCAGAAAAATACAAACCGTACTTTGTTCTTGAGAATTTTCAAGTATCTTTAAATCTCCGAAATCCAAGCCAAGACTTTAAAGGTCAGTAAGTACAGCTGACAGTTCATTTTGCTGTTAAGCAGCATGTATTTTTTTTAATCTATCGTAAATACTTCTTTAGTCTTCAAAAATCACAGGCAAATGGCTTTTAAACCAAGCACTTCAGAGCTCACTTGCAGCAGCGTCATTGTATAGGAAGAAAAGCCAAGACCACAAAACCAAGCAGGGGCTGTAACCTAACAAGTCTTCCGACCAGAAAATGACGATTTTCTGTCTGCTCCGGCACAGCCCTGGCAGTGATGAGGATTACAACTCGCTCTTTGTCATCAGCACTGTGGTGTTAACGACTAAGAAATCCTGCAGCTGAAGCACTACCGCATCCTCCGATCTGGGTCAGGATAATTTCTCCCGAGGTCGCTTACATAACCAGTAAGATACTCCAAATAAAGACAACAGCCATCCATTAGCTAGAGGAAGCCTTTCCCACTGTACTCTGCGTGGAAACACACTGCAGTAGCTTCCAACAGAGCAGACACCCAAATGAGAAAGAGTACTTGGCTCAAGGCGCACAGAGAGAAGGGAAGAGGCGGTGCTCTGTAAACTGTAACTAATCCCCCGTCACAGGTGCTGATGGAGTCACTTCCAGCACGAGTCACATTACTGGTGATTACTCATTTGGCTGCGGCCATAGAGACTGGCTCATAATTTTAACAACAGACAAAGGCAGACTAGTGGCGAGACTGAAAGCTCAAGTTTACTGTCTCCTTCATAAAGCAAATGCAAATATAAAGTTTTTGCTTTCCAGATTTACCAAGGTGAGAAAGTGGGGAAAAAAAGAAAAAGTTAAGTATGTCCAGTTGGCAAAAATAAAGCACAGCTTTAAACCATAAGAAATACTTAGTGTGTTTTCAAGCAAAGCATTTTTTTCGGTTTATATTGTCTTAAGAATATAAAAACACTCAAGAAAATCAATTAGAAATTTTGGTATCCGTTTAAGTGAAAAAAAAATCACATGAAAAACAGCCTTACAGGCAACTTTATTCAAAAAGAGAAAAGCTAGTAACATGTATTTTGGCAGATTTTTTAAATATTTACATTTTCATAAACAGTTTATACAGTTCACAGATAAAAATTTGTAAGCTGAAAGCATAAAACATTTTTCTGATGTCTATTAATGTGTATCTGGATTCTGGAATTGCATTGTTTGATATGGGATAGACTAACCATATGTGACCAACTGAGCAACTGAAATGCAGGTTAATCTAAAGTGAGATGTTTGCTGTACATAAAAAATATACACCAAAAAGTAAGGTATCTCAAAGTTCTACGTTGACTGCATCTTGAGACAGTATTTGGATATACTAATTAAATAAAACAGTATATTTAATCTCTGCTCTTTAATTTTAATGTAAATCCTAAATATTTTAATTACATTTGGCTCAATTTTTATTTCTACTAGACAGGGATACTCTAAAGGCATTTCCTCATATTATAATAGATATTTAAGTAATGACACAAAGTTAATTTTAGCTACTCAACAAAGCAGAGTCCAGAGATAAAAACAATGATTTGTGGGTGTATACTAAACATCAGGCTGTAAATGATTTGTGGACATACACTAAACATCAGGCTGTATCTACTTATTTGTTAGTATAATTGTTTTCTTTCCGGGGGGCGGGGGATGTGAAGAGTAGAGGGGTAGGGGTGGTTTCCTGGTCCTGAAGTTTAATAGATCTTTAGAACAGTCAATGAAATCCGTAAGTTAGCTGTTAAGTCAATCATGCTTCACTATTAAGATTTAACTGAAATGCTTTCCATTTTATTGTAAGGATTATATGAAGAAATGTGAAAGAATGCAAATAAAGCTTTGAAAATATACCTTCAAGTATAAAATAGTTCACCTACTTTAAATGGCATATGTACATAGAATTTCATTGTTCATTTGTCTCCATGTCGCTATCTTTCTTTTTTTCCAGTCCTGGGGCTTGAACTCAGGGCCTGAGCACTGTCCCTGGCTTCTTTTTGCTCAAGGCAAGCACACTACCACTAGGCCATATTCCCAGCCCCCACTAAGATATCTTTTAATTTTCATAAATCTAAAATTTACTACTTATTTATAAGGATATATAACTCCTTTATACTTAACTCACAGTGTTTTCATTTCAATAATAACTGGTATCAAACCAGCTGAAAATAGGAGGTTTCAATTTAGTATATGATAGCCTTATACTTATGGCTTATGGACAATGATTAGCTTAAGGATAAAAGTAAAATATATCTATGTTATACTTCACGGTTGGTGCTAAATGTAACATTTTATTCAACAGAAAACACTATAATGCTAGTTAACTTTAGTATAAAATATTTTACTAATACTGAGTACAAAATCACATATACTCTAATAAATCAATCAAAATGAATTACTTAAGAGAACAAATAGGGACATATATGGAAATAAAAAGGTCATACTATGTCATATAAGTACCAAGAAAATCAGTGAGCCCCAAACAGCAATGGAAACAAATACCTGATACCACTTGATAGAATCAAACTTTACATACATTTTATACTACAATCCTATAATTTACTATACATAAAATATTAAGTTCAATATTTATAAGATTCACCTATATTGCAGCATAAATTTGGGTTTTGATTATACAGAGACAAACTTAAAATAGCTATCACTGCCTGTGAAGTACTATCAGTGTCCTCCAACACAGTCAAATAATATAAAACTGCATTTAACAACCTAGATGCCATAATTGTCAGGTATTATGACTGAGCTTGCTCCATTTGTATGCCTGCTCCACTAATACTCTATCACTTGAACCATGCCTCTGCCCAGCAATTGTAGATGGAGTTTCTTGGATTTTCTTGCACAGGATATCTATGAACCTTGATCTTACAGAGCTCAGCAGCCTGAGTAGGCTTGAGCCACCGTTGTCCAGACAATGAATAGCTTTTGACTATTTAAATTGGATTTGACTAACATTTTTGTAAATATATTAATGTAAATTTGGTCTGGTAATCTGATAAATTTCTAACAAACAAAAAGAGTAAAGCAATCCATGTACAGGTGGCACCACCTATAATCCTAAGAAGGAGGCTGGAATCTAGAATAAAGGGCTCAAAGCTAGGCTGGCAAAAAAGTCCAAAAGACTATCTCCAATTAATCATCACAAAAGTTAAACTGGAATTGCAGCTCAAGTGGTAGTGCCAGACCTAAAGAAAAACTTGAAGCCTTGAGTGAAGCCCAGGTACTAGCATTAAAAAAATAGTGAAATATTGGGGTGCTGGGGATATGGCCTAGTGGCAAGAGTGCTTGCCTCGTATACATGAGGCCCTGGGTTCAATTCCCCAGCACCACATATACAGAAAATGGCCAGAAGTGGCACTGTGGCTCAAGTGGCAGAGTGCTAGCCTTGAGCAAAAAGAAGCCAGGGACAGTCCTCAGGCCCTGAGTCCAAGCCCCAGGACTGGGGAAAAAAAAAAAAAAAAATAGTGAAATAAAATAATACAGAAAATTTGTCATCAAACATTATGTTTTTACGTTTTACACAAATCCTCTTAATTCTCTCTTTGTCTCACAATTTACTAGTGCTGGAAGATCCAATGTTCAGACAGAGAAAATCAGAGTTAAATCCTTTGTTCTTATGGCTTCTATCTCCCTTACTAGAAAAAGGAAAACAATGTTACTGACCATTTCTTTTTCTTGGGAGGGGAGGATGTGGATACAGCCCTTTTCTGGCTTTTAAAACAGGCTGGAGGAAGAGGAAGTTACTCTAGTTTCTGCCCAGAAATAATCATCTCTGACTTCCTTCCTTTTTAGCTTGTTTCTAGGTTTCAAGCTGAATAAATCAACAGAGGTGAGAAAGTAAACAGAGGCCAAGGGAAAAGCAACTGTGGTTTAGGGAAGAAAATCTGTTCTTTCCAATAATGTGAGAACTGTATATATACAATTAAAGAGTTAAAAAGGTATTTTGATTACATTTATCTCGGGACACAAAATTAAATCTCTTACCTAAATACATATGGAAGCCTAAACAAGGAATTCTTAAAATTATAAAGACCTAAGCAAACATAAAACCATTAAAAACAACCTCATTTAATTTTTTGTGGTTCTAAGAAACAAACATAAGACCTCATGAAAAAGCTTTCTATGACCTGCATTAATTGTACTTTGCAATGATGCTATTTTAATTACTTTTCGACAAACTGATATGTAAAGAAGCTGAATGATAATAGTGACAAGTATCAAAGTGTGATATGCCCTTTCGTGTAGACTTTTTTCTAAAACAAGTTTCAATACACTGTACTTTTCCTTATAAAAGCTTTTAAAATGAAAAATTGAATGTAAAATTCCTGTATCGTGGTAACATCCAGAGGATTAACTTTTCACATTAATAAAATTATACATCCCAAGATCTTCCATATATTGCAAAAGCTGTGTAGCAGTTTCTTCTTTAAAATGATTGGGTTCTACAAATATTTTAAGATCATATGGACCTTCACCTTAATCACTTTTATGAAATTTCTACCATTCCTCTATCATGTGGCACGTCATTTAACATATATATATATATCATATGTTGCGCATCATATATATATATATATGTTTTTCTGTGTTTGACACTGAGCATTTAGGATAAATATAATAGTGAAGAAAAGACAAATTCCTACACAACCACAGCTTTTGTAGTTTTTAAAAAGGAAACACACATTAACAAAATAATCATGCAAATAAACAGAAAAGTCACAACCTTGTTAGATATTCAAGAGTGGAGAATCATTTAATAGTCCTTTACTTAGTTCTGGTCCTGGGGCTTGAACTCAGGACCTGGGTGCTGTCCTGAGTTTTTTTGCTCAAGACTAGTGCTCTACCACTTGATCCACAGCTCTACTTGTGGATTTGAGGCAGTTAATTGGAGATTAGCATTTCATAGATTTTCCTGAATGAGATCCTCAGATCTCAACCTCCGGAGTAGATAGCCACTGGCACCCAGCTCCTTCCCCCTTTTTTGGTATATTCTTGATAATTACTCAGTCACCAAAAAAATATACCAACAGAAATGTCCACTCTGTAACTCGGCAGATAGCATGCCAAAATTTTAATGACATATATTCTAAAACATGCTTTAAAACTCCAGAGGCCATTCTCTAAATTTTCAGTAACACTATGGCAGAATTCTATGTCTTTTCTTTCATCATGAGTTCTTCTATGAGTTTGTCATACCCATGACTTCAGGTTCAGAATTATCTTTACCAGTCCTCTTTCTCCCAGTATTGAGAGTTTACCTGCTTTTTTTTTTTTAAATAACTTTGCAGGTTGTATTTCTTCCCACAAATATATATAGAGAAATATATATATTTCAGACCTGCCTTTTCAGTTTGTTCTACTTTATATTTCAAACTATTACCAGTCCATAGTTATCCTGTTGCCAAATTTGGTTAGAATTAGATGCTTAAACCACTTTGCCAAGTTATTTGGGTTTTCTTTCAAAACAGCTAGAGGCAGTTTGCTTAAGAAGTAGGTATCAGGGCTGGGGATATAGCCTAGTGGCAAGAGTGCCTGCCTCGGATACACGAGGCCCTAGGTTCGATTCCCCAGCACCACATATACAGAAAAACGGCCAGAAGCGGCGCCGTGGCTCAAGTGGCA
This sequence comes from Perognathus longimembris pacificus, assembly GCF_023159225.1. Taxonomy (NCBI): domain Eukaryota; kingdom Metazoa; phylum Chordata; class Mammalia; order Rodentia; family Heteromyidae; genus Perognathus; species Perognathus longimembris. The sequence goes on from NC_063162.1 coordinate 40,705,269, forward strand.
GAGTGCTAGCCTTGAGCGGGAAGAAGCCAGGGACAGTGCTCAGGCCCTGAGTCCAAGGCCCAGGACTGGCCAAAAAAAAAAATTAAAAAAAAAAAAAAAAAAAGAAGTAGGTATCACACAATTAATACATTGGATCATACTTAATGTTTCACTTGTTCATATAATATTTGATATTTTATTTTTGCTTTGGAAAGTCATTTCCCCAAGTTATTTTGTGTTATATATGATAAACAGGAGTAAGATTTGGAACTAAACAAATCAATTTGTTTGTGTGTGACAGTTCTGGGACTTGAACTCAGGGCCTAGGCACTGTCCTCAGGTAATTTTGCTTTAGGCTAGCACTCTACCATTTGAATCACATCTTCACTTCTGGCTTTTTGGGAAGTTTATTGGAGATAATAGTTTCACAGACTTTCTTGTTTGACTGGCTCTGAACCAAGATCCTAAAATCTCAGCCTACAGGGTAGCTAGGTTTACAGGCATGAGCCACTGACACCTTGGCTTTAAACAAATCAATTTTAATGCTCATATAGCAAAACTAATCAAAGAAGTTCTCAAACAAAGGATCGGGGTGGGGGGGAATACGTAATGTTTTGTATAACAAAATATTTCAATGTTCCAATGAATCCATTGCATGAGACTAGAACATGGGAACACAATCACATATAGTTTATAAAACCCAAATAAATGAAAAATCCAAAAAAAGAATATTATGGAAGCCCTGAGCCCAGAACTAAAATTCATAGCTGAAGAATTTTTACACTGATAAGTGGTATTAAAAATTGTATTGTTTTTCATGCTTGGTGGCATAACCAAGGCAGAAAGCAAAGTGCGTTGCTATCTGCTGTATTAAACTTTAAACTTTGAACTTTAAATGGAGGAAAGTGAAACTTATGTAAAAGAAATTGCTAAATCATAATGAAGAGGAAAGAAAGTGACGTCATTAATTTATACTATACTAACAGTACTATGACCTTTCAGAACAAAAGTAGAGTAAGGAAACTTTAAAAACAATACTGGGAAAGATGAAATACTATGAAGGTGGGGGGAAAACACGTGGTAAAACACCAGCCTTGATCAGAAGAAGCAAAAGGACAGAACTTAAGCTCTGAGTTCAAGCCCCAGTAAGGGCATAAGGGTATAGACACACACATAAAATCAACTATGTAGCATTACTTAGATGGTTAGATCATAATGAAAATGATCCTATATTGTTTCCAAGAAGATGAACTGTAGCTCATCACAAAAAAATAAAAATTTAATAACCAATTCCTATCAAACCAAACTACAGCTACTTATAAAGTAGTAAGCTGTCTATAGTATAAAGGATCTGGATAAAAACTTGTGAAGCCTGTCACTAAAAGATCTTGTTTCTAGCATTAACAGAGAATGATTAAAGGGAAGTACAAACACAATTAAACCAAACTTTTTGTACATACTACTTATTTTGCATATGTAAATATACATAAAAGTATTACTAAATGTTTACATATCGTTCATAAGGTGGCAAAATTGAATATAAAAAATAACATTTCCAATCTGAAAATAAGTCATGATAACCAAGTAGACTGTTTGGTTTAAAAAAAGTACACGGAGGGAGGCTGGGAATACGGCCCAGTGGTAAAGTGCTCGCCTCATATACATGAAGCCCTGAGTTCGATTCCTCAGCACCGCATATATAGAAAAAGCTGGAAGTGATGCTGTAGCTCAAGTGGTAGATTGCTAGCCTTGAGGGATTAAGACTTCCATTATATATGATACAGAGGCTATTTATATTTGAAAACTAAGTGCATTTAGGTGATATTGGTCACCTATTCTCAACAGTTTTTCAATTACAAATATTATAATACAATTATCCAAGTTTTAATCATATACTTTTAAGTACTGATCATTTATGGCAGTATTTTGACAACCATGAAATATCAAAATATTGATACATAAAGTAAAAGGATTGTAATAGAAAAATGAATTTCACATAATAGTCTTCAGTTTTGCAGTGCTTTCTTATAAATTACAATTCATTTAAATTAACTTTACTTCCCTTCTGAGATGTTGAAGAATAGTAAGTTCTATTACCAAAAAAAAAAAAAGGAAAAACCAACAACCTTAGGGCTGGGAATGTGGCCTAGTGGTAGAGTGCTTGCCTTGCATACATGAAGCCCTAGGTTCAATTCCTCAGCACCACATACATAGAAAAAGCCAGAAGTAGCACTGTGGTTCAAGTGGTGGAGTGCCAGACTTTGAAGTCAGGCCCCACTTTACCATGCGAACCCCACTTTACCACATGAACCTGAGATAAGCAGGCCCTGTGAGCAGACCCAGGACAAGCTTATTGGGGCCCAGCCGGTAACCACTGGGAATACTTAACTCTAACCACCCCTAGAATGCCTCCAGTCCTGTGCCAATCAGATTTGTACTTGTGTCCGGGTCTTGCTTGCTTGAACACCTGATTGCTGTAACTTTGTTTTTTGTCTTGCTTGAACACCGGATGGCTGTAACTTTGTTTTATGTCTTGCTTGAACACCTGATGGCTGTAACTTTGTTTTTTGCCTTTATAAGCCCTGTGCAATCGCAGCTCAGGGCTTCCTCCTAACCTCCGCTGTGTCAGTGGGTAGGACGAGGCCCGAGTTGCAGCTCACTTGAATAAAGCCTTGCCTTGCTTTTGCATTTCGGAACGTCTGAGTCTCGGTGGCCTTCTTGGTGGTCGTTTCACGACTTGGAACAACATTTGGGGGCTCGTCCGGGACAGCCCCAGAGACCCCCCGAGACCCCAGACTCCGAAGGTAAGAAAACAGTGCTGTTCATTTGTCTTGTCCTGTAATTTGTCTGTTTTGCTTTTGCTTAGTTCTTGAAGGGGTTGTCCAAGCGGACGCGCTTACTCAGCAATCCTAGGGAGACTCTCGCCCCAGACTCTCCACTCTTGAAGGGGGATACTTGTAGGGCGCGAGTCAGTTCAGTTTTTGGCCGGAACTGACCAGGAGGGCCTCCTAACCAAGACTCAACCCGCCCACCTTGTACTTGGGTCTGCTCCTTCTGCTTAGCTGGCAGGAGGTTGTGGGCCAACTTGGGTCCACTCCTGCACCCTGGCAGGAGGTTGTGGGCCAACTTGGGAGATCTCCAACCCGTAGCTTTTCTTGTTCTCAGGCCTGTGTGTTGTATTGTTATAATTGTTTGGTTTTTTTGTAGCCTTTTGAACTAAACATCTGATCAGAGCTATGGGTAACGTTCTATCTTGGGGACCCCATCTAGCCCCCTAGATTTGACCCTAGCTCACTGGAGGGATGTCAAGGAGATAGCTCAGAACCGAGGTGTGGCCCTTAAGGAAGTCAGTGAGAGAGCTAATTGGCCACCTGAGAGGAGCTTTGACATAGTTAAGATCAGGACTTTACAAAGCCTAATCGACGCCCCTGGTTCAGGCTATCTAGACCAGATTCCTTATATAGACACCTGGAGGGAACTAGTTGACAGGGACACTCCAGCTTGAGTTTGGCCTTTCTTACCGACTCCCTCCTCCACGCCTTCCCCTACCCCAATATTCACTCAAAAGACACGGGGTGACAAGAGAGAAACCAAGAGGGAAGAGAAGAATTTGTGCCCACCTGTCCTCCAGGGAGGAAGCGTGGAGGAGGAAATGTTTCCCCCTCCATACTCCCCACCCCAGTTACAAGAGGACTCTGAGGAAAATGTTTCAGCTGTGCACTCCACTCTGGAGGGGCCCGCCCAGTCCTGGCGCCAGCAGCACAGGGCACGGAAGCGTCGGCACAAGGCCAGCCCAAGCCACCCGCAGGCGGCGGGGGGGGGACAGGACCCCACCACGCAGCGCTGTCGTCCGTGTTGGTTGTGATTCTGACAGGCTCTTCTGTGTCAAACCTGCATAAGATGTACAGGCGACAGCTCACAATCACTGTGTCTTGAGTGTCCGCAAAAAGAACTCTGGGGGGACCCCCACCCAGCCTTCTTAAGCAGAAAATTATTTGGTGTGCTAAAATGTTTTGCTAAGACTATCTAGCCCTGGAAAATGAGGCTGGAGAATGCTAGAATCATTTGTTAAAGGTTTTGTCTTAAAAATTTGGGTGTTGCAGGAGTAAGATTGACAAAATGCCTCTTGCCACTGGAAAATGTACGGCCGATGCTTATTTTGCGCACTTTAAGATCTTTTGAATATGTATTTGTGTGTGCATGTGTGAGTGTGAACATGTTCAAGACTATTACTATGATGGGTAGGACGAGGCCTGAGTTGCAGCTCGCTTGAATAAAGCCTTGCCTTGCTTTTGCATTTGGGAACGTCTGAGTCTCGGTGGCCTTCTTGGTGGTCGTTTCGCAACTTGGCACAACACTAGCCTTGAGCAAAAAGAAGCCAGGGAAAGTTCAGGCCCTGAGTTTAAGCCCCTCGACTGGCCAAAAAAAAAAAGTTACTTAGGTCAATAATTTTAATAAAAATGTTATACATTTATTTTAACCATGTATCTGGGTATCCAAGGTTTACTTAATTCAGGTCAATTTCTGTTTCACTGAAGACATTTCCCTATAAATCAAGTATATCCCAAAACTAACTGAAACAGGCAAGTGCTGAGGCCCAATGATGATGCACAGAAGCTTTGTGGAAAGAGAAAGGTCAGGAATTAACTCTTCACAGATAATGAAAACTTATTCCATGGTACTGGTTTTCAAACCCAGATATCCAGTAAACAGTCTAGACAAATGAAAACTTTGGTATTGCTTTGGATCTAATAACGTTTTATAATTTTAATAACAGTTGCTTTTTCCTTGAGATTTGAAAGCATCCTTTGTATTTGACCATCAACTTTCTTACTTGTCACATTTAGGCCAAACTATGTTATGTATTGACTTTAGACTGTATTTTCTTTGGCATATTGTATTTTAGAAAATTTAATCCATTAAAAAATAAAACCACTTAAAGCGTTCATGGATATAAGCATATTTATTTATTTATGTGGCATCTTCCTATGTTGCCTAAGCTGGTCTTAAACTCTTGGGCTTAACTACTATTTATGTCACTGTCCTTCTGGTACCCTCAGTGCTGGGGACTCAACCTGGGGCCTTCAATTTGCTAAAGCAGGAAATAAGCATTCTTCTACTCTGATGAAAGGTAAAGCAAAAAAAATGCAATACAGAGCAGAGTTTTTTCATGAACAAAGTTTTTCAGTAGTCAACTTATAATGCTTGTGAAGCCAAGTGCTAGTGGCTCATGCCTATAATCCCGAACTATTCAAAAGACTGAGATCTTAAGATGGTGGTTAGAAGTTTAAGCCTGAAGTATAGCTGTGGATTATAGTGGTAGGGAGCTAGCCTTGAGCAAAAAAGCTAAAAGACAGCACTCAGGCCCTGAGTTGAAGCCACAGGATCAGCACACATACAAAAGAAAAGCTATGGCATTTCATTTGCCATGAGTAAACTTTTCTTTACCATTCTACAGTAACACTAAACTTAGATTTATGTTTTAACATATCAATTATAATCGATAAGGAATCCTGAAACCCTTTGTTTCCAGAGTTTAATGCTGAAGGAATACAGTCGTGTTCACCAGACAAACAGCAGTGGTTCTCAAAGAATAGCCCCCAGTCTAAAAATATTAGCAATATTAAGGAAATATGTAGTGTAAATTTGGCCAGATGCTACTGGCTCATGCCTGTAATCCTAAAGAGAATGATACCTGATGGAGATTCAGAGCCAAACTGGGAAGAAAAGCCCATGAGACTCTCTAGCCAAGAAAAAGCCAGAGTGTAACTATGGCTCAAGTGCTAGCACTACCTGTGAGACTAAGAGTGAAGAGACAGTTAGGCCCTGAGTTGAAGCCCCAGTATACATACACATATGCAAGCGCATGTGCACACACGCCACAAATTGCTGGGTTCACAACCAACTTACAGGATCAAAATCTTTGAGGGCAGAGTCCAGAAATCTGTGCCTTAACAAGTTATTGGTAATTCTGATGCGGTCAAGTTTGAGAATTAAAGGCTTATATGGAGTATTAAATTTTATGAAGTCAAGAAATTCAGTGATTGGAGAAAGTAAATGAAGGAGTTAGTGACAATACCACTACGAATAAGGAGGACAGGAACCCCTTGGGAATCTGATAAAAGCTATTACAGTCCCGAAGACTCAAAATACTTGGTACTTTGTACCATAATTTCAGAAATTTCAGTATCATCTAGACCACCTCAAACAATGTACTTTCCTAATCTTTAGCTAAGAGATGGGGGTGCAGAAATTCTTAGTTTTACAAGACTGATTATTTTGGAGGCTGTCAGTTTGGGGAAGCAAGTAATTCTGATAATCATGAATCCTGGTTAAGAACACCTGGAATAAAGTGAATACATCTCAGGGCACAGAACCCCAATTCAGGACTTAGATATTCTCTTGACAGAACAGTCTTTGTGTCACTTTGCTCAACGAATAATCTACTTCCTCAAAAATTTTAAATAGCTTGCGGTGGAAAGCAAGACATTTTTCAGTGTAGGGCTTTGACCCTTTGTAGAAGTCTTTAACTCAACCCAATTTGTGGGGGGGGGGGGGGGGGGAAGAACACTTAAGTCATGTTTCCAGTATGGCATTTTTGCTCTTTTAGAGACTAAATCTCATAGACTTTTATTAACAGAGAAAAACTTAAGGATAGTACAGAAGAAACTCTCTTATTCTATACTAAGAGATATCTAAAGATCTCCCAGCTTCCTTACAATACCAAGCCACAGAAGCAGTGATATGTGAAAGTGGCAGTGCTGCTTCCTCAAATTATCTGGCAGAGAACATAAGACTCAATAGTGAACATTATAAACTCAAAGGTAAGTTTCCTCTTGAAGATGAGGATTTAATCATTATGATTCTCTACTTTTTAAGTATACTGAGAGGTACACAAAGGGGAAGTTCCTCAGGAGAGGTTAGATGTAGTTAATCACTCAACAAATGCTTTCAAAGCTGACTTAAATTGCTAGGAAAGCAAGAAAAGGGAGGGGAAGATAGAAGCAGGGGAAGAGAAAAAAAAGTGAAAAAAAAATTCCCAAATCACACAGATTATGAACCCAGAATGAGTTTGCTGAAGACTGCCCAAGAAGGTGAACCCTTAAAATTAGATGAGAGAGGGACAGGTGCTGGTGGCTCATTCTTCTAATCCTATCTACTCATACTCAAGATGCTAAAATCTGAAGATTTTGGTTCAAAGACAGCCCAGACAGTAAAGCCCATGATATTCTTATCTCCAATTAACCACCAAAAAGCTACAAGTGGAGCTCTGACTCAAGTAGTAAAGTGCTAGCTAGCCTTGAGAAGAAAAAAAGAAAAAATTCATGGATAGCACCTAGGTCCTGAGTTGAGGAACAGCATGGACACATGCACACAAAAGCAAGCCCCCCCTCCCCCACACACAACCATAGGTTTTTCAATCACATATTAACTGAAGCAAATACTTTCCAGTTTTAATAAGGTACAAATAACATTAGAGATGTTTAAGGCATGTTACATACCAAAATATTTTGAAGTGATTACCAGAATCGAGGTAGTTAGTTAATACATCTACTCGGGGCCTGAGAACTGTCTCTGGTTTCATTTTGCTCAAGGCTAGCACTCTACCACTACTTGAGCCATAGTGCCACTTCTGGCTTTTCCTATATATGTGGGGCTGAGGAATCTGTAATGGGTCCCCCCAAGGGAGGGGACCACAATGTGGGGTGGGGTGGGGGGAAGCCCCCATCCCTCCATGAGTCCACCACTCAGAGACAGTCTCACTAAAAAGCATACTGACTGGCCAGGGTCACAGCCAAGACTTGGGAGCTGAGACTGCGCCCTGAGGCCATGCTTGGGGTTGGGTTATAAAGGCAAATACCACATGGTCAAGCCTGCCACACTCAGGTGGCCAATGAGGTTACAACACTTACAGAGTGTGCCAGGTCACACACAGGTGGCCAATGGAGTTACAATCGGCTTCCTAGCAACTGTTTGATTTAACCAACCTATCATTTTAGTTAGACTTGGCCCACAGATTTGGCGGGGCTCGCATGATGAAGGCGGATACGCCTACTCAGGGGAGGGTACCGGTTTAACCTTGAGCATTCCACTACTCAGGTAGTCAAGCAGTTTACACAATCTTATCACAGTGAAGGGGAACTTCCCTGGATAGGGCAGGGGAGATCTTAATAAAAATGGAGTCGGCTTCTACTCTCTTTAACTAATCTGAGATGGAGTCAATGTGACACCCCTCAACAGACAATGATGGCACTGGCCATATCTGCCCTCCATATTACGGAATCGAACCCAGGGCTTCATGTATGTGAGTCAAGCAACTACCACTAGGCCATATTCCCAGCCCCATCTGCTGTTTTGAACATCAGTTCCCTCTCCCTCTCCTCTTTCTCTCTCTCTCCCTCCCTCCCTCCCTCCCTCCCTCTCTCTCTCTCTCTCTCTCACACACACACACACATACATACTATTAAGGGCTGGCTGTGGTCCAAACTGCTTGCATTCCATAGGCGAAAATAATGATATATAGGAATGGAAATTTTTATTTATTTATACTTTTGGCCAAAACCATAGAGAAAGTTTCAGTATATCTCTTCTTTGCCCTAATGTCACAACTTACACAAAACAAAAACCAGCCAGGTGCCAGTGGCTCACATCTGTAATCCTAGCTACTCAGGAGGCTGAGATCTGAGGGCTATAGTTCAAAGCTAGCCCAGGCAGGAAAAGTCCAAGAGATGCTTATCTCCACTTAATCACCAGAAAACCAGAAATGGTGCTGTGGCTCAAAGTGGTAGAGCACTAGCTTTGAGCTGAAGAGTTCAGGGAAAGCACCCAGGGCCCAGAGTTGAAGCCCAACAAACAACAAAAAAGAAAAAAGAAAAAAAAGCAAACAAAAACCAGTCAATATGCATATGTTCTCCCTTTCCTTCCTTCCCTCCCCCATCCCCACCCCCACCCCCGCCTTTTTTTTGGCCAGGGCTTAAAATTAGGGCCTTGCACTTTTGCTTGGCTTTTCCCATCAAGGCTGGTGCTCTATCAGTTGAGTCACAGTCTCACTTCTGGATTTTTGGTGGTTAGCTGAAGGTAAGCATTTCACAGACTTCGTTGCCCAAGCTAGCAGATCCATAGATCTCAGCCTCCTAAGTAGCTAATATTATAGGTGCCACCAGCACCCAGCACAATGTTTTGCTTGTGGGAAAAAAAAAGTCTTTTTATGGCATTAGGTTACTTTCAGATGGTCAGAGTCACTCCCAACATGGAATATATCACTAGTCCATGGGGGAAAAAATCAGAACTCAAAACTCAAAGCACAGCTTCTACTGAATTCATAGTTTTTATATCACCACAAAGCCAAAAATAGGTCTAAACATTCTAGGCCAAAAACCATCTGTAACTTCTTGAATAATAAAACTGAACAATAATAAACTTTAAATCTCCTGTTTAGATTCCTGAAAGCTCCTATTTAAGTATGGTGCAATCATATTCCCATACCACCATCACAAGTACACATTAGTAGAGTATGTAGTAAAACCTGCTTGGTAGCTTTTGATGGAAAAAAAGGATTGATGCCTTTTCCAGAAGAAGAGGAAGAGGAGGGAGAAAGAAGAGGAAGAAGGAGAAGAAAGGACAAGAGGAAGAAGCAGAAGAAGCCGGAGGAGGGATGGGGAGAAGGGAGGAGGAAAGGGGAGGGGAGAGGAAGGAAGAGGAGGAACAACAACAACATAGTAGTGGTCATTGTCATACTAAATTTGAACTCTCTCTTGCTAAGCAGGCACTCTACCACTTGAGCCAAGGCCTCAGTCATTTTTGGCTTATTTTTCAGATAAGGTATTGAGCTTTTATTCCAAGACAGGTGTTCCACCAAGATCTCTAGATTTCTGATTCCTAAGTAGCTGGGATTACAAGGCTGCACACCAAAAGAAAAGACAGCAATGAACTTGGTTAAGAATTATAAAGCTAGATATAGTTCAAGTGGTACGGCACCAGACAGTTACACAAGGCCTTGTAGGCTGAGATCTATCTAGAGAATCCTGATTCAAAGTCAGAGTGGACAGAAAAATCTTTGAGACACCATTTCCAACCAAGTAGCAAAAACCTAAGCTTGGGACTCAAGTGGTAGAACTGGCAGAAAAAGGGGGCTGAGGTAGAAGAGTAAGAGGGAGAGAGGGAGTAAGGAGGGGAAAGGAGCGGGAGGAAAAAGGGAGAAAATGGGAGGGAGGAAGAGAGAGATATTGGGGTGGGAAAGAGCAGAGGGACAAATTGTGGTCTCTCTTTGGTATCTTTACACTTGAACCTGTGAGCATTAAGTTATTACAAGTACTCCTTCCAAGACCTTTATGTATGATATGTGAACTGATAACTAAGATGGCTGCTAAGTGACTAATGGTATATACAATGTGCATATATTAGACATAAAGATGCTTCCTATCTAGAGAAAAACAGAACGAGAAGGCAAAAAATTTCATCACATTACTGAGACAGACATGTAATTGAATGTTTGTAAATTGTTTATTTCTGAAGTTATCCATTTAATTTTGAACTCTGTAGGGAACTAAAGCCTCAGAAAACTGAAACATTGACAACAAGGATATTACAATACTTTTTTTTGCTGTATAATAATGCCTGATAAAGAAATAACCTTTTAATTTTTTCCTTCCCTCCCATCCTTTCTATGGTGGGAGTGGCTGAGTGGAAGGAAAGGAAAACTATACAGAAATAACAAATATAGGGCTGGGGATATGGCCTAGTGGCAAGAAAGCTTGCCTCCTGAGATACATGAGGCGCTGGGTTTGATTCCCCAGCACCACATTTACAGAAAACGGCCAGAAGTGGCGCTGTGGCACAAGTGGCAGAGTGCTAGCTGAGCAAAAGGAAGCCAGGGACAGTGCTCAGGCCCTGAGTCCAAGGCCCAGGACTGGCCAAAAATTAAAAAAAAAAATTAAAAAAAATAACATATATATTTCCATCAACTATTTTAATTCCACTTCCACAGGCTCATTCTTAAAGAAATTTACTAAATGCTAAATTTACTAATTAAGTCTATGGAAATAACTGGCAGGACAAACATTACACATATATTAATATTACATTAATATTAATATTCTAAGGCCCAATTCACTTCATCTATAATCCTGTTATCATGATGATATCCAACCACATAAATGAGATTTTTATTTTCTTCCTTAAAGCTATTGCCCTCTTCTCAGTCAAGTTATTTATTCCAGGATAATCACAGACTCCAAGCCCTTTATTAAGAATGATCATTTCCATTACTGTTGTTTTACAACTAATCTCAAAGTGAGTCATTTTCTTCAACTCTTCTTAAGTAAAAAGTAATCAACTCAGGGGCTGGGAATATGGCCTAGTGGCAAGAGTGTTTGCCTCCTACACATGAAGCTCTGGGTTCGATTCCCCAGCACCACACATATGGGAAAACGGCCAGAAGGGGTGCTGTGGCTCAGGTGGCAGAGTGCTGGCCTTGAGCACAAAGAGGCCAGGGACCAGTGCTCCAGGCCCTGAGTCCAAGGCCCAGGACTGGCCAAAAAAAAAAAAGTAATCAACTCAAGTATATTCATCCATCAAGCCTGCACATCAACTAACAAACATCTACAGAAACAAATTCTGTCACCTGATATATTATATCACTTTCAGTCCACATTTCAAAGGAAAATATCCCCTATTTGTTTTACTTATCACTTAAATTAATTGCTACTTCACTTCACAACTGTGAGGTAATGAATACTTGATTTTGATTTTCCTTCTTTCTGGAATATACTTTGCACAACCCATTATGAAATAGAGCCTTCTGGCTCAACTTTAATAAAATGATCCAAATACAATATTTGGATTATCCTAGTTTTATAATCCAACATAATCTACTTTTCTTTCTGCATTCTCTTGAAACTCCTCTCAAAATAATGGCATACTTAGTACTAAATTCTATTCTCATCAGTACTAAAGCTTTCTTAATAACTGAGAAGCATTTCCAACTATTTACATCTCATGTTTTATGAAACTTGTTCCTCCCTTGCTTTGAATATCATACTCTGATTCTTTTCTCTGATTTCTGTTATATTTCAATCTTCTTAGCTGGCTCCACTTTTTCTCAACACTTTAAATGTGATACAGCAAGATTAATTCTAATATTTTGAGGTCTAACTGATAATTTCAATTCTTTAAATATTATCTACATGGAGAAAACTGACACATCTAGAAAAAGGCTTTTATTCTTCTGAACTTTCTCACTATCCTACTTGAGTTCTTTTTTTTTCTCTTAATTTCTTAATTGGCTTTCTGGCATTTATTCTGACTCTTCCAACTTGCCCAACAATATAAATCTCACTAAATCACTCCCTTGTTCCAAGCACTTTTTTTTTTTTTGCCAGTCCTGGGGCTTGAACTCAGGGCCTGAGCACTGTCCCTGGCTTCTTTTTGCTCAGGGCTAGCACTCTTGCCACTTGAGCCACAGCGCCACTTCGGGCCATTTTCTGTATATGTGGTGCTGGGGAATCGAACCCGGGGCTTCAAGTATACGAGGCGAGCGCTCTTGCCACTAGGCCATATTCCCAGCCCCCAAGCACTTTTTTTTATTACATTTAGAAGAGTATATAAATCTTTTCCACCTTGCAAATGAACACTTCAATGAATCAACCCCTTTATCTTTTTCCAGTTCCATATTTTACTTTCCTAGTAATACACATTTTAATCAATCCTATATTCTTTTACATTTATTCTACTCTCAAGTAGCTCAAATGGTTCCTGTTAATCCTTTGGATTTAAAATGTAGTTCAAACAGCTCTTTCAGTGTACTTTCAGATCTCAACACTCAAAATTAATTGTCTACCTTGTATTACCATTTCTACTTGTTTAGATTTCTATAGCAATATTGTTTATGCTTGTCCATCTATCTATCTCCACAAGAAGCTGTGCTTTAGTATCTAACAAAAAATCTGTACAGAAAAGAATATCACTATTTATAAAAATATTTAAAGCTGGAAGTCCTTAGGAAAAACATTTTTCACTAACTTCAAGAAATAAAGCACGACTGAAAATGTAAAACTGAAGTGATTAATAATCAGGATATGCAAGGAGCTTAAACAACTCAGTAGCAAAAATATCATATAGCCTCATTTTAAAACAGAAATAGAACTTAAATTGAGATTGCTCAAAAAAGAAATGCAAAAGGGGGCCGGGTACAGTGGCTCACACCTGTAATACCAACTATTCTGGAAGGAATCTGGAAGATTGTGGTTCAGGGGAAAACTAGGGGGAAAGTTAGCTGGATCTCCATCATCTCAATCAATAAGCTCAAATATAGTGGTGCATGCCAGCAGTCCTCGTTATGGAGAAAGCCCTAAGTCCACAGGTAGGAAAATGGAGAGTCTGAAGGAGGGAGAAGTTAAGACCTTACATGAAAAATAGTAGGAAAAAGGGGCTGGGATGTGGCTAAAGTTGTGGAGTATCCACCTTGTTACCAAGAGGTCCTGAGTTAAGTGAACAACAACAAAAACTAACAACCACAACCACAAAATTAAAATTAAAATAGAATAATGAGCCAGATCATTTCGGAAAATGAAAACAAAAAGTACAAAATCAAGGTTTTTTTCCCCTTTGAAACCTGTACTGGGAATGATTCTCATTGTCGCCTGGAAATCGGCATCCTTTGCTTTCATCTATGTCATATCAACCAAGTATAATTATGTGCCTTTTACTCTCTTCGTGTTTGGTACGTGAGCTTGAACCTAGGGACTTGCACATGCTAAGCATTTATTCACAAGCACTAGGAGTTAGTGCTTCAATTTATCTTCTTGGAGAGTATATTTAAACCTGTAATATATTCTTTTTCATATTTTTATATTTAAAATGTTACCACTCTATCACTTAGAGATAGGTAAAAATCCTAAGAGTCTATAATGTCAAGCACTATTATAAAAACCATGTGATATGGGAAAATTTTGGAAAAAGGATATTTAAATTATACCCCTTAACACTAAAACTGAATTTCAAGTTATAGAATACTGGCAACTCAATTTTAAAATGGGTAATTCATAGCAGAACAGAGCTAATATAATACACAAACAGTAGTGATATCATAAAACAAAAACTTCAAATCACATACAAATGCCCACTTTGATACTGCTGCCTACTGTTTTGCATAAAATATTAATTTTATTTATAATATCCCCTTCAACACCTAACTTGACAATCAAATTATGTAAATTCTTAAGAAATCCAAGAAGCAATTCATAAATGCCCTTGCCTCTGTTTACAGAATTCAAAATTGCAACTAGGTACCAGTGGTTCACATCTGTAATCATAGGTACTTACAAATCTAAAACCTAGAAGATGAGATTCAAAGCTAGCTCAGGCAGAAAAGTTTGCAAGACTCCATTTCCAATTAACCAGCAAGAGATAAAACTGCAAGTGGGGCTCAAGTGATAGAATGCCAGATGTGAGCAAGATAGCTGAGTGAAAGGATGAAGCCCTGAATGCAAGTCCTAGTCTGGCACACACATAGATGTATGCACGCGTGTGTGTGTACGCGCACACACATACAATCAAAATTGACAGTGAAACCATTTCTCAATTAAGCAAATGTCACCCAATGAATGCAGACTTGTTGAATTTTCAGTCTTCTATGGATAAGTCTTTTAATTACACCCCCCTGAGCTACATTCACAGCCCTCTGAGTTTTACAGTAGGACAATGTTAAATAGAATATTAAGTTTGAGGCCTAACAAAACTATTTTAATGTATGGCTTTATCTTGCTTGAGAACCCCTTTAAAAAAATCAAACTTGAATGCTTATGTTCATAAATTGCTATAGTTGAAAAAGAAAACTTAAAGTCTTCACTACTCTAGGAACTAAATATCTATTGTTATAAATCACAGATGACTATCAAACGTTCAGGTGAAACAAAAAATGTTTGAGTAGATGTCTCATTCTGTCCAGGCTGGCTTCAAACTTTTGGAGTCTTTTTTTTTTAATCTTTGCTTCCCATGTATCTGGTATGTATGCTACCATATCCAGCTTTAAATCAATCACTTAAAAATGTTTGTCAAGGGGCTGGAGATATGGTCTAGTGGCAAGAGTGGCTTGCCTCGTATACACGAAGCCCTGGGTTCGATTCTCCAGTACCACATATACAGAAAACAGCCAGAAGTGGCGCTGTGGCTCAAGTGGTAGAGTGCTAGCCTTGAGCAAAAGGAAGCCAGGGACAGTGCTCAGGCCCTTAGTCCAAGCCCCAGGATTGGCAAAAAAAAAAAAAGTTTGTCAAGTTGTGACTACTAGTCCTTGACATAAAAAAAACAATTAGCAAAATCTCTAGTACTAGATGGATTTAGTAATGAGGCCAGTTGTCAGATCAGGTCTAATTTGGGACTAGCTAAAATCTAGGCTCCATTAAAATCAAATTTAAAGTGCTAGATGACACAGCATTTACCTCTCCTGTAAAAGACCCTAGGCATATAAGAAGGCTTATCTGTATTCTCATCACTAAGGAGGAGAGCAGGATCTCAGTAAGTTTGAGTACAGTCTGGTCCACATAATGAGTTCAAGAGCAGCCTGGCTTATACAGCAAGACTATGTCTCCAAAAATGTAAAACTAAATAAATTACAGTAATTTCCACTTAGAAGTCAAGAGTAAAAACATCCATTTGTTGTCTAGAGTTCACAAATATATGAATAGCAAATGTCTTAAAACAAGGGGAGTAAACTTATTAAAACATTCTCTATCAAGTTTTAATATAATTTATTTAATTTTCTGTGCCAGTATTGAGTCTTAAACTCAAGGTCTCATACTCTCACTCAGCTTTCTTACTCATGGATGAGGCTCAACCACTCTCACCAGGCCTCTATCCTTGCATTCTTTTGCCGGCTAATTAGAGATGGGAGTCTCACAGATGTTTTGCCAAGTCTGGCTTTGAACCTGATGTTCTAGGTGTTGGCCTCCTGAATAACAGGTATGAGCCACTGGTACTTGGTGCAATTACTGACTGACTAGTCCTTATTTATTTTTAAAGCTATAGGTCTAAGTTAATATCTCTTAACAATTAGCCAGACTTTAAAATGCTTATTGAGTTATAAATCATCCAAAGAGAGATACTCTCTTAATCTAAGAGACCTGATTTTGTTCAAACTATCAATTCAATACTAGATCATTACCTCATATAGGATTTGCACATATGATATGCTATTTTTAGTACTTCTGATTACTTTGTGTGCACAGATATTTCACACATCTAAGTTAATAACATGTAAAGTATCTGAAAAGTAGGTTCTCTTTAAAATATACTTTATTCCTGTCTTGTTACAGCAGTAAAAGTGCTTAACACACACACACACACACACACACACACACACACACACACACACTCAGTGAGAGATTATTTTTGTCAAGCAAATAATTACCAAGATTCTAGTTCATCATATTATACTGAAAGTATTCAACGTCTCACTGAGTTTTTTTAAATGGAAGCTTTTAATAACAGAAGTTTCAGAGCAGTAATATTCCCGAAAAACTGTTATACATTCTAATGTTAGAAATGTTACAGTATTCTTATGGAACTAATCTAACTTGACTCAATTTGACTTTTATTTTTCTGAACAAGGTTCTTACTCATCTCTATTCTGGTTTTGCACACTCTGACTGGAGTATCTTCATACAGTTGATACAAAATAAAATGTGTCTCTCTCCATTGTTTTTTCAAAATGTGAAACAGTCTTGCTAAATTGCCAAGGTGGACCTAGAATTTGCAATCTTCCTCTTCAGCCACTTGAAAATATTGGGATTACATAGAGGCAAAGTCAAAATAAAATCTCCAGAATGGGAGAGGCCGACACCCACCAAATTTACAACCTAGTTAAAAACATGTTAAATATGAGTAATTTTGCCACTGTCAGGAATGCAAGCAAAAAAAAAAATTGTTATAGGCGACACCCACCAAATTTACAACCTAGTTAAAAACATGTTAAATATGAGTAATTTTGCCACTGTCAGGAATGCAAGCAAAAAAAAATAATTGTTATTGGATATCAGAAAGCAATGGAAACAGAAGTTGTACATGCTGGCTATAATCTGAGAGAATGAAGATTCTCAAGTCCTAGGACTTGAACTCAGGGCCTAGGAACTGTCTCTGATCTCTTTTACTCAAGGCCAGTAGTGCTCTACCATTGAGCTGTTACAGCTCAACTTCTGACTTTCTGGTAGTTAACTGGAGCTGAGTCTCAGACTTACTTGGCTGAGCTAACTCTGAACCACAATTTTTAGATCTCAGACTCCTAGGACTAAAAGCATGCACCATTGGCACCCAGGCTTCCTGTCTTCTTTATTGACATGTGGTCATGCTGAACCTTTTTGCCTAGGCTAGCCTCAATTCAAGATCCTCTTAATATCAGCCTCCCCAAGTAAATGGGATTATAGGTGTGAACCATCAATAATTCCTAGTATTCTTGAAAGTGACGTTTTTTGAAACAGGATCTTTATAGAGGTCATCATATAGGGTCACTGGGGTGAACTCTAAAGCTAACATTTTCAAGTAGTATTGTTATTAAGAAGAAATTTTCATAAAAGTACAAAAGATGTGAAGATATAGCGAAAGGTAAGCATCTACAAGACAAGGAAAGATTTTAGAACAGAATATTCCCTCATACACCCCAGAAGGAAGAAACTTGGCCAACATTTGTGATCATGGTTTGTAACCTCCACAATTGTGAAAAAATAAATTTTTATTGTTTAAGTGATCCAGTATATGGCTGTTTGTTACAGTACCTAGCAAATTAGGGAGGGAGGGAGGGAGGGAGGGAGGGAAGAACAAAGGAATAAACACAAAGGAAAAAGGAAAGGCAATTAAATTAAATGAAAAAATAAAGCGCAGCTATGTCCTGAATAAAATTCATGTCCAACAATTTTAGCCTCTGCAAAAGCAGTGCTTATAGAATATTAAGGTGCAGAATGAAAAAAAAACTTGGTAAGATAATACTTTACACCTTTCTGCCTTTTATTTTTCTCAAAGTATACTAAGGCTATTACAATATTAAAACTTGGATACAGGAGTGAGGTAGTCTGAGGCTAACAGACACTTAAAATATCCTAAGTTTTACTCAAAAGATATCAGATTAGTTGAAGATGTAGCTCAGTGATACAACAATCCCCTAGTATGATTCTCTAGTACCAAGCTGCACAAATTGGGAGGTGAGGTGGGGTAGGACGGGTAAAGGAGAAAAAAAACACCAATATAGTGGTATATAGAAGGTTATTTGAGTGACTTAACAGTAAATAGTAAAGTAATAATTAACAGTGCATATGAGGGCTGAACATGTGACTCAGTGGTAACCTAGGCTAATCTATGAGAGGGCCTGGGTTACACTAATCACCAAATCCTGATGTCTTTTAAACTAAGTTTTGGATCTTTACCCAAACATAATAAGAGACTGGTTGTATTTTTCTAAAAAGAAAAACCTAGACTTACTCCCTATTTTTATTTATCTTAAAAGATACACATTTTTCAAATGATTCAAAGTATTTTGAAAATACATATGCAATTTGTACTGAATGTATTTTTTAAGTGTTCTCACACTTTAGCCTGAAGGGGGAGTATATAAACATCACAGAGATAATACACATTTGCTAAATACCTAAGTAAAAAGTAATACAGATTATAGGTATTTTACTACCATTGAAGACAAAAAAGTATTTCCTAATGGATTCATTACAACCAGTATTCAGATAGTTAATGTAGTTTTAGATAGATCAGACATTAAATGCATTTCCTTTCATAGAAGTTCTCAAATAAAAGCTATGTTTGCAATCAGACTTTATACCACCGTAAGTAATTTAACTAAAATATATTTTCCTGACATACTGCCTTGAAGAGATAAAATTAAAATACAATCTCAATAGTCCACCATGTGGCAGGCACTGAGGTCAAAACTGCAGTTTGCCCTACCAAATGAAATGAGTGATAGATATCTAAGTAAATCACTCAGTGAATCTCTTTAGACTTTATCTCTCCATGCACCTTTCTCTCAGAGGAAAGGTATAAGTGACATTCTGCAGATCTTAAAACACTTGATATACAAAATATTTGACATCTACTAAAACAAAAAAATTCATTCCATATTCATTATCTAAATCATAATAACCACAAAAGAAGAAGTTGAGGAGGAAAAACTAATACAAAAACACAAAAAAGGACTGAGAATGTGGCTTAGCAGTGGAGTGCTTGCCTAGCATGCCCTGGGTTAGATTCCTCAGAACCACATAAACAGAAAAGGCTGGAAGTGGTGCTGTAGATAAAGAGGTAGAGTGCTAGCCTTGAGCAAAAGGAAGCCAGAGGACTTGCGCGCGCGCGCGCACACACACACACACACACACACACACACACACTCTTCTATGACCTTTGCTCAAAGAACCACCTTTGGGTCAAGATTTTACATTTGATTCCTGTATAATTTTCTTATCTTCCTCGGTACCCAAGATTCCTAAACATTGAACTGATCTTGTTTTCTGTTTAAAATAAAACAGTCTATAATTAAGTTACCTTTTGTTTTGTTTTGTTTTTTGGCCAGTCCTGGGGTTTGGACTCAGGGCCTGAGCACTGTCCCTGGCTTCCTTTTGCTCAAGGCTAGCACTCTGCCACCTGAGCCACAGCGCCCCTTCTGGCCATTTTCTATATATGTGGTGCTGGGGAATTGAACCCAGGGCCTCATGTGTAAGGGGCAAGCACTCTTGCCACTAGGCCATATCCCCAGCCCATTAAGTTACCTTTTTAGTACACAGAGGCAGATTAAATTTATTTGGTTCCCTAAAGTTCTACTTGTTATTCAAAAACCAACTATACTACCAAGTTATTCAAATTATTCACTGACATAGTATTTCAAAAAAGAAAGCCTAAGCTGGGTGCTGATGCCTGTAATCCTAGCTACTTAGGAGGCTGAGATCTGAAGACTGAGGTTCGAAGTCGGCACAGGCAGGTAAATCCATGAGACGCTTACCTTCACAACACTGCAAGTGGAACACTTGTAAGTGCCAGTGGCTCAAGTGGTAGAGTACTAGCTTTGAACAAAAAAAAAAAAAAAACTCAAGGGACAGTTCCCAGGCACTGAGTTCAAGCCCCAGGACTGGTACCAAAAAAAGAGGACAAAGAAAGTCTTCTATTTACTTTTGCAAAAGAAGTGATTGTTTTGTCAGTCTGTCTAGTCACAAAATTATTTTTGAAAAGATATGGTGTCAAGGAGAAAGATGACAGTGTGATAGAGGGGGAATGATTGAGGTAACACTGAATACATGCATAGAAATAAAACTACCTTGAACAACTAACATGCTTATATTTTTGTAGATATAATGATTAAATGGAAAAACATCATTTTTACAACTAGCTAGAATACAGGAGATGGAAAGGTACTTAACACTTATCCTCACCTATTATCTTCAAGCTTTTATGCTTATGTCTTTCCTCTTGGAACTTAGGCCAGCTGTCCCTACAAGTTCAAGGGTTTGCAAGCATGGCTGGCATTCTACCACTTGAGCTTTATGTCCAGTCTAACTTTAAAATGAAGATGCAGGGATGGGGATATGGCCTAGTGGCAAGAGTGCTCACCTCGTAAAATGAAGATGCAGTCTCATGGACTTTTCTGCATAGGCTGGCTTCAAGCTGCAATCCTCTGATCTCAGCCTCTTAAATAGCTAGGATTATAGGAGTGTAATGATTTCAAATGATACACAATAACAATATAGGGAACAGATTTGAAGGCAGGTTAAACTTCACAATGGCGAAGTTTCAAAAATAGCTGATTTACTTGCTTGCTTAAGTTTGAAGCAGTGGGAAGTCAAAACAAGGGGCCTTGAATATGCTATGCAAATGGCTGATCACCCAGCTATATCCCCAGCTCTTATTTTTTTAATTATTTTTTTGAATAATTACTTATTTAACCTCTTTTTTTTAATTCTTTTTTGAATAATTAAGCTCTTATTTTTTTAATTCTTTATTTTGAATAATTATTTATTGTCAAAGTGATTTACAGAGGGGATACAGTTTCATACCTAAGGCAGTGGGTACATTTCTTGTACAATTTATTACCTCCTCCCTAACCACCACCACCACCCCCCTCTTATTTTTTGAGATAAGGTTTTTCTATGTCACCAAGGGTGGCCTAGTATTCTCAATACTCCAGCCTCCAGCTGTGAAATACTAGGATTATAGGTATGTACTACAACACTTAGATTTCTGAGTCAAAATCCCAGCAAATGATAGCCTACCTGTAAACCTCTAAGAGAACACCAAGGTTAGCACAATCTTTGGGGATATACAGTTTAGAAGATTTACAATGATTTTTTACAGCTATTCCTCATAACCTACAATTGAACTTGTTAACCTTAAGAAAGAAATCATATTTAATTGACAAAACAGTATATGTGTATGTTTTCTATTTAGGTTAAAGCAAGATTTATGGCTGGAAATATATCTCAATGTACCTGTATATGTGCACACATACACAGAATAGTTTGTGTTTATTATGAAGGTAGGAAACAATGCATGAAGAACATAAGCCTGAAAGAACACATAACAAACTGTTAAACTAAGAATACCACAAGGAAACACATGGGAAGACAGAGATTTTTCTTTTACTTTAACCTTATATTATTCTTTATACTTTTCAATACAGTAAGTTACTTAAAGATATTATAGTTAAGTTTTACTCTCTGAAGACAGGGATCACACTGTTCTTCAAAGAGATATGTAAACCACTGAGAAAAATATCTGCAACTCAGCCCTCAAAATTAACTACTGGTATATTACTGATATTATTAAATGTAACAATGTTTTCTAAAAAATTAACACAAATCATTTTAATATTAAACATCATTAGAAAATATGAATTAAGACATTAGTATCAGCAATCAGAAATTGTGGTACATGCCAGTATACCCAGAACTGAAGGAGAAACAAGGATCAGAAGTTCAGGACAAGCCTGAGCTACATAGTGAGTTTTAGGACAATCTAGGCTACATAAGATGACCATGCCTCAAGAAAACACAACAAGATGGATGCTGGTGGCTCAAGTCTGTAATCTTAACAACTCAGGAGGCTGAGGTGTGAGGAACAAGAGTTCAAAGCCAGCCCACGCAAGAAAGTCCTTGAGACTTTTATCTCCAATCACCAGAAAACTGCAAGTGGAGCTATGGCTCAAAGTGGTAGAGCACTAGCCTGGAGCAAAAGAGCTCAGAGACAGTACCCAGGACCCAAGTTCAAGCCCCACAACCAAGAAAAAATAATAAGAAACAACAACAACAAAAAAAAGCCAGACACTGATGGCTCAAGCTTGTAATTTTAGCTACCAAGAAGGCTGAGATCTAAGGACTGTGGTTCAAAGCCAAAGAAACTTATCTCCAGAGGATGGGAATGGGACTTAAGTGGTAGAGTGCTTGCTTAGCATGCATGAAAGCCCTGGGTTCAGTTCCTCTGTACCACATCAACAGAAAAGGCCAAACGTAGCACTGTGGCCCCAAGCGGTAGAGTTGCTAGCCTTGAGCAAAAGAAGCCAGGGACAGTGTCCAGGCCCCTCAGTTCAAGCTCCAGGACTGCAAGAAAAAAAAAAAAAGAGGGGGAGAGGAGGGACCTGAAGTGGAGGTGTGGTTCAAGGTGTGGAACCAGCCTTGAGCACAAAAAGCCAACTGAGAAAGGTTAAGGCCTAGAGTTCAAGCCCCAGTATCAGCATGAAACAAAAATGTACTTTTTTTTTAGACCTGGTTAGTGTATCTCATCCCAAAACACACTTTTCCACAAAAAAGGCTGAACAAAAATCTCTCAGAGTATACCATAGTGAAACCCTGTCTCAAAAGAAAAATGCAGAGTGGAATGGTGAACAAATATAATCATGATAATGTGAAAAGGAACCAGGTAACTTGAGGAGATGGGCCAGGTTTGAATGATAGAAGGGGTGACAATGATTAAGATACATTGTACTCATTAACATGTTAAATTGAAACCCCCTTTAGCACAACTACTATTAAAAAACTAAATAAGGTAGGTCAAAACAAAAGTAGTCAAAACGGGCTAGAGATATGGCCTAGTGGCAAGAGTGCTTGACTCACTACATGAAGACCTGGGAGTTCAATTCCCCGGCACCACATAGACAGAAAATGGCCAGAAGTGGGGCTATGGCTCAAGTGAGCAAGAAGAAGCCAGGGACAGTGCTCAGGCCCTGAGTCCAAGCCCCAGGAATGGCAAAAAAAAAATAAAAAAATAAAAAAAATAAAGTAGTCAAAACAAAGGTCCTATTACAGCACTTTCAGAAGTTAGATTAATTAAAAGGTCCTGCTGCTCACCATATCACTAAAACACATTCAACAAACCTACTTTATTCCGTTCAGTCTGTGAAATCGGCTTTTTTATTTTGTTTTTGGTGCCAGTTTTGGGGTTTAACTGAGGGCCTAGGCATGGCCCCTAAGCTTTTGTATTCAAAGTGCTAGTGCTCTAGCACTTGAGCCCCAGCTCCACTTCTGGTATTTTGGGTAGTTAATTGGAGATGAGAATCTCATGGTCTTCACTGCCTGGACTGTCTGTGAACCTTAATCCTCAGAGTTCAACGTCCTGAGTAGCTACAATTACAGGTATAAGCCATATAAAGTTTGCAGGAAAGGAAACCCGCCACATGGTTCAGGCAGAAAGGACTTTATTGGAGAGAAAAGGAAACTGCCAGCCGGCAAAAGATGGAGGTGTGGGGATACAGAGGGGAAGGAAGAAGAGAAAAGGAGGGAAAGGAGAAAAAAAAAGCAAGAGAGAATAAGAGAGCAAAGGAAAGAGAGCAAGAACTCATGTTAGAAAGGCAGGAGGTATGACCAGGTAGATTGGATATGAGAAAGGGGAGTAACTGTCTCCAGGTGTGCTAGTTACCTAGGTAGGTAACACAGGTACTGGTGCAGACTTAAGCAGGGCTATCTGCATGGAGCCCTCCCGGGGGGGGGGGGGGGGGGGGGACCTTGCAAGCCACCAGCACTGAATTTGTCAAAACTTTCAAAACTGCAAGACATCCTGGTAGTGATTCAAACAGGGAAAGTTTCTGTCTAGCAAGCAAAACGCCCTGAACTTAAACTTAAGACTTCAAAAAACAGAACAAAAATTTGGAAGACAAAAGATAACCATGAGAAATCTAACCACAACTTGTTAGAGCAACTGTTCTTACAGGCCTAAAGAAGACATCTACCTCCTTCACAGGCCCCATCTGAGGAATTTACATGTCTTTGCATGCAAACGCATGTAAGTGGGTAAAATAGGATTAGACATTTCTGAGACTCCTTATCACAGCAACCCATGAAGATACATCAGTGAAATCCTAATAGAGGCTACAGTCAGATCAAAAGAACATAAAAATGTAAGAGTTCATTCATTTAGGTGAAAGTTTGGATAAAAAGCTAATACTGGGCTGGGAATATGGCCTAGTAGCAAGAGCACTTGCCTCATATACATGAAGCCCTGGGTCCAATACCCCAGCACCACATATATAGAAAATGGCCAGTATTGGCTGTGGCTCAAGTGGCAGAGTGCTACCCTTGAGCAAAAAGAAGCCAGGGACAGTGCTCAGGCCCTGAGTTCAAGACCCAGGACTGGAAAAAGAAAAAAAAAGCTAATACTATCATAGACTTTATGTAAGGCAATTCTATTTCCTTTATCTGGGAGTATTATGAAAATGTTTACTATGTCTGACTGGGTAAAGCTTCTCCTGTTTACTACAACAAAAGGCCTCTTTCCATACAGTTCACTGTATGGAAGACAAGCTCACTGAAAAGTAACAGAAATGCCCAGGCCCACACAAGTTAGTTTCAAACAGTGCAAAACTGAAGCCAGGCAAAAATTATTATATAATGGTCCTGTGTGGTAAAGTTTACACTCACCACCCAGCAACAACCACTAAAATTTGGGAACAGAAAACTTGCACTGGCAGTACATTTACTTGTGGATAATAAATGATACTGCTTCTATGGTCACAAAATAATCCCAAACCTGCCAAGTACATACTTCCTGTTATATACTCTAACTGTATATAATCCTAGGCGATGTTGGAGAAACATCCTTGGGGGGGGGGGGGGGGTAAACGGTGCTGGTACTGAGCTTTAACTCAGAACCTTGCCATCTTGCTCAGCACTTCTGCTCAAAGCCAGCACTCAACCACTTGACTCAAACACACCTGCATTTTTTTTTCCCCACCTGGTCCTGGGGCATGAATTCTGGGCCTGGGCACTGTCTCTGAGCTTCTTTTGCTCAAGGCTAGCACTCTACCACTTGAGCCACAGTATTAAACTTGTGGCTTTTTCTGATTTTACTGGAGATAAGAATCTCAGAGACACTCCTGCCCAGACTGGCTTCAAGCCATGATCTTCAGATCTCAGCCTCCTGAGTAGCTAGGATTACAGGACTGAGCCAGCCACCAGTGCCTGGCTTTCAACTTTCAGCTTTAAAATGGTAAGTTGGAGGTAAGAGTCTCTCAGATTTATCTGCCAAGGCTGGCTTCAAATCTCAGTCCCCAGATCTGTTTCCTGAGTAGGTAGGATTGTAAATGTGAGCCACAGGAGATGGGCTTAGAAAAACATTCTAATGATAAGATGGCAACCAGAAGAATTCCATAATAAAAGGACAATTGTATATGCAAGAACATGTTACCAAGAGAATATATTCACAAGCAAAACATATTCACATACTTTATACAAAAGCACCTATGGAAATCAGTCTTAGTGCAATGCAAACCTGTAAATTGAGACAGTGGATTGATTAGCTTTGTTCAGAATTCACTTGCAACCCAGAAACTGAATAAGGCCAATTATAACTGTGCTTGTCCAAAATATCTGTTATACTGCTTAGAGCTAATTCTGTTAAAACGATGCAGTAAATTCCTCTGCAATTTTTAAACTGAATCCCATCATAACCATAAAACAATATGGCATAGGACTAACATTACTGGTAAAATTCACTTATGTAAGGAAGTCTTACTGGAATACTAATATTGATAATCAAGCTCATTAAGAGACTTAAAGCTTCCTCAGGAGGCACAACTGATAGAAAATGAATGGCTTCAGGAAGGTTTAACTAAACATTAGCTTATGTTAAATAGTTTTACAGAAGTCTGTCATTAGATAAATGTGTGGAAGACCAAGAAAAAAATTTAAGTAATGAAAATATAAGATATATTGGCAATTTTCTTAAATCTACCCCTATTGTACATTGGCTCCTCTAAAAGTTAGGACTTTCATATTCATGGTTCTGAATTATGGAATCAACCAAATACAAACTGAGAATATATGGGGGGAAAATGTAAGTAAAGTCTTAGTAACTTTTCCCCTTTAATATCATTCCCTAAATATAGTGTTCAATAGCTACTTTCATGGCATATAAAATGATATTAGGTATTTCTAGTTGGTTTACAATACTGTAAAAGTTATATGTAAATATATCATTTTATATAAGAGAGAAGCATCTGTCAATTTGGGTATCTTCTAGGATCTTAAAACCAATCCCTGGATATTAAGGGATGAATATATTCACAGACTGCTTTGACTGTCATAGAAATGTTATACTCAGTGTACTTATCCAGACAAATAAAATTATTAAAAAAAAAAAAAACTACTTCCAGGCCTCTGAAATGGCTTCCTTCATAGCTATTTGGACAATATTACTTGCAACAGTGGCTTTGGTACTTCCAGTTATCAATTCCAATCTCCAGAGGAAGTGTTAACTAAAGGTAGTTGGACCTTGGAGAGAATAAACACTAGAGCTAATGTATGTAAACAGTATGTAAACAGATGCAATAAAAAGCCCAGGAAAAGCAAAGGTTAACAAATTTCTTCAGTTGGCAATTATCACATTATACACAGAAGACATTCATGACTCCACAGGGAGAGAATGAATGACTAAAAGTTCCACACTCAGAATCTCTACTAGACTGCTCTGTAGACTAGGAAACTCTTCTGATGACTAAAGTTTTAAATTTGTGTATTCTCTCTGCGATAAACTGTACACATGAGTATTTTTACAACTCTAGTTAAGTTCTATGAGTCCTTCTAATGAACTAGCGAAGTAGACAGGATGGTTCTGGAAGCTCTCTCTGTTGAAGTTCATGTTAGAAATTGAGTGTCCATAGGAAGAGTCCCTTCAAACTGTATTATACATAACAAAACTAATTGCAAAGGATACTAAAATTTTACTTACATATTTTACTTTGCCTCGATGTTTGTAACTCTTATGTAGTAGGGATTATAAATACAGGGAGACATACAAAGAATAATCTATTTTAATCCATTATTAATAGTAAATGGAAGTTAGAAATATTTTTGGGGGGGTGGGGGAGTGGTCATAGGGCTTGAACTCAGGGCCTGGGGCCTGTCCCTGAGCTCTTCAGCTCAAGGCTAGTGCTCTACCACTTGAGCCACAGTGCCACTTCGTTTTTCTGGTGATTAATTGGATATGGGTCTCACAGACTTTTCTGCCTGGGCTGGCTTTGAACCTTGATGCTCAGATCTCAGCCTCCAGAGCAGCTAGGATTACAGGTGTTGAGCCAACGGCACCCAGCATGGCAGCTAGAATATGAACCATGAAGTCTGATATAAAAACTAACATGTTCTTAATATATTGCACTGTCTTCCTAGATAACTATTTCAACTCTAAACGGAATCAAAAATGAGATCTTTAAACTCTTATCAATTCATTTAAATCTACAAGCAAACAAGTTAATCAGATAGAAGCAAAATTCCAATCTTCATTATACTCTGTCAATTAGACTGTAATCCTCATTATAAAGTTTGAATTCTCTTTACTACATTAATGACAAGATACAAAAAACACTGCACTAACACAAAACGTGGCTATCAAAATATATTAACAGAAACCTAAAAAGCCTGCAAAGGAATTCACTTAAAGAAAAATGCTTCCAAAATGAACTATGAAGCAAAACTGCATATTAAAATTCCCAATTTGTTGGAAAATCTTTTTTCTTTTTTGGTGCTTTTGTGTGTGCATATGTGCCAGTACTAAGGCTAGAACTTAAGGCTTTGCCCTCTTGCTTGGCTACCACATGAGTCATACCTCCACTTCTATTTTTTTGCTGGTTAATTGGAGATAAGAGTCTCATAGACTTTTCTGCTTACACTGGGTTCAAACTAAGATCCTTAGATCTCAGCCTCCTGAGTAGCTAGGATTGCAGGCAACCATTATCTGGGAAATCCCTCCCCCTTTTTTTAAAAAGATAAAATCTAGTCAGGCAAATTCCTACTACCTACCCATTTCTAAAAAAAAAAAAAAAAAATTGTTTTCATTATTCTATTGCACTTTCTAAATATATAGTGACATATTCAGAATTTGTTTTTAATACTTAAACCTTTATTTCTCTACACTAAAAGCCCTTTTTAAAAAAAAAGGATAAGAAATAGTACTAAGGTTTGAACTCAGGACCTGTGCTTATTAGATAGACTGCTCTATTAGTTGGACCACACCTCTGGTCCAATTGCTTATTTTTCAGATAGGGTCTCACTGTTTGCTTGGGCTGGCCTGGACTACAGTTTTGTTATTTAGCTTTTGGTGTAGCTGGGATGGCAAGTAAACTCCACTGCACCCCAGCTTTTACTGGTTGAGATTAGAGTAACTTGGCCAGTGCTGTCTGAAAACTATGATCCATACTCTTAGATCAGCCTCTCAAGCAGCTAGGATCACAGGACTAAGCTACCACATCCAGCTGCATACATTTTGAGAGAGAAAGGGGAAGGAAAAGAGGGAGGGGGGAAGGGGAAGTATGCACACACACATGCGTGGGCTGGTCCTTAGGCTTGAACTCAGGGCTTGGGCACTGTCCCTGAGCTTTTTTTTTCTTTCCCCTAGCAGCTATATCTCTACTATTTGAGATTCAGCTCAACTCTGTTTTTGGTTTGTTTTGTTGGTTTTGGTAGTTAATTGGAGGTAAGAGTCTCAGACTTCCCTGCTTGAGTTGGCTTTGAACCAAGTTCCTCACATCTCAATCTCCTCTCTCTTCATAGTTAGGATTACAGGTATGAGCCACCGGTGCCTGGCTGTATAATTATTTTATTTATTTTATTTTATTTTATTTTATTTTATTTTGCCAGTCCTGAGGCTTGGACTCAGGGCCTGAGCACTGTCCCTGGCTTCTTTTTGCTCAAGGCTAGCACTCTGCCACTTGAACCACAGCGCCACTTCTGGCTGTTTTCAATATATGCGGTGCTGAGGAATCGAACCCAGGGCTTCATGTATACGAGGC
Source organism: Perognathus longimembris pacificus (assembly GCF_023159225.1). Taxonomy (NCBI): domain Eukaryota; kingdom Metazoa; phylum Chordata; class Mammalia; order Rodentia; family Heteromyidae; genus Perognathus; species Perognathus longimembris. Next base: position 40,734,502 of record NC_063162.1, read on the forward strand.
AAGCACTCTTGCCACTAGGCCATACTCCCAGCCCTGTATAATTATTTTTAAAGCTCTACAGCATCCCAAATTAATTTTTAAATGTTCAGAAATTACTAGACATAAAGCTGTTTCCCTTTTCTGCTATTTACTAAGACTAAAATGACAGTCTTCTAGAAGTAAATGTATGGCTTTTGTTTTTGTTCTCATTATAATGTCTATTTCATGAGTTCTTGGACAAAATGCTAGCTAAACCAGATATTTTACTTTTTAAATTTTTTAAGCATAGTTTACTAAGAATTAGTGAATCCAAGAGTATGAACTTCTTTATGGTTTCTTACAACAAAATACTTTCCAACAATGTCGTTCTGTGATACATGAGACATGAATATGTGTGCTTATACGTTATCATATTCGCCAGTATTAGATTTTATTGTTTAAGATTAACACTTTATTGTACATAACTTGATATCTTCAAGTGCTATGCTTGCACAGAAATAATCTTATAGCCATATGATCATTACTTGTATTTCACTATTTACTAAAGTAAAAAAAAAACCAAAACTATAAAATAATTCCAATTCTGGAAACTCAATTCCTGGTATGTGAAAACTCAATATATTTCAAAGTTCATTTCTGATTTAAAATGTGGCATATCTTCACATTCTAATAAACTAGCTGAAATCCTAATGTAATTCAATTCTGAAAATGTAAGAGGAATAGAGAAGTTTAGTCTACAATGTACTCTCTAACATGGCAAATAATGTAAAAGAAATACATTAACTAAGGTATATATTTTTGTATAGATATCTTCTTAATTCCTGGTCAGACCGAAATTAGGTACTGATGAAAGAAAATTTATACTAGGAAGAAATATAGTATGAGTATATTAATACTCACCTCAGAAATTCAGCAAATCATCAAAGGCCAGTTAAATTCTTTTCTGAAGAAGTCCATCCCTTCCTTTCACATTTTAAGAAGAATTTTTGTTCAGATAATTTCACATTTTCTCATTTTCAAAGTTTAACGAATCTACCTTTTTTTTTTTTTTTTTTTGGAAGGGGGACTGGGGTGGGGTGGGGGAACTGGTCCTGGGGCTTGAACTCAGGGCTTGGGCACTGTCCCTGGGCCTCTCTGTGCTCAAGGATAGCACTCTACCACTTCAGCTACAGTGCCACTTCCAGCTTTTTCTGAGTAGATTATTATAGATAAGAGTCTCACAGACTTTCCCTGCCCTTGGCTGGCTTTGAACCACAATTCTCAGATCTCAGCCTCAGAAGTAGCTAGGATTACATGAACTAGGATTGCAGGCATGAGCCACCAGTGTCCAACGCAGATTTTTATTTCATTAGAACAAGAGCACTGTAAGTTGTTTAGTATTTGCTTTTGCCTATATTGCCATGTTTTAAACTGGTAACATATTACTATACCTGGCTTATTTTGCATTCCTGTGCTTTGACTTTAACATAAATTATGTGCCAAAAAACATGCTCTAGGTCCTACTATTGTTCTTTTCAACAGCTGGACTGTAATCCACTAATCACCTTAAAATAAGTGATTCATAAAATAAGCATTTTTTCACAGTCTATGATAGTAAGGAACTGTACACCACACTCCTTGGAAACATACAACGATGACTAAGACATGATTCCTGTCCTCAAAGAACTTACAATCTAGAAGATGAAGACAGACATACAAACAAGTAAGTATAATACAAAGCAGGATGTACTGGTTGTTAAAACATGTACAAAGTTCTACAGGAGCACAGAGTGGTGAGATTAATTCTGGTTGGGGTGTTCTGGAAGGCTGGGCCAGCAGAAAAGTAGTAGAAAACTCTGCCCCTTAGAAAATGCAGCAGTATTACAGCCCAGCTGGGTTAGGGTCGAAGCCCCACTCCCCACAGAAGGTTTTCCTAAAGGAGATGGAGCCAGGGCCCTAACCCAGTTAGGTAGGTGGACTCGTTGCTTTCAATTATGACTGCCAACATTTTCTTTTCTCTGGTACAGATAAAATATGCTTGCTTACACAAATATTTTACTTTATTAAAAAAAAAGAAATTTAACAATGTGTTAAGTAACTTACACGATGTAAGCCACCTCCTGTAAGTTACCTCAGCCTACATCATTAGAATGGCCTCAGGTGGTACCCTGATCATACAGGACCAAACAAAAAGTAAGAAAACATTTTAGTTATATCAACCACAGTCAAATGTGGTGCTCCAATAAATTATTTACTAATATCTTAGAAAGATGAAGAGACAATTCCAGAGAAGTAAACTCAGTACTTATGTCCATGTTTTGTCAAAATATTAATTACTATCACACTTTAAATACAAACTTTAGAACAGACTAGAGAGAAAACAGGATTTTCTTTTGTCCTGTTATGCGTAAAAAGACCAGCAGGTATACTGCTGGTTTTTACTGATTTGTAGTAATAAGAGGTAGACAAAATAACATAACCAGTATTTAATATTTAACAGGTACCACAGGAGGAATGAAACTAGGAAGATCATAAAATACAAACATGTTCAAGTACAAAAAAAATCATGAAGCAAGTATCATATGCAAAATATCATGTGCATAAAATTAAGAAACACTAAAATTAAGAAACACTAAAAAATTAAAGACAAAGTATTAGTTTTCACTGTGTTTCATTCTGCAGCCATTTTGTGTACATATCCCTCCAAAGTTCTAAAACTTGTAAATGTTATTTCATTTTGCTATAGTAATTTGAAAATTTTAAATTTCATAGCTGCTTATAGATATCCTTAAAGAAGTATTGTTTTAATGAACAGAATGTAAAGTAATAGAATTCCAATCATGTGAATTATATATATTAGATGTTCATTTATAAGCAGTCCCATGTCACTCATTGATTTCTACAATAGAAACAGGAAAAGGGAGGCAGGGAAATGAGAAAAGGAAGAAGGGAGCAAAGGAGGGAAGGAGCAAAAAGAGGGAAGGAAGGAGAGACAGGGTAGACAAGAAGGCAACAATGCACATCCTGTTTGAAATAATGGACAGATATTCTTTGAAAATATTCAAAAGGGCTTACTATCAAACAATTGCTGAGCAAACTAGGAGACACAAAAAGGATTAGGAGATCTATAATAATATAAAGCTTATATCAATTATAATAACCCCAAGAAAACCCCAGAACTGAAAAATAACTCACAAAAATACAAATTGTGCTAAAACACACAAAAAATTATCCTATTAAAGAAATACAACTTAAAGCAAATACTATATTAAAATAAGTAACAGGGAGAGAAATAACATTTTAATACTCTAAGAGATATAATATTTCTTCTGTTTTTATAGTTAGACTTTAAAAGCTTTATATAAGGAACATTTCTGAGGGGGTAATTAGATGAAAACAATCATATACCGACTGGAACAATAGCAGTCAGTAACAACATTTCAACAATCTGTATAAGAAGACTCTGATTTTTGTGGTTTTCAAGTTCATACTCTTTGAACAGTAATTCTACAACAATTAATACATTTTTTAAATAATCAAACATACAATAGTATTTATCAGTAAAATATATTCCAAACTGGAAATAATCACAATGCCTAACATTAAGAAAACAGTATTTTAATATTGAGCAGCCATTAAAAATGATCTTGAGCTGGGTGCCAATGGCTCATGCGTATAATCCTACCTACTCAGGAGACTAAGATCTGAGGATCAAAGTTCAAAGCCAGCATAAGCAGAAAAGTCTGTAAGATTCTTATCTCAATTTAACTAAGAAAAAGCTGGAAGTGGAGCTGTGGCTCAAACAGTACAGTGCCAGCCTTGAGCAAAAAATGGTCAAGGACAGTGCCCAGGCTCTGAGCTCTAGCACTACAACCAATAAAAACAAAAAACACCTTGAATTACTCAGGAGAAAAGTATAAGATGAATTATTATTTAAAACTAACAGGTCACTAATTATAATGCAGTTAATTTTTTTCTTTTAGATTTTCTTTTTCACAGAAACCTTTTACCTTGTTACTTTGCCAAACCTATTTGTCAGGTCTAACAGTATTTAGAAAGAATCTTTATGGAGATTTCTTTCTTATTTTTTGTGCCAGTGCTGGAGCTTGGGACTCAGGGCCTGAGCACTGTCCCTGGCTTCTTTTTGCTCAAGGCTAGCACTCTACCACTTGAGCCACAGCACCCCTTCTGGCTTTTTCTATATATGTGGTGCTGAGGAATCGAACCCAGGGTTTCATGTATATGAGACAAGCACTCTATACCACTAAGGCCATATTCCCAGCCCCTTTATGGAGATTTCTGTATGTTAAGTTCATAAGATCTTATACATACAATTGGACTTCTTCCTTTGATTTAGATGCCTTTATATCTTTTTATCTAATTTTCTGAGTGGGACTTCAAATGCTATGGTTTTGGGTTTTTTTGTGTTTTTTTTTTAAAAGAATGTCTGCCACTAAGATGGTGTAATTAAGTAACGTGGTATTAACACACAAAAATTACTTTCATTTGTTTGTTATTTATAAACAACACAAACTAAAATTAACTAAAAAGCCTCAGCAAAGGTTAGGAACACTGGCTCAAGTGGTACAGCACCTGACTAGCAAACAAAAAGGCTGAACTTAGCTGGATGGTGGTGGCTCACTCTTGTAATCCTAGCTACTCAGAAAGCTGAGATCTGAAGATCATGGTTCAGAGTCAGGGCAGGAAAGTCGGTGAGACTCTTATCTGCAATTAGCTCCCAGAAAGCCTGAAGTGGAGCTGTGGCTTAAAGTGGCAGAGTGATAATCTTGAACAAAAAAGCTTAGGGACAGCTCGCAGGTGCTGGGTTCAAGCCCTGCAACCAACAGAGAAAGAGAGAGAAGAAAAAGGCTGAACTCAAAACCCCAGTTAAGTCAGGCACAACTGAAACTGACTAGACAAAGCAATCTTAATGAACAAAGCTGGGACCCAGGAGCCGGTGGCTCACAATTACAATCTTAGCTACCCAGGAGGCTGAGATCTGAGAATACGGTTCAAAGCCAGTCCAGACAGCAAGTCTAAGGGACTCTTGCCTCTAATTAACCACCAAAAAGCCCAAAGTGGAGCTGTAGCTTAAATGGCAAATAGAATGCCAGCCTTGAGTGAGAAATCTAAGAGACAGCATGCAGGACCTGAGTTCAAGCCCAAGTACTGGCTTTTTTTTTTTGAAAGGGTGGAGTGAGGGATTATGTGCATTTGGCAAATAAGGTTGAAATGAATTCAATTACGTAACAATTACCAAAGAAGGTAAAAACTACCACTGAATGAACATAAAATATAAACACAGGAGAAAGGAAGACATTTCCATGTTTAACTGGAAGACTTGATAATATCAAGATGTGAACTACCCAGAACTATAAATTCAATACATATCAAATTTTAAGTGTTATCTGGAAAAACAGAAAATCCATTCCTATTTTTTCATATGAAATCTCATGGGAACAGCCTGAACAATCTTTTTTTTGGCCAGTCCTGGGCCTTGGACTCAGGGCCTGGGCACTGTCCCTGGCTTCTTCCCGCTCAAGGCTAGCACTCTGCCACTTGAGCCACAGCGCCACTTCTGGCCATTTTCTGTATATGTGGTGCTGGGGAATCGAACCTAGGGCCTCGTGTATCCGAGGCAGGCACTCTTGCCACTAGGCTATATCCCCAGCCCATGAACAATCTTTAAAAAGATTCCACTTCACAATTTCCTATAAAGCGAAAGTAATAAAAACACTATACTGACATTTGAAAAAGGAAAGAAAGAAGGAAATATACAGGCCAATGAATAAAACAGAATATAAAAACAAATGTTTGATGTATTGGGAAAAAAAGTTTTTGAGTCAAGGTCTCAGCATAGTAGCCCAGACTGGCCTCAAACTATTATTTTCCTAACTAAGTCTGAATACTTGGTGCTTAGACAAATCATTTTTGAAAAAAGTGCCAAGGGGTAAAAACAATCTTCTCAACAAATGAATATCTCTCCTCATGTAAAAACAGTAAGTTATGTTACATCACCTATGAAAACTTCAACTGAAAAAAATGTCCAAATATGTAATCTAAAACTAAAACTTAGAAGAGAAAGTAAGGGAAATCTTTATGACATTAGATTTGTCAAAGCTGTTTTTTTTCTTCTTGTTGCTTTTTGTTCATAAAGTAAAACTCTTTGGGAAACAAAGGACTCTGTCATCCCTAAATTAAAGAAAATATTTACAAATTGTATCTTATAAGAGATTATATGCAGAATACACCAAATAATTCTAGAACTCAACAAGAAAGCAAACATTTCAAATTTTGCTAATCTAAAAATAGCTGTAACAAACACACAGAGAAAATATCTAGCAAAGATATAGAGAAGTTGAAGTCTTTGTGCACTGCTGTCAGAAATGTAAAATGATGTAGTCATTCTAGAAAACATTATTGAAGTGTCTTTAAAAAAATTAAATTACCGGGCTGGGAACATGGCTAGTGGCAAGAGTGGTCATCTTGTATACATGAAGCCCTGGGTTCGATTCCCCAGCACCACATATATAGAAAACGGCCAGAAGTGGCGCTGTATGTAGCTCAAGTGGCAGAATGCTAGCCTTGAGCAAAAAGAAGCCAGGGACAGTGCTCAGGCCCTGAGTTCAAGCCCCAGGACTGGCCAAAAAAAAAATTTTTTTTAAATTACCATGTAATCAAGAAATTTCTCATTACTAGTTACAAACCTAAGAGAACTGAGAACAGGAACTTAAACATTCATGTTCACACCAAGATTATTTTAATAGGGCTGGGGATATAGCCTAGTGGCAAGAGTGCCTGCCTCGGATACACGAGGCCCTAGGTTCGATTCCCCAGCACCACATATACAGAAAACGGCCAGAAGTGGCGCTGTGGCTCAAGTGGCAGAGTGCTAGCCTTGAGCGGGAAGAAGCCAGGGACGGTGCTCGGGCCCTGAGTCCAAGGCCCAGGACTGGCCAAAAAAAAAAAAAAAAAAGATTATTATAATAGCTACTGAACCTTGAAAACATGACAACTGTAAAGGAATAATGTACCACAAATATATTTACACAAGTATATTACATAAATATATTTACATAAATATATTACAAATTAAATACGATATTTAGAATAGATAACTTCATAGAGACAAGGAATAAAATAGTAGATGCCAGGAAAAGGGGTTGGGGAATTTCTGTTTAGAGTTTCAGTTTTGCATGATAGAATAAGTGTTGTGGAGTAAGGTTGTGATGAATGCACAACAATGCAAAGACCTTGAATTTAAACACCGGAACAGATACATACACACACACATACGTTTGTATTTCAAATGTTAAATATATTTTCCACATTAAAAATTTTCTTAAATTCTATGGTAGAAAGATAATGCACCAAAGAATAAACAGAATGATAATGCACCAAAGAATAAGTTGGCTTTCTCTGGGTAATGGGATTAAAATGATAGTAATTTCCTACTTTACACTAACTCATTATCTTCCAAATTTCTTTATAATGTACACCTGCTATTTGTATAAAAGAAATTAAATTTAAAATGTAATCATTGTTTAGTTAACTTATTTTGATGTGAAAAGTCTCAAAAAAAACTTTCTAAAACTTCAAGAATGATTATTAAATGATATTTACTATGATAATTTATTTGGTTTTGTGCCATTACTAGGGCTTGAACTTAGGGCCCAGGCTATATCTCAGGTTTTTTTGCGCATTGCTGATGCTCTATCACTTGTGCCATAGCTCTAGTAAGCTTTTTGATGATCTGTTGGTGGTTAAGTCTCACAGACTTTTCTATCCTGGCTGGCTTGGAAGCTTGATGGGCAGATCTCAGTGTCCTGAATAGATGAGATACCGGGCATTAACCACTGGCACCTGATAAAACCAGTGGTATATTAACATAGTACACTGACACAAATTTCATCTTCATTCCCTTCAAGAAAGCATTGTCTAAAGTTCTGCTTATTCTTTAACTATAATATTGAAGATATGTATTTTAATATGACTGACACTACTAATTTTGAGACTTTTCATACAAAATTCATACATATGGATTGGTAAGTTTAAATCCATTTCCAGGTGAAATTATAGAAAAATCAAAAAGAATGTTAATCATGGCTTAAACTTTTTTGTATTAGCAACTCAAAATATCCAACAAAAACTTTTTAAACTACAATGATAAAATGATGTATTTTGCTTTTCAAAGTTTTCTATCCTAACTATAGTTCATGAACATTTTCAGTAATTTTCTTTAAATGTCACTGATTCAACTCATTCACTTCTTATCTTTTATAGGCTATTTAATTAACTAGTTTGTTTTCTTCTTTATAGTACTGGAAACTGAACTGAGGAACACATGAATGCCTGGAAAACACACTTTCCTCTGCATTTCATCTCTAAACCTCATCTTTTATTATTATTATTGTTTTTTGCCAGTTCTGGGGTTTGGACTCAGGGCCTGAGCACTTCCCTGGCTTCTTTCTGCTCAAGGCTAGCACTCTGCTACTTGAGCCACAGCACCACTTCTGGCCTTTTCTATATATGTGGTGCTGAGGAATCAAACCCAGGGCTGCGTGTAAACGAGGCAAGCACTCTTGCCACTAGACCATATTCCCAGCCCTCCAAACCTCATCTTTTAAATCACATCTCCAGAGATTTTATTTAAAAAAAAAAGAATAGTCAAATTTGATCTATTAATTGTATGAAGGAAAACATTAAAGAGATAACTAGCTAAGATAGAAAATTTGTGTAATTTTATAATCAGAAAGTACAAACTATCCCTTGTAAGTAAACTGTCTTTTTAAAAAAATTCTAAATACTATACTATACTATACTTCTGTAACACATTTTCAAAACTATGAAGTATTTTAATGCCTTCAAAATTCTCTTTCATATTAACATATTATTTCATTTAAAAATATTACATATTTAATATATCTGCTAAGTATTTTGCCAGGTAACAGTAACTAAACGTAAGTGGCTCTTTGCCTAATCAAATTTAACAATCTTTAGTTAGTATGTTTCTTTTATAAAACTTTTCAAACTACTCAGGAATTTATTAAAATCTACATGTTCCTGAGGGTTATTTCATTCAAAAGTAATTTTACACATTCCCTGAACATATACATTTCCCATCTACTAACAGCATTTAAGAAAAATCATGTGCTATTTTCAATGCTTTAGAAAAAGTATCCATCCTACATTTTCAAGGTTTCACTCAGCAACGTTATTCCACACTGCATACTAAACAGCTATCTCCCAAGTTCCTTCAATTCCGTTTATCTTTTCACCTAACTGAACTGAATAAACTATTGTTTGTGGACTCCATATACTGAAAGAACACAAAGGGGACATTGTTATTTTTGAAAATGAAATAGTCAATTAAAATTTCTCCTAGATATTGCAAACTATTTTAGAAATATTAATCTATAATCAGCCAGAGAAACAAACTTAGATCCTTTTCTTTTAAAACAAACAACTTAAAATGTTTAATAAAACACAAACCAATCTTACCAGTGCAGGCCACTGAATCTGCTTGCTCTTTGATCCCTGAGTCTGGCTAGGGTCGTTCCTTTTGGCCCAAATTAGGTGGTATTCCACCAAGAAAGCTGAAAAATCTTCATAAACTTTAACCCACTCTCTTTTATCCCATTCAAGATCATCAAACTCCACATATACCTATGGAAAAATAAAATAAAATTCTATAAGCAACATAAAGAAGTAACATTTAAATATATCCAAAATATAATCCATAATGTTGAATTAGAAGAATTACAAAATTAAATTCTCTTAAAATTAGTCAACTCCTATTTTCCTAACATGAAGATAAACCACCAACTACTTTATTGAGAAAAGCAATTAACATTAAGAGTAGAGCACCACACCTGTGCTTCACACCTGACTCCTAGCTACTCAGGAGGCTGAGACATGAGAATAGTTGTCTGAAGCCATTTAACCATTAAACTATCCAATGAACCACAAAAGTGAAGCTGTGACTCAAGGTAAAGTGCTACCTTGAGTACAAAAGCTAAGGGACATCACCCAGGCCTTGAGTTCCTGCCCTAGGACTGGCACAAATTATTTAAATAAAAAAAATAAAAGGAAAGAGAGGGGCTGGGGATATAGCCTAGTGGCAAGAGCGCTTGCCTCATATACATGAAGCCCTGGGTTCGATTCCCCAGCACCACATATACAGAAAATGGCCAGAAGTGGCGCTGTGACTCAAGTGGCAGAGTGCTAGCCTTGAGCAAAAAGAAGCCAGGGACAGTGCTCAGGCCCTGAATCCAAGCCCCAGGACTGGCCAAAAAAAATAAAAAGGAAAGAGAAAAGCAATTTACTGACTGCTAATCAGTATAGATTAGTCCAAAGAATTATATCTATACTGATGATTTTAGAAAACAGGGTTCAGAAATGTATTCAAATGTAAATAGTGGGTTGGGGTTGTCAATCAATAGTAGAATGTGTGTTATTAAGCATAACACCATCAGTTCAATCCCTAATAAGAAGAAAAAAAGCAAATATTAAATATGTTAGGCTTTGCAATCATATGGCCTATGTCATAACTATTTCTGTCTCTCATGCTAACCCAACCATAAGCAACATAAAACCTGATTAAGCTTCATTCTAATAAAACATTACTAAATTAGTGAGTGGTTCAAATATGGTGATGAATCTATGTAATCCTTGTTTGTGTACATATACTCAATGATTTTCAAATAACAATGAAATGATTTAACTGTACTGCTGTTATTAAGCCATGTTTGAAATGGGCCTTACACTTAAGTATTAAGTACATCACCATTTGAATCATGCTCCCAGCCATTTTTTTTCTTTATTTTCCATGTAGGATCTCAAGCTTCTTTCTGGGTCTGGGTCTGGGTCTGGGTGTGGGCCTGTCCTTGGACTAAGACATATGCACGCACACGCGCACACACACACTCACACAGCTGAAATTATTTAAATTATATGTATGCATCACCATTCTCAGCCCAGGAGCCAAATATTAGTACATGTTACTGAAGGACTGATTCCCACCTTATTCCCTAAAATCAAGCAAGACAACAAGCTTGATCACATGCTTGTCATCAGGCGGTTCCAATCTGGGCAGGGCCAAAGACGCCACCCTTGGTCCCCAAGGGACAATAGCCCTCACCCTAGGTGGAGCATTCCACTACAGGGCTGGTTTAGGACATCACCCTGAGACCATAACCTTCTGTTTTCTATTTCCTTGTTAAGCCCTATATAAGCCCACCCCAAAATCCAGTTAGCAGCACAACCTCCAAACCCAGGGGAAGGTCTGTGCCCATCGCAGTTCCTCAATATACAGTCCTTGCCTGTTGATGACAGAGTCCAGCCTATTCCTTTTCCATTCTCCTCCATTTTCCTAACAGTTATAATATACAAAAACTGAAAATACTTTTAAGATAACTAAAAGAAGCCTACTCAAAAGGCTAATAAGCAGAACATGACTATATTCATAAGACCGGGGGGGGGGAGGGGGGAGAGAAGGATTGGGAACTTAAAATTTGGACGTTCACAGTAGAGAAAGCGGTGGAAGGCTGAAAGTTTGACTACCAAGGAATGGTAGGCAATGGAAATAATTTTGAGGCAGTTTAAAGTATTCTACATCCAGATTGTGGTAACTGTTACACAAATGTACATTTGTCCCATTAAAGTAAGTTATTCACTATAATCAAAAACAAGTAAAACACAACAAATTTAACAGAGAAAAGAAAGAATAAGCACAATGACAATGTTATTCCTATCTTCCAAAGGCAAAGTTAATATATGTGTATATATGGATTAAGTGTAAAGTGTCCATTTTATGCCTTTTTAGGACAAAGGCAAAAAGAGTTAACAGCGACAAAAGTAGACAACATGCTGATACACTGGAGGGCCAAAAATTAATAAACTTATACCAATTTACTATGGCTCAAAACTTTTATTTTCAAGGAAATCTTAGAAAAGAACCTAACTTTTTAGAGAAACTAATGAAACCTTTCCACAACAGGCACAAGGGGGCACTGGAGCACAGAGTAGTGCACATATCTTCTAAATGCACCTAAAAGACTTTCCCTTAATTAACAAAGAGAGAGAAAGAAGGGGGGGGGGGAGGGGACTGGTGTATACATAGTATCAATTTCACAGAAAATTACATTTTAAGTTGAACAAAAATTTCACAAGGTTATATTTAAATATATGCATTTTAAATAGCAATCCAACTCAAATTCAATAAATAAATTCTTCGTCCTACCAATTCCTAGTAAGAACTGTTCAGCTCTCTCATTCTTACTTGATCAACTATATTACCTGAATTTAGTAAAGGATTACAAAATCTTCAAAGCTATTACTTATTAATCTCATCTTTTAATCTCTTGTTCTTTATCAGAAGAGAATGAGAGCTATAAATTTAGAAAAAAGTCCTCAGCTATTTAATGTTACATCATTAACTGTAGATATATGCAATGCTATTTTCAATAAACACTCTTCTGTTTCACTTGTAACTTTCAATTATAAAGATAACAAAAAATCTTGTTCTAGCTAAAATAATTCTATAAGATCTATTATCAGCATTAGTTCCCCAGATTAGGTGTTTTCCCCTTAGATTTATTCAAATGAGGATCCAAAAAAAGTCTACACACTTCAACTTGGTGTAACTATCAAATCTATTTTTACTTAAAAAACTTGTTTCTACCTGCCTTTTTTCCTGGGACTTGAACTCAGGGCCTGAGCTCTGTCTCTGAGCCTCTCTCTGCTCAAGGATAGTATACTTTACCACTTGAGCCACAGTGCCACTTCCAGCTTTTTCTGAGTAGTTTATTACAGGTAAGAGTCGCACAGACTTCTCTGCCCTGGCTGGCTTCAAACTGTGACCCTGAGATCTCAGCCTCCTGAGCAGTTAGGATTATAGGTGCCCAGTTTCCACCTGCAATTTTGTGAAGGAAATCAAGACATACAACCTTCAGTTATCTTTATTTTACTCATTTTGGCCCTGTCCATCTTTATGGTTTACTTTGCTGTTTCTGTAATTGTTAAGTATAATCTTAATCAAATTTAAGACTGATAGCTTAGACAAAGCTACCACCTAAATACTAATGTGTTCTTTATCAAGATCAAGGATGAGCCAGTTATAATAGCAAATTCTATCTAGGCCCATCTGGCCACATAGCAAAATCCAGTCTCAAGCACTCATCGAAAACAAGGCCTATACATTTTGCCTGCTTTTATTTGGGAGGACAACAGCAACAACTACTCTTTATTATGTAAATCTAGTGTGTTCACTGAGCTGTAAAGTGGTAATATCACTTTTCTTGTATGTGTAGTCCTTCAAAGAATGTATATTAAGTGAAAAATTCTTCATCAAATCTTTGATTTGCATAAGCATGTATGTTTAAGAAAAGAAGGATAAAACCTTGATTTTTATAAGCTTCTAAAGTAATGAGTTGATATCCGAATTTCCTAAAGTGATGAATAATGACAAGCTTTTTAAAGGAATGGATCATTAGAAAGTCTATGACTTAGGTCAACATGGCTTCAAATTCCTGCAGTAGCTAGTCATTACTGTCAAATTGAGGAAGACATGAGCTGGAAGAATCAAGGATTTTGTACATACTAAGCATAAACTCTAACAACAGCTACAAATTCAGCCTGTGCTTGTCAAATGTTCTGATCTTTGGCCACTGAGACAATCTTCAAGTTAGGGAACTAAACAAGATTCTGTGCTTCTGGTATAAAACATATACCCCAGGGTCACCCTGTCATATCTTGCACCAACCTAAAATCAACTACATACCTCAAGAACTCTGACATTCTAAAGGGAAATAACACTCAAGAGAAAATACAATCTCGATGCTAGGGGCATTCTTTACTCTTGAGTTGGTCACCTTTCCTAGGCCTTTTTTATAATGGTCACCGAGTAGGACTTGATACTTAGAATCCCAGATAAAGTCAGCATGGTTTTAATAACCTCATTGATATTTTATCTTTATATTATTTCTCTCATGCTTAAAATTTGATTATACAAGGGCTGAGAATGTAGCTTAGTGGTAGAGTGCTTGCCTAGCATGCATGAAGCCCTGGGTTCAATTCCTCTGTATCACTTAAACAGAAAAGGATGAAAGTGGCACTGTGTCTCAAGTGGTAGAGTGCTAGCCTTGAGCAAAAGAAGCTCTCCGGGACAGTGCGCAGGCCCTGAGTTCACTCCCAGGACTGGCAAAAAAAAAAAAAAAAAATTAAACTCATCTGCTTTGTCAATACAAGTACAATAGTTTAGGAATATTATCAACAATGACTAATAAAAATCATTTAGTATTATCCCTCTCCTTTCTATCCTCAATATATAATCAACTAGCCAAGTATAATTTAGGATTATGACATTTACATGACTTTAAAGTTATATCTAAAAAATAAAGTATACTTTGAAATCAGCTATTTCTGTCCTTGAACTTTACAGACATAGTCAGAATTCCAAGTATTTTAAAATGAAAGTAAAACCATATATATATAACATGACACACACTCTTATACTTGAATAGCAGCATACTTAACAATATGGTATTTATTATTATGACATAGGAAATTTTTCGTATTTACATTTATCTCTTTATGATTTGGTACAAGACTATTTTTATTCAATTCGAACTCTTGATTTTGTTTGGGCTATTTCAGTCTTTTTCTAAGTAAATACACCCTTATGCACATGTCATTTTTATATGAAGACATTCTTCTGGGAGACATACAGTCTCTCTTACGCTGAAAGGTATATGGGTAACTAAACTAGACATTAAAAATATCGTACTATAAAAGTTTGTACCATTTTGTATGTCCATAAATAATTTGGCAGAGTGTCTATTCCTCCATAAACTAGCCAACTGGGTGTACTGGCAACTAGGAGCCTGGAATGAAAAGGCTGAGCCAGAGACTAATAGGCAGTTTGTTACCAGAGTGCTCCCACCTTTATCTATTTCACTAAATTCCTGTCTTTAATTTCCGTCTTGGTCTTAATTTGGGCCTAATTTGCCCTTTTTCTCAAAATAGAACCACAAGTCATTCAGTATAAATTTTTCTTTTAAAAATATAATCATGTACATATTTCTGTTTAATTCCTGTTGAGATTCTTTAAACCCATATTCTGATTTATATATGTAGACATACATACGTAGCATCCATGCATATATTTATTCTTTTTTAAATGACTTCTAAATTCCCTTTTATTTATTCTTTGGTCAACAGTTTACTCAGTAGTGTACCACCTAATATCTCAATATTTGAGCTTTTTCTAGGACAGCATACTGTTATTTCTAATTTCTAATTTAATTATAAGAACTTCTAATACTTCCACCCTTATATATTTTATTGTTTCATGGTCCAGCATATGGTTGTTTTTGACAAAGATGTTAGTTTTCCTATAATCCTAACTCTTCAGAAGCATGAGATCTGAGGATCACTGTCTTAAATCAGCCCAGAAAAATAAAGTCTGTGAAACTCTTATCTCCACTATAGTACCAAACAAAACAGGCAGAAGTGAGCAGAGCTGTCATCCAAGTGGTGAAATGCCAGCCAAGAAGCTTCTTGACAGGGCCCAGGTCCTCCTGAGTTCAAGCCCCAGGACCAGCACACACACAAAAATTCCTTTTGAGTCTTGGTTTTTTCAAACATTTTTTAGGTGTGCAGAGTACATTTTGGACTAGGGCTAATTTTTCCCCTATATAAAAGTCTGAATACTCTCAATGCCCTGTAAATATTAAAGTTAAATACTCTTAACATCAGAAACAGAAAATATTTCAAACTGAGGTAAGCTTCAGCAACATCAGTTTCTTCTCTCCTCCATCTTTACAAATTTCAAATAAGTGAACTGAACATCCTCAGTTGAGTGGTGCCAGGGTGACTTGGTTGGAGATCTTTCTTGGTAGCTAAATCCTATCTGCTACTGGATTCTGAGAAATTTGGATCCCTGAGCTCTGGTTAATTAGTCCTATGAATTCTGGAGCATTGAGCTCCTGAGATTCTCAGTTTTAGCTTCTCAATTAACAAAGACTACTAGGCTCTAGGGGGTTTCACCCTTCCAAAAAGTAGGAATCCTTGCTATTTACCAGCTGTAATTAATAAGAATCATTAAAATAGTTATAAAAATTAACAATCATATCTCAAGAAAGCTACCAAAATAGATATTTTGGATGGCAATCCTTACAAAAATGTAATTATCATAATTTTTTTATTTTAAGAAACCTTATAGGAAATACATATATGTAAATAATATATACACATATATATTCTCAATTTCATTTTTAGAACCTCAATTTTCTCAATTCAACCTAGTAGATATTATGAATGTTTAATAGCTGGGAATTCTTAAGACCAAAAGATTAAGCAGCTTATCTAATATTACAGAGTTAGAGCATGATATAACCAGGATTCAAACCTGAGTCTACTTTTATACTACCACAAATACTTCTACATGTTATTGTACTAACCATACATTATAGGACATAAAAAGAGAAAAGCTAGAATTTTTATACCGTGAATATTTTAATTGAGTTATATATTATATGTGAATAATTCTAATAAGAAATGGAAAGAGAGGTTTCCTATGAAAATATGAATTCTCAAAGTAACAGTAGCATCTCATCTAGGTAAAACTAAAACTATCTATATTTGATATAAGACCTACACATATTAGAAACTTAATATTAGTAGACTGAATGAAAGCAATGAGTAAATGAAACAATCTGATACCAGATTTTTAAAGGACATATTTAAATAATGTGAGGAGGGAAATACAAATAAGAATGTTTACAAAAATATAAGGTTTCTGCAAGTATAATCAGAATTAACTATGTTTGATAAATGATACAAAAGAAAACCAAACATCCATTGGCTGTATAAATGTAAGAAGAGGATGAACTAAGAAGAAATAAGATTATTACCATGGGGAAAGTGATGTAATATTAACAGATGCAGAGAGAATAAAGAACTACTCACACCTCCTGCTTTGCATCCATCTTCTCCACCAAGGAGAATTGAGCAGAAAACTGGAAAAGGTAGAAGAAACATAGTTAAAAAGTAAATGAAATTGAAATGAGCAAGGAAGTCAGAGAATACCTAACCACTTTTTAAGTTAGTTTTTGTCTTTAGAGCCTAAATCATCATAATCTTAATAAAGTAGGCAGCTCCAACAGGTTTAAAACAAAATGAAAACAACTTCTAAAGGAAACTGTTTTTAGGAATGACAAAAGATGTTTCCCATAAACACAGAACATTCAAGTTCAAAGGCTCTTCCAAAACTGTTATTGTGAAGAGTTTAAATTAAAAAAAAAAAAAAAAGTTGTGCCAAGAGTCAACTGTACTTCACTATAATAGTGAATTTTCTTTATCAATAAAATTTTTTCAGTGGACCAACACATTGTATTTTTAAAACAAAATCACGTGGGGGGGGGGGGGAACTCAAAGTACTTTTAAGAATATAATGATAAGACGTTAAGTTCATCAATAATAAAGCATAGCCAAGAGCTTACAGACTTAATAGTATTATCCCAATACTAATGAAAAATAGAATGTCTTCAAACTTTTAGTTAAGAACTTAATAGTTTTAGAACTTTTAGTTAAGATACTCAGAGCCAAGTATTTATGGCTCATCCTGGAATCCTAGCTGACAACTGGTAATCACTGTTCAAAGCCATCTCAGTCAGGAAAGTCCATGAGACTCCTTATCTCTAATAAACTACTGAAGGAAAAAAAAAAAAAAGATGGAAGTAGAGTCTGTGGCTCAAGTGGCAGTGTTAGCCATGAACAAAAAAGCTTAAGAGACAGAACCCAGAGTCTGAACTGAAGCCATAGGATTGGTGAAACTAGTAAACACTCAGATTTAAAGTAGAGAAGCCTCCAAAAGTTTAAAAAAAAAAAAAAAAAAGAGAGAGAGAGAGAAAATAGAGCCAATAAGAAAACTGACTGTAGTCTGCCTTAAGCAGCAGCTGAACTCAATCTCTTCCTAACTCTCATTCCGGCAGAAGTTTTCTTTTCTAGAAATACCAGAAATTTCAATTTTTCTAAAATAAAACAGAAATTCATCCCATTTAAACTGGAAAGTATATTAAGTTAAACATAAATTATTACTGAAAACAGGAGGATTAGGTAAAAATTGCTGAAATGTATAGGTTCCCTTCTGGAAAATTCAATTTTATCTTAAAGGCCTAAATATACAGACATCATCAAAAAATGTCCTGACCTGCAAATAGCTAACACTACAATCTAAATCCAATCCACATAGTTAAGAGGAATCCCAAATATAAGTAGCTAGAATTGTCAGATAGTTCATATTTTTAAAAAAGCATTAAGTAAAGGAGTCTAAAACACTGAGAGGGAGGAAAAAAAGGTGAATGGGAAAATGATACATTAAACAGGGGGGGAAAAAAACCACTGTTAATGTAAATGATTTTTAAAAGAATCTGTCATTCTTTAAAAGGTCATTATCAAAAAGGGACTATTGGAAGAACAAAAGGGGATAGATATTACAAAATGAATTTTGAATCAAAGAAATAAAAAAATTTAGAAAATGGAGATGAAATATTGTCCCTAGTAACTATAGGAGAAAACAATGAGGACGAATAAATAATGTGGTATGGTTCTTCATCGTAACACAGAAGTTTCAGAAAAAGAAGAGGAAAAAACTGAAAAGTGATCTTACAAATCATTCAAGGAAAACTGCCAAAACTAAAACTAGTAGATCTACAAACTGAAAAGCAACTCAATGAATGAAAATTATATTATAATCTAGGGAAGTTAGACACGGGAAGAAATCTACCCAGCTCTACCCTCCCGATTCTCACCACCCTGCCAGGGAGAGAATGGGTTTGAACTTAAGACCTTACCTAACAAGGCTATCTATGCAAATGCTCTACCAGCAAGCTGCATTCCCAGAATCCCAACCCTCAAGCTTTTTAATCATATTAAAGAAAAATGAGAAAGGTATCTGATTTTTTAAAAGAAATATCAGAATAGAGGATACTGGTTGATGTTATCAAAGTTTTCAGGAGAAACATTTCCAGTCTCTTATTCTGTCAAGACTGAGTCTTGTCTGGAGACTGAGTATTTTCAGAACAGGCCATAAAAACGGTCCTAAAAGGCAATATTTTCTAAAGAAACTAAAGGGAAGGAAGGAAATCACTTGGATGACTGGGAAACAAGATCAAGATAAGGAAAGAGCTTAACAGATTTTGAGAACCAGTCTCCACAGAAAATCCTCAAGAGGATTTCATAAATAAAACTGACATGTGGCATGAAGGTGACAAACATCTGTAAATCCCACAACTTGAGATGCTAAGGGAAGATTGTGAATTTGAAACAGGCCTGAGCAACATTGTGAGTCATCCTTCACACAAAAATTAAATTAGATCATTAAATATAATTGGCGAAAATTCTATTATATTAGCAAGAGCAAACTGACTATTTTGAAAATAGGCCTACTCAAAAAAAAAAGCCATGTTTTAGTATCACTCGCTTGAAATTTGTATCTCTTAACTGGTAGGTTTGAAGGATTTCAAGTTTCTCTGTTTTTTTCCTCAGGGTATGTCCATCTATTGCCTGCTCTAATCACTAAGATCATCATGTCAACTAATGATTTTAGTTTAAGTGTTCAACTTCAAGGACGTGAAAATTTACTCAATTCTCTAAAACATTCTTTTTAAAATATCTAATTTTTAATTTTATTTTATTTTGTTGTAAAGGTGATGTACAGAGGGGTTAGTTATATAAGTAAAAATTCTTGTTGAACACTGTTACCAGCTCCTCATTTTTCTCCCAGTTACTCAAGTTCTTATTGCAATTACTTCCTACCTAAAAAGAACTCCTCAGCCAGGCCTCAGTGGTACACACCTGTAATCCTAGCTACTCAGAAGACTGTTATCTGAGGATCATGGTTCGAAGACAGAGCTGGAACTCTCATCTCCAAATAGCCAACAAAAAGGCTGAAGTGGAGCTAAGGCTCAATGTAGTAGAGAGCTAGCCTTGAGCAAAAAAAGTCAAGGACAGCACCCATGCTGAGTTCAAGCCTCAAGATCGGTAAACCAAAGAATAAAAAAAAAAAATCTCTTCACATTTTCATAACCATAGATTCTGACGGTTTCCTTTCATCTAATTAATGATCTCATTCCTTTCTCTTCACTTCTGCAGGTATATTCCTGCTCAAGTTCTTGATCTTCTACAATTCTTTATATGTTCAGTTCTTTAGAAAAATCAGCCTCTCACCATGCTTCATCTTTCTTTTGTCAATCCAAAAGGTGCTCAAAATATGCTCAAGGCCAAATTCCAGATTTGTATCTCAGGACACATATTCTCAAACAATCTTGAGTTGCTTGTTCTCTGGTATAGTTTGGGGGTTACTTTCCCCTAATCATACTCTATTCTTTTTTGTGAATTAATCTTGACTATAAACTTGAATGTATTGACAAATACAGAGCAGATTAGTAAAGCAACTCTGGATGTCTTTGTGAGGGCTTTTCCAGATTTCTAGAACTCTGACCTAATCAATGCCTTAATCCATGGTGGATTCAAACTCTTGAGTACTTAAGGCATGCCTTTGAAGGGTGTATCTGGACCCTAGATGGTCTACTTCCTTTTATTCATCCCCAGTCCCTGGCAACAATGAGGTGAGCAGTCTGTGAACACATCCCCACAACCACGGTATTGTGTTTTCTCTGTTCAGGCCCAAAGCAATGAAAACCAGTCAGCCCTGGACTGAAATCTCAAAGGCTGAAAACCCGATTAAAATTTTCCTTTTAAGCTGGTTGTCCTAGGTATTTGTCATAGCAACAAAAAGCTAACCATCACATTTGGGGAAATTATCTAACTTCTATGTACTTCATTTCTTTTCTCAGTGAAAAAGAGGGTAATAACATCTACCTCACTGCATATTTGTTAAGCAAGTTACACAAACAAGTTAATAAATTATGCAAAACATTCAGTAAAGTGCATCACATGTCATAAGCTCTGAATTAGTATAATTTTTTTCATAACTGTTTTCACTGGTTGTACTATTTCTTCTCCGGTGTACTAGATTAATTTGCCTAGAATGATCCTTTTCTCATTTCACTTTATTAATGTAATGCATGTCATGATCACTTTCTGATCATCAAAATCAAACTCCTAAGATTTACAATGATAGTTCTTCATTATCGAATCTAATGGCTAGCAAATTGTAGCCCACAACCAACCACTCATATTTGTATATACACATCTACTGAAAACAGTTCCATGTTCATTCTTTTATGTATTCTCCATATAAACTTTCTACTTCAACATCAAAGGTGAGTGGCTGGGATACCGTAAGGCCTACAAAGAATAAAATACTATTTGGTCCTGTAGAGAAAATGTTTGTTGACTCTAGGCAACTGACTATATGTTCTACTACTCCCTTAAATATTAACTAGAATATTTAAGTAGATATATTTATCTTTTTAACCATATACTTGAATCAATCTCTTTGGTTTTGTTAGGGTTTTTTGTTATTTTTCAAATCTGATTCTTACTATATAGCCTGGACTGGCCTCAAACTTCTAGTTTACTTCACAAATGCTATGGTTACAGATGTGGAACAACATTCCCACTTTTTAATAGAAAGTTTCTATTCATGCTTCCATATTTTTAATAATAGTTAAGTATGGTGCCACTCAATGTCTAAGAACTAAGTAGATTTACTCAGTTGATTGACTATAATACTGAGTAAACAGTAGACTTACTCTGAAAGATTGACTATAATAATCAAGGCAGTTTATGACAAACCAACAGCAAGCATAACTCTAAATGGTGAAAAACTAAAGCCATTCCCTTTAAAATCAGGAACAAGGCAGGAATGTCCACTCTCTCCCCTGCTCTTCAACATAGTACTAGAATTCCTAGCCAGAGCAATTAGGCAAGAAGAAAATATAAAGGGGAGCCAAATAGAAAAAGATGAAGTTAAGCTTTCTCTCTTCGCAGATGACATGATCCTATACCTAAATAACCCCATAGACTCTACCCCCAAGCTACTAAAACTGATCCAAAACTTTAGCAAAGTTGCAGGATATAAAATAAACCTTCAAAAATCAACGGCCTTTCTCTATGCTAACGACCCAAAGACCGAGGCTGAAATCAGAAAAGCAACTCCTTTTGCAATAGCCCCCAAAAACATAAAATACCTAGGAATAACCTTAACCAAAGAAGTGAAAGACCTCTTTGATGAGAACTTTAAAAGCTTGAAAAACAAAATTAAGTCAGAACTAAGGAAATGGAAAAACCTCCCATGCTCCTGGATTGGGAGGATTAATATAATCAAAATGGCAATATTGCCAAAGGCTATCTACAAATTCAATGCAATACTCATTAATATCCCAACACCATTTTTTAATGAAACAGAGGAAGCAATCCAGAAATTCATATGGAACAATAAAAGACCTAGAATAGCAAAAACAATCCTAAGCAGAAAGAACAGTGCTGGAGGAATTAAAATACCCAACTTCAAGCTGTATTATAAAGCTATAGTAATAAAAACAGCCTGGTATTGGCACCGGAACAGACCTGAAGACCAATGGAACAGAATTGAAGACCCAGAAATGAATCCACAGAACTATGCCTACTTAATCTTTAGTAAAGGAGCTAAAACAATAGTTTGGAAGAAAGACAGCCTCTTGAACAAATGGTGCTGACAAAACTGGCTCAACACATGCAACCAACTAAAACTAGATCCTTATATATCACCCTGCACCAAAATCAATTCCAAATGGATTAAAGACCTCGAAATCAAAACAGACACCCTGAAAACACTAAAGGAAAGAGTAGGAGAAACACTTGGACTCCTTGGCGCAGGACGGAACTTCCTTAACAAAGACCCAGAAAGGCTACAAATCAAAGAAAGGTTAGACAAATGGGACTGCATCAAACTGCAGAGCTTCTGCACGGCAAAGGACATAGCTCACAAGATAAACAGAGAGCCTACAGACTGGGAGAAGATCTTTACCGGTCATTCAACGGACAAAGGCCTCATATCTAAAATATATGCAGAACTAAAAAAATTACCTCCCTCCAAAACAAAACCGCAAAGAACCAATAGCCCCAACATCAAGTGGGCTAAAGACTTACAAAGAGACTTCTCTGATGAGGAAATGAGAATGGCCAAGAGACATATGAAAAAGTGCTCTACATCACTGGCCATAAAAGAAATGCAAATCAAAACAACATAGAGATTCCACCTCACCACAGTAAGAGTGTCATATATCAAGAAAACTAACAATAACAATTGTTGGAGGGGACGTGGCCAAAAGGGAACCCTACTTTATTGTTGGTGGGAATGTAAACTGGTTCAGCCACTCTGGCAAGCAGTATGGAGATTCCTCAGAAGGCTAAATAAAGAACTCCCCTATGACCCAGCAGCCCCACTTTTGGGTTTCTATCCAAAAGACCACAAACAAAATCACAGTAAAGCCACCAGCACAACAATGTTCATCGCAGCGCAATTTGTCATAGCTAGAATCTGGAACTAACCCAGATGCTCCTCAGTAGACGAATGGATCAGGAAAATGTGGTACATATACACAATGGAATTTTATGCCTCTATCAGAAAGAATGACATTGCCCCATTTGTAAGGAAATGGAAGGACTTGGAAAAAATTATACTAAGTGAAGTGAGCCAGACCCAAAGAAACATGGACTCTATGGGCTCACTTATTGGGAATAATTAGTACAGGTTTAGGCAAGTCATAGCAGAGGATCACTAGAGCCCAATAGCTACACCCTTATGAACACATAAGATGATGCTTAGTGAAATGAACTCCATGTTATGGAAACGATTGTTATATCACAGTTGTAACCACTTTCAACGTCCTATGTGTATCTGTAGCTTCTATTATTAATGATGTTCTTGTATCACCTTCCTGTGGTTGTACCTACACTATCTCTGTAATCTTATCTGAGTATATTGAAAACCGTGTATACTGGTATTAGAACTAGGAAATTGAAAGGGAATACCAAAATCGAGAGACACAGGGTAAAAAAAGACAAACAACTACAAAAGCAATGCTTGCAAAACTGTTTGGTGTAAGTGAACTGAACACCCCATGGGGGGAAAGGGAAAGGGGGTGGAGGAAGGGGGGTCTGAGGGACAAGGTAACAAACAGTACAAGAAATGTATCCAATGCCTTAAGTATGAAACTGTAACCTCCCTGTACATAAGTTTGATAATAAAAATTTGAAAAAAAAGATTGACTATAATAGAATACCATTTCAAGCAAAGTAATTTTAAAAATACTCATATAGAAAAACATGAAACTATAGTTCATTCATTTAGTAAACAACTGGATATCAGCCCTTAGTTTTGTTTAGCAACTGTGCCATATATGTTTTATTTTCTGAATTTTACTTTAGTATGTTCTTGGGACTCCAGATATTGAATGACATTTCTAAAGGTAATATGCATAATCACTCCAACACTTTACAAATCATAATGCTTTAAGACATGGTTACAAACCCAATGTTCCCAAAAAGTTCTTCAAAATAAAATCTCTTTCCAAATCTGAGACAATTAAATGTAAATGCGATGTACTAGGTAAAAACACCACTTGCAGAAAAGATCCAGTCTAGCAACTGCTGGTACTGTCAATTCATCACTTAATTGTCAAACAGTAAAGCACTTCTTCTCCCCCTTCTTGTACAGTCAATGAAGTTAAACAGAGATTACAGTGTTCTTGATAAACTCCCACAACTACATAGCTGAATCCATGACCTTGTATAAAAAATTACTATCCTTCAGTGAAAATGTTTTAACATAAATTCAAATTCCAGCTTTGTCTGTGGTATAATTTACCGTTAGTAAAATGTCTGTGTTTTTAAAAGGTATCTACAACTAAAGAAACTAAATAAGAACATAAAAGAAAAATGTTAACATTGTACAAGCAAACATGACCAAGAACATGCATCAAGCCTTAATAAGGACTAACTTCATAGACAAAAATATTTTGATTTTCAAAATACTATTCACTCAACCACAACTTCCAAAAATAATTACAATGATTATTTTAAATGACTGAATTCAATCAGATTTGAGCAAAAAACTGACATCATTTTACCAATATTTTTCAGTATGTTCTTGGTACTTTACAAATCTTTTGGTATTGTGAAAAAAGGGCTAAAACAATTCTTAAGCATGTTATTAAAGCATGAAAGGCTTGTCAAACAGCAGGAAAAAACTGTCTAATTGGCTGATTATACAGTGCTGACTGTATCTCAAACATCTGCTTAAAGGTCAGATTTCCATTGCATGGAACCAATCAATGGAACTACACAATTCACACAGTTCTGTAAAAAGCCAAACAAAGAACACCATTTTACATAAAAATGAAATGTAACTTAGTAATAAATGTAACTCTGTAATATATTGTGGCAAAGTCTAACCCTTTTTTAATGGAAGAATTCACATATTCGGAGAATGACTAAAATTCTATTTGCATTGTGACCTAAAACTAAGTTTGGTATATTTACAAAGTACCTATATAAAGCTCTACCTTCTATTTGTTACAATTAAATGACTCTTTAAATTTACACTGTAATAAGTCTCCCATGTCTAAACAAAATTTTAAAAGAAAAATTTCAATAATGAACTTATTTATTTTATATTTTATTTTTTCCAGTCCTGGGGCTTGGACTCAGGGCCTAGGTACTGTCCCTGAGCTGTTTTTGCTCAAGGCTAGCACTCTACCACTTAAGCCACAAAGCCACTTTTGGCTTTTCTTTTTTTTTTTTGTCCAGTCCTGGGGCTTGGACTCAGGGCCTGAGCACTGTCCCTGGCTTCTTTTTGCTCAAGGCTAGCACTCTGCCACTTGAGCCACAGCACCACTTCTGGCCATTTTCTGTATTTGTGGTACTGGGGAATTGAACCCAGGGCCTCATGTATATGAGGCAAGCACTCTTGCCACTAGGCCATATCCCCAGCCCTGGCTTTTCTATTTATGTGGTACTGAGGAACCCAATCCAGAGCTTCAAGAATAGTGACAAAATTCTCTAAACAGTACACCAACTTCAGATCAATTGTACAAAAGCATTCTACAAAAACTACAAAAATATTTGTTAACAAATACTCTGCAAAAATACAAGTCCTGACAAGCACCAGCAGCTCACACCGTAGCTACTCAGGAGATTGAGATATGAGGATAACAGGTTCAAAGCCAGCCCAGGCAGGAAAGTCCGTGAGACTCTTATCTCCAATTAACCAACCGAAAACCATTCGTGGCACTGTGACGCAAAGTGGTAAAGCACTAGCCTTGAGCTGAAGAGCTCAGGGACATCACCCAGGCCCAAAGCTACAACAGACAAAAACAAAAACAAAACACACACATCTATCCAAAGAGTGAACAAATGTAGAAATGGCACTCACAAGATATTATGTTCAAAATGAGCTCTACATCTTGTGGGTGGGGTTAGGAGGGGAAAACTGGGAGAGTGCATGAGACAAGGGGTGACATTGTCCAAAAAGAAATACACTCTATAACTCCTCTGTACCTTACATCTGCAATACCCCCAAAAAAAATCTTTTAAATACATGTCCTCCAACTGAAATTATGCCAAGTGAATGTTCTTGAATTTGTAGATTTCAAAAAGCTAAGGACAGTTTCATTTAATGTTAGTGTTTAACTACATTAAGTTACAAGGGAAAAACACATAGGATTGGAAGTCTGGCTCAGTGGTAGGTTATATGAATAGCACATCCATGCCCTCAGTTTAACCTCTAACACCAAGC
This sequence comes from Perognathus longimembris pacificus, assembly GCF_023159225.1. Taxonomy (NCBI): domain Eukaryota; kingdom Metazoa; phylum Chordata; class Mammalia; order Rodentia; family Heteromyidae; genus Perognathus; species Perognathus longimembris. Next base: position 40,761,206 of record NC_063162.1, read on the forward strand.
AAACAAAACACACACAAGTATAAAAACAAATTTTTACATTCTTGTAGGCAGTACTTTTCTATACATTTTTCAGGATTTATTTTTCAATAAAATGCTGTAATACACGATTCATTTAAGAACTGCTTAAACACTGCTATATATGCTAAATCATTCTGAACACATACATCTGAGTCACACATTAATATACTTACAAAAACTTCAACTGACAAGGAAAAAACTAAATTATGTAAAGTTAATTGTTCTAAGCCACTAGCTTTAGAAAAAAAAGCTACTCTAAGGATTTAATTTAAAAAGATTATTTTTCTGAAAATAGAATAATGTGGTGGCTTTCACGAGGAAGAATGGAATGAAAGTGATGGAAAGGATAATGGTCAAGATATATCATATAGATGTGGAAATATTATAATATCACAAGACAATACCTCCCACTTGTATACGTAATGTATGGTAATAAAAAATGGCGCTGGGACAGATGCATCTCCATATACAAAATGATGAAATTGGCCCCTTACTTTATTCTGTATACAAAAATTAACTCAAACTATGCAGAGACCTATATTAAAACTACTAGACTCTCAAAAGAAAAAGTGGGGGCTGGGGATATAGCCTAGTGGCAAGAGTGCCTGCCTCGGATACACGAGGCCCTAGGTTTGATTCCCCAGCACCACATATACAGAAAACGGCCAGAAGCAGCGCTGTGGCTCAAGTGGCAGAGTGCTAGCCTTGAGCGGGAAGAAGCCAGGGACAGTGCTCAGGCCCTGAGTCCAAGGCCCAGGACTGGCCAAAAAAAAAAGAAAAAGTGAAACTTTTTTATCTTTATTTGGCCACATTTTTGGGGGACATCATAAGCACAAGCCTGGCAGGGGAATGGATGGACCCAGAACAAATCATATTAAGTGAGGTAAGCCAACCTCAGAGAGACAAATGCCACATATGTATCACATATGAGAGAAAATATAGCAGGACATGATTAAATTATACAGGATTCTAGGCATTCATTCACAGTGAGAGGATTTTCTTAGGGGAGGAACACAAAAGTGCCTCTGATCATATAAAATAATATTTACCTAAATGAACTCCAGGAAATGGAAACAAAAGATTTTTTTTTTTTTTGTCTTGCTTGCTCACTTATCTGTCTTGAAGAGGGGTGATGGTGGGGCATAGAAATGGAAGGACAAAGGGTAAACAAATGCAGCCATGGTACTTAGATGCCAAGATGAAAATCAACTATACAATTTGTGGATGGGACAGAAGTGAAACACTGGGAGATGGTAAAGGGGTGACACTGTCCAAAAAGAAATGTACTCATTACCTGACTTATGAAATGGTAACTCCTCTGTACATCACCTTTATTACAATTAAAAAATATTTAATTAAAAAAAATAAAAGTACAAGCATCAAAAGAGATAACTTGGGCTTCATCAAAACAAAAACTTTCTGCTTCAAAAGATTTATTTAAGAATGAAAAGACAAGCTACAGAAGTATTTACACCATTATCTAACAAGGAATTTGTCTTAATATGTTATGGGTAAATCTTGAAAACATTATGTAAAAGCCAAATGTAAAAGCACAAATTATTTTACTCATATGAACTGTCCAGAATACACATATCCATAAAGACACAAAGTAGGTAAGTAGCTGCCAGGAACTGGATGTGAACAATGGAGAGAAAGAACCAGAGAAACCGCTGCTATTATCCACAAAATGTCTACTTTTTTGGAGAAGGGAGACATAATAAATTCATGTCAGTCGTGGGTGCACAACATAATAAAATTCAAGTCAGTCATGGCTCCACAACTCTGTGACAAATATCACTGATTTGTATACATTAAAAGAATGACTTTTATAGTCCATGAATTATATATGAATAAAAGGGATAGTTTTGGTTTATTAAAACATGATAATTGCTGAAAGTCTGTATTAGTCAAGATAATATCAAAACCAATGTGGATGGTGATGATAATGAAAAAAAATCGAGTTTTATAGTTTTTGTCTTATGGTTTTGTTTTTGTGAGGACCTTGGGGCTTGAATTTGGGGTCTGGGTACTGTTCCTGCAAGCTTTCATGCTTAGAGATAGTGCTCTACACTTGAACCACAGCTCCATGTCTGGCTTTTTTCATGGACTTTCATACCCAAGTGTGTCTATAACTGTGATCCTCAGATCACAGACTCGTGAGTAGCTAGTATTAAAGGCATGAGTATATCAACTGGTTTGTGAATAACAATTTAAACAATAAATATTAGGATTATGGTACAAAAATATAAAGGTACAACCTGTAGGTGAATGAAAAGGCTCCTAAACTATGGTGGTTTCTAGGTTATGAACATCAAATTATATACATAATACCCATTCACTTCCCCTTGTATATCAAACAAGGAACAGAAGCAATAATAGCCTAGCTTAAAATTCCCAGTCTTTAAAACTTGACAGATAAAGGATTATTCCAAAATGGACTCTAGTGTAAACAACATAGAAAAGAGCTATATATATATATATATGTATATATATATATCTCAATTTAGACTATGATTTTATCTCAGAAGTACCACATCTTGAAGAAAAAGTTTGAAGAGAGCTAATATTTCAGGAAATTATTTTACAAATCAAAACTTAAGAGCTAGGTGTAAGTGGCTCACATAATCCTAACTACTCAGAAGTCCGAGACGTGGTGATGATGGTTGGAAGCTAGTCCATGCAGAAAAATCTGTGAGACTGCATCTCCAAAACCAATTGGGAAAATGACAGGCTGGAGGTATGGCTCTAGTAGCAAAATGCCACCCAAGTGAGCAAGCTGAGTAAGCTCAAGGCTCTGAACATTAGCTCTGGCACTAGTGGAAAAAAAGAAGAAAGGAAGAAAAAAAAAAAAGAGGGAGGGAGGGGAAATTAAATGTTTCTTTTTTAAAACTTAAAGGACCTGTAATGCTTCTTTAACAGTAAATAATCCAGGCCAAAATACAGTAGAGGTTCTACTCAACTTACGATGAGACTTTATCCAAAAAGCTATCCTCAACAGAAAATACTATGAAATGTATTTTAATACATCTAATCTTCTGAACATCATATCCTATCCTATCTTAAACATCTCTGCCAGCCAGACACTGGTGGCTCACACCTATAATCCTAGTTACATAGAAGGTTGAGATCAGAGGATTGTGCTTCAAAAGCCAGCCCAGGCAAAAAAGTCCTTGAGATCTTATCACCAATTAACCACCAGAAAACCATAAGGAAGTGGCCCTGTGGCTCAAGCTCAGGGACAGGCCCCAGCCCCAGGACCAACAAAACAAACAAAATAAAAACCACACATCTCCTAACCAGAGCAGGCTCAGAACACTTACACTAGCTACTCACAGTGAAGCATCATGAGAAAGAACCATTAAGAATTTCTCTAAACTAGGTGCTCTTGACTCACATTTATAATCCTAGCTGCCCGGGAGGTTGAGAACTGAGGACTGCAGTTCAAAGCCAGACAGGGCAGGATAGTTCTTAAGACTTTTACCGCCAATAAACTACTCAGAAAAGGCCACAAGTGGCACTGTGACTCAGTGGTAGAGCACTAGTCTTGAGGGGAAAAAAACAAAAACACAAAAAAACCCTCAGTTCAGGCACAACATCCAGGCCCTGAGTTCAAGACCAGCTCAAGAGGTGGGGGGGGGGGGGGAGAGGGGGGTCTCTAGTCCAGGATAAAAGAACCAAGTTCAAAACTGAAAGGATATTTTCTCTCAATGTACAACTAAAGATAATTTAACAAATCTCTTTTAAGCCAGTCACCAGGGGCTTATGCCTGTAATCATAGCTACTCAGAAGACTGAGACCAGGGTTTAAAGGAAGCCCAGGCAGGAAAGTGCGTGAGAATCTTATCTCCAATTAACCCCTAGAAAACCAGCAGCATCACTATGGCTCAATGATAAGAGCACTAGCATTGACTGAAAAAGCTCAGGGGCAGCACTCAGGCTCTGATTTGAAGCACAAGACCAACAAAAAGGCATTTTTAAGAGGGTTTATTTTCTAATAAATGCATATCTCTTTCTCACTATTGAAATGATGAAAAAAATTAAGTTTGAAAGGGATCATGTGCATATGTGCATGTGTGTAAAACACAGGCAAACATATATACTGGGCAGTGCTGGGCTTTAAACTCAGGGCCTTGCACTTACTAGGCAGGCACCCTACCACTTGAGCCATACTTCCAGATCTTTTTGCTATGAAATAGGGTGTCACCTTTTGCCCTGACCAGTCTCATCTGTGATCATTCTTTTGATGCAAAAGCATCATGTTGGGGGGGGGGGGTAGGGGGGAGGGGGAGGAGGAGGAGGAGGAGGAGGAGGAGGAGGAGGAGGAGGAGGAGGAGGAGGAGGAGGAGGAAGAGGAAGAGGAAGAGGAAGAGGAGGAGGCGGCAGCATGCACTGGTGGCTTGTGTCTGTAATTCTAGCTACTTAGGCTAAGATCTGAGGGTGGTGGTTCAAAGACTGTCCCAGCAGGAAAGCCTGTGAGATCTTAAGAGATGTAAATTTATTCATAAATGACAACCTTTTGCTTCTCCTCACTGCTACTTGGGACATGGGCATTAGGTGCACAAGCCTATTTGGCACAATATTTTGGTAGCTGTTGGAATTTATCAAGAAATTGTAGCCTACTAGTATTTTAGTATACATTAATTCAAATTGTTTGCTAATACTTAACCATCTCCCAAATTTGTTTAAGCATAAAAATTGATCTTTTCTTGGGCTGGGGATATGGCCTAGTGGCTAGAGTGCCTGCCTCATATTCATGAGACCCTGGGTTCAATTCCCCAGCACCACATATACAGAAAATGGCCAGAAGTTGCGCTGTGGCTCAAGTGGCAGAGTGCTAGCCTTGAGCAAAAAGAAGCCAGGGACAGTGCTCAGGCCCTGAGTCCAAGCCCCAGGACTGGCCAAAAAAAAAAAAAAAAAAAAATTGATCTTTTCTTTAGGATATCTTCTTTTTCAGGTATAAAAAAGATCTAGAAGAAGCTGGGCACTAGTGGCTCAAGCCTGTAATCCTTGCTACTCAGGAGGATGACATTTCAGGATCAAAAGTTCAAAGCCTGCCTGTGAGGCTGTTATCTCCAATTAACTACTAGAAAAATCAGAAGAGGAGCTGTGGCTCAAAGTATTACAGCCTTGAGCAAAAGAGCTCAGGAGAGCTCCCAGGACTTGAGATTCTAGTCCCACAACAGGAAGGAAAGGAAAAGGGAAAAGGAAAGGGGAGGGAGGGAGGGAGGGAAAGTAGCATTAGAAAGCTCAAGTGGTACACCAAGCATTTGCAAGCAAGCCAAGGAAGCCCAAGGCTCCTGAGTTCAAATCCCAGTATTAGCAAAATCGATCATAAAATCAGTGCATCTATGTCAGTCCTGGGGCTTGAAATCAGGGACTCACACACTTGCTTATTAGCACTTTTGGGTGTGTGTCTGTGTACCAATACTGGGGCTTGGGTGCTGCCCCTGATCAAGTCTTGCCCTCTACCAGTTGATACCCCCAACTTCCAGCTCTTTGCTGGTTCATTGTAAATAACAATCGGGGACTTTTCTGTCTGGACAAGTTTCCAACCACAATCTTCAGATATCAGCCTCCTGAGTAGCTAGAAATGCAAGCATGGGCCACTGGCTTCCTAATATGTTTTCTGAATCCTAAATTCATAATTTTAACAAATGAATCAGATGTTTCAGTCTAAGTGCCAAGTCTTTCACAAGACATGAATGAGTCACACAGACTTTTCCTAACTCTGAAAAATTTTAAGATCTACTCTACAAATGCTAACTGTTCTTACTAATATGATAATGTCCTCTGGCATATAAGAGTAATCCTCTTCATGTGACATAAGCAAACAGCCAAATTCAACTTAAAATTTAAACTTGTAATAATAGCAATGTAAATAATTCAGGTAAGGAGATAAGCAGATAAACAGATTACTTCACCATAGGTTTAAGGAGCAAAAAATTTAGTCAAGACCTAAGGTAAAAAAATTTTACAGTATTGATATTATCCATCTTTTGCACTCATTCTCCTATCAGTGCACAGAGCAGCTTTATTCAGGCTACCCATAATGGAATATCACTGCTGATAGAGAATGAAATGTCAGTATGTATGTGTGTGTATATATATATAAATATAATGCACATATTTGTGCTTTAAATGCTTTAATTTTATTAATACATTAAGTATCTGCAGGCATAATCCATATAAATCAAAGCCCTGTGGGGTTTCATTTATTCTATATAACTCAAGTCACATACTACAGGAAAACTACTACCAGTGTATTGCTTCCTGATAGTAAGTCTAGTCATAAGTCACTCTGACATGAACTTATATAAACCCTGCTTAAATTTCAGAAACATTAAAATGTGAAAAACACATATCTCAGAAACTAACGTACTATTTCCAGACTGAATACTGTGACATATGCTGTTACACTGGGCTTTATCTTTAGTGAAAGGAAATGGAATAACTGACAGTGTACGTATCACTTGACTCCTATTTTGACTCGGTTCACAGAACACTACAGTTTTCAATGTTCTCTTCATCTTAATAGAAGAAACCATTCAACAAGGGCTGAAGGTGTGGGTCAAGTGGTAGAGCGCTTGTTTAGCAAGCACAAGATCCTGAGTTCAACCGTAATATTAAGTGAATTCTCATAGAAAACATGTAATGAATTTTGCATTTTATTATTCTATATATAGATTACATGTTTTAAAATTGCACAGAAAGATTTTCGTCCAATATTCACAACAATTTGTTTAGGACACTGGTGAGGTGAGTTTTTAGATTCACACGGATAGGGACAAGACTGCAGACACCAAATCTATTTTACAAAATAGTATTTTCACTTCATCACAAAATCAAAGGAAAAACTAAGGACCAGAGAAATAAATTCAGGATAAATTCACACTAAATAGAATCCAAACTTCTTACAGTGCAATATGCCTAAGTAGGAGATTCACATGAGTCCAGGAGTTCCAGACTAGCCTGGGCAACACACAAAAAGTCCATCTAAAAACACAAAGCAAAATTCAAATTCTGGCTCTCAAAAAAAAAAAAAAAAAAACTTAACAAAAATCACACTATTTACATGGGAGAATTGCAATACATGCAACCAGTATAAGATAATTAGCTCAAAATTAAGAGCTTTAGGAGCAGATCTGAACCGTAATGTTTGCTTAATAAATGTTTTTCCAAGATATTACAGGTAAAAATTACTACCAGCAATTCTACAATTTCAGCATAGGAAACCTGTGGATCTGGACAAATAGGAAAAAATTTAAAAATCTGAAGTCCACGCCACAAAAACATTAAAATATCTTATTAAAGAAATGCTTTTGTGGGCTGGGAATATGGCTTAGTGGTAGAGTGCTTGCCTAGCATGCCTGAAAGCCTTGGTGTTCAATTCCGCAGTATGGAAGTGGCACTTGGGGCTCAAGTGGTAGAGTGTTAGCCTTGAGCAAAAGAAGCTCAGGGACAGTGCCAGGGTCCTGAGTTCAAGGTCCAGGATTGGGAGAAAAGAAAAAAAGACAAAAAAAAAAAAAAAAAAGAACTTTGAGAAACCTAATGTTTTTTAGTGCTCAAATACACATGCCTTCCAATGTGTAATTCCATTTATTCAAAGTTAGTATCAAAAGAAGCTCTTCTGAGATAGATTTTTGTTAAGCTGGTGTGAACAAATAGGTATGTTCTACCTTCCCAATGTAATAAATAAACATAATCCAAAAAGCAGTCTACTTATCAATAAACCCCCAAAAGGCATATTATCTGTAACTGTCTTATGGTTTAGTTTCCAACTGGTTCCAATTGGTTAAATTCCAATTAGTAAAGTCTAGAGAAAGTCTAAACCATGCTGAAACCTCAGAATTCAAAACAATAGCCAATGGATTATGACCTGCTTTTCTACAGACCACATATGTTAATTAAATCAACAGTTTACATTGTAAGATAAATTATTTTCAACAATGACATAAAAAGACTACATGAATGGATTCCATCCAAAGTACCTTCAGAAAATGTTTCACAATAACTCACTAAACACTAATCTGAAAACAAATGATATATTATGTAATTCTTACAGTTTTGTCAGATAAAGATTTTTTTTTAAGTTATTAAGCAAGACATTGGTGGCTCATGCTTGTAATCCTAGCTACTGAGGGGGCTGAGATCCAAGGTTCACAGTTGAAAGCCAGTCAGGTCAGGAAAGTCAGTGAGACTCCTCTCCAATTAACCACCAAAAGGCCAGAAGCAGAGGTATGTGGTTCAAGTGGTGGATTGCAAGGCTTAAGTGAAAATGCTAAGGCATAGCACCCAAGCCCCGAGTTCAAGCCCTAGTACAAAAAAAAAGCTTTTATCTAATCACTGTCAAATCTTGAAACAAAATTAGCAAAATCTATTTCCACTAAAACTCACCTATTGTAATAGTCAAATACTTCTCTTGAAACACTTCCAACTAAACATATTGCTGAGTTCCACTTTTGCTAGATTTTATAGTTAAGTATAGCCTATAATATTAATAGTGCAATTTGTATAACATGTCTACCAGATTTACAGCAGAAAATTACTTTAGTATTCTCCTACAAACAAAACTATTCAATTGATATCAGGTTCTATTACAAAACGAATTCTGTCAAGTCTTGCTTCCTAAAGAATTTAAAAACAAAACTATCATGTTAGCCAGGTGCCAGTGACTAATTCCTATAATCCTAGCTACTCAAGAGGCTGAGATCTGAGGACTGCAGTCCAAAGACAGCCAGGTCAAGACAGTCCATTACACATATACAGACACATAGAACCATTCCACACAAGTGGTATTGTGGATCAAGTGGTAGATAAGAGTGCTAGCCTCAACCAAAAAAAAAAAAATCTAAGGGACAGCACCTAGGCCCTGAGTTCAAGCCCCAGGACTAGCACAGTAAGAAGGAAGGAAGGAAGGAAGGAAGGAAGGAAGGAAGGAAGGAAGGAAGGAAGGGAGAGAGGGAGGGAGGGAGGGAGGGAGGGAGGGAGGGAGGGAGGGAGGGAGGGAGGGAGGAAGGGAGGGAAGGCAAGTTATTAGTTATTTGGATTTTAGAAATGTAGATAAGCAAAGGCAGAACTGTATTTTTATTTAGCTAACACTGACAGCATAAACACGTGCTTATACATGATATAGCTAGTTTGCAAAATACTAGTAACTCCTGAAATTTCTACTTCTTAGGTATATATATTTTCTCTTTTTTCTATATCTAAGTCTTTTAAACTATTAACAAACTCAAAAGACTGAAAAATAGTCTGTGTACTATTATAGCCTATCAAAGTCGCTGACCAATAAAGTGAAAACAATTATTCATATATTAAACATTTAAGAATTTAAGAACCAGAAACTATCATTGTGACTTGAAGAATTATCCCAACAAAATACATAAAGAAATTCTACAAACTCGATGGGGCTTGTAACACTTCATGTTAATTTTAACAGTATTGAACCATTATCCAACTAGCTTCCACAAAAAAACCAGGAGGATTTTCATATCACAGCAGAAAGAGAAAGGAATTCAGGACATGCCTTTCACACAAACTAAACTGTCTCAAGTCACAGAACCATTAAAATTGGTCATTTATTCTTCAGTGCAGGTGGACTAAACACACAGGTCCTTGGACAGAGAATCTACTATATGATCTTCCACTAAGAAACACCTCCAGGGCTGGGGAGATAGCCTAGTGGCAAGAGTGCCTGCCTCGGATACACGAGGCCCTAGGTTCGATTCCCCAGCACCACATATACAGAAAAAACGGCCAGAAGCGGCGCTGTGGCTCCAGTGGCAGAGTGCTAGCCTTGAGCGGGAAGAAGCCAGGGACAGTGCTCAGGCCCTGAGTCCAAGGCCCAGGACTGGCCAAAAAAAAAAAAAAAAAAAAGAAAGAAACACCTCCAGCCCAAGATCATTTGTTTTTAAAGAAGGTTTTATTCTCTGACATCAACTAAGCAGTCTATACAATTAGCTTTATCTAATAAGAAAGAAAAATAAAGATATCAGGCCAGGCACCAACGGCTCACATGTATAATCCTAGCTACTCAGTGGCTGAGATCAGAAGATCATGGTTCAAAGCCAGCCCAAGCAGGAATGTCCATGCGACTAATCTTCAATTAAACACCAAAAAGAGAGAAATGGAACTGTGGCTCAAGTGTTAACGGTAGCCTTGAGCAAAAGCTCAGGGGCAGGACCAGCAGGTGGGAAGGAAGGAAGCATGCAAAGAATAACCTTAGGAAAACTGAAAGAGAATATAGGCAGTATGGGCTGGGAATATGGCCTAGTGGCAAGAGTGCTTGGCCTCGTATACATGAAGCCCTGGGTTCAATTCCTCAGCACCACATAAATAGAAAACGGCCGTAAGTGGCGCTGTGGCTCAAGTGGCAGAGTGCTAGCCTTGAGCAAAAAGAAGACAGGGACAGTGCTCAGGCCCTGAGTTCAAGCCCCAGAACTGGCAAAAAAAAAAAATATATATATATATATATATAGGCAGTAAGTTTGTGAAAATACACTCAGATACTTCGTCCAGTAATATTACTGTACTACCAGTACACTACAGTGTATGTATTTGGAACTATAAGCTTGCATATTCACAAAGAGAAAAAATAATCTCCACAAATTTGAAATCTGGCCAAAGGGGGAGGGAGAGCAAATACCCCAAGCCACTAAGTAAATCTTATGGATTATGTATTCATGAAATGCCCTTCAGAAGCCTGGTCAATGTCCTGTCTCTACTCTGCCTTCAACCTGTCCCCCCAGAGAGAATGAGGTAACAGAGCAAATTCCCATCTTAAAATCACATTTCTACCTTATCGAAAGGAAAAACTGGCAGTATCATATGTAAGGGGATAGCAAGCAAATATTCAAACGTAGAAAGATCTTAACAATAAGTACTATCAGGTGCTGACCAAACAGTACAAAAGGAAAAAGAAATACTATTCTCTACTATCCTTTCTTCAAAAAAATTTCACTTCTATCGTTTCTGGTTAGAAAACCAATTATCTAAGTAGGGAATAAATCAGAGACATTGGTGCCTTGAGCTGTGCATCTAAAGTACACACAAATCCTAGGACTGGGAAACCACAGCTGTCTTCCCTTGCTGGCCCCAGCAGGGACCTGCGGGGGCCAGGTGTGCGTGGAGCACAAGGAGGACTTTTCCACCCCCGCGGCCCGCCCCCACCCCCCCGACCTGCGCGCAGCCGGGCGCCAGGCCGTCCCCCTCCGGAGCCTGGTTCGCGGCTCCCCCCACCCCCACCCCTAACGCCACGGAGTCCGGCTCCGAACCGCTATGGCCGGCGGCTCTGAGTCCGAAACGCGGACACCGTCAGCAGGGCCGGCAAGAGGGGCGTGACCGCCAGTTGGCCGGGCTGAGCCGGGGGCAGGCGGGCACCCAGGCCGGCCGGCAGCCGCGGGCCGGGGCGCCCGCTCCCTTACCGCCAGGTCCGGGTCGCGGCGGTCCCGGTGCGACGCGGCACGGATGACCCCCGCTCGCCAGCTCCGCCAGCAGCGTCCGCTCTCCCCGCGCTCCGGACGCGCCTCCTCGCCGACCGCCACACACAGGAACCGCTTCCCCACCAGCTCCGGACGCGTCTCCAACGCCATGGCCCAGCGCTCACAACCGGGCAGCGGGAGCCCCGCTCCTACCGGCCGCCCATGCCCAGGGACGAGGACCGGAGACCCCGCGACCCCACGAGCGAAAAAGCGCGGACCCGGGCGCTCGGGACGCTCTGCTCCCGAGGACACGATGACCCCGGCTCCTCGTCGTTCTCTCAGCTCTCGGACTCGCGACCTCCGGCACCAAGGGGACCGGGGAGAAAACTGACAAGGAATCCCCACCGCGCCCGAGGAAGCCTGAGGGATCCGGGCCGCCGCCGCCGCCGCGCCGGTACCACTCCGCCTCCCTCGCCTGCAGGCGGCGCGCGCCGCGTCTCCTTCCGCCGGCGCGTGAGGGCGGGCGAGGGCCGCTGAGCGAGGGTCGGCAGAACCTCCGCAGACAGAAAGTAGTGCCAGCCGCGCGGGGCGGGGGGGGCGCGGAGAGGGCGTCGGGAAGGAAGCGGTGCGCGCGGGAGAGGAACGTTCTCCTTCCGTAGCACGACTGAGAGCTTTTGGGGTCCACCAAAGTGAAGTGTTCTGGTTCCACGCCATCACGGGTTAAATGCCTCAGCATCTCTGGAGCGACGGTTTTCGAACGCGGCGCCCGTGGCCGGGGTTAGCCGGGACTAAACCTGGATAAACCATCCTGCATTCCCGGCGGCAAGCCGGCCTTTCCCCCACCGGAGGCTGAGCCCACGGGCCCCTTCCGAGAAAAAAAAAAAAAAAAAAACCATCCTCTCTTCAGTCCCAATGGCGACGCTGTTCTGGGCTATTGCTGCTTTTTTACAGAAATACCGAAAGCTCCGCTGAGAAGTTGTGTCCGCCTCCTAAAGTTGTCGGGAACACGCTGGGGGCCAGGCTAGTGCTGCAGTCCTCGCCACTCAGGAGGCTGAGATCTGAGGACCCTGGTTTGAAGCCAGCCCAGGCAAGAAAATCAGCGAGACTCTTCTCTCTACGAAACCACTAAAAAGCAGGAGCTCGGGGACGGCGCCCAAGCCCTGAGTTCAAGCCCCAGGAGCCGCACCAAAATAATGATAACAATAATAAAATTTTTTAAAGGAAAGCTGGTCTGGGAATATGGCCTAGTGGCAAGAGTGACGCCTCGGATACATGAGGCCCTGGGTTCGATTTCTCAACACCACGTGTATAGAAAAGGCCAGAAGTGGCGCTGTGGCTCAAGTGGTGGAGTGCTGGGCCTTGAGCAAAAAGAAGCTCAGGCCCTGAGTCCAAGGCCCAGGACTGGCCAAAAAAGAAAAAAAGAAGCCAGGGACAGTGTTCAGGCCCTGAGTTCAGGACTGGCAAAAAAAAAAAAAAAGGAAGGTCTCCAGATTCATTTATTAGAATACCATGGCAAGAAAAGGATTTTAACCAAATGACAATTTGAGAAAAATACTTTCTATCCCATTACAGCAGGGCTTTTTAACCATAACACATTCAACTTAGAATCTCTTTAGTCAACTGTGAACTTTTGAATTCTCATCAAACCTCAATTACAGATGCCAATAGGTGGTTCAGTTTTGGACACAACTTTCTTTGAAAGGTGGGAGTGCCTGAGGCTAACTAAACTCAGGGGCCTAGGTGTTGTTCCTGACCTGTTTTGCTTATTTCACCAGCTTATTTGCTGGTGAATTGAAAATAAGAGCCCCGTGGACTTTCCTTCCACAGGCTGGCTTCAAAACCACAATCCTCAAGATCTCAGACCCCTTAGTAGCTAGGATTACAGGTCATTAGCCACCAGCTCTTGGTTCAATGATTTGCTTTGTAACCTTAGGTACATCAATAATTGTTTAAATGCAGATTGCCTGGCTCCTCTCAGGGATATCTTAGGCCCACAGAGGAAAAAGACGAATCAGCAGAGACAAGCAAGCAAATTAACACTGCTTTTTCACAATTTCATAATGCTAAATTATATTCTTAAGAGTATACTGGGCTGTTTATGTTTAGCAATTCCTAGTAGCTTGACATGAAATTGCCCAAGGCTGAACTTAAATTCAGATCTTCCCTCCTTGGCCTCCTGAGTGCTAGAATTTTAAGTGCGGCCTCACACAATCTCCTAGTGCTGCAGGGAAACTCATTTGGAGGAAACAGAGAAACTACCACTTAAAAGGCCAAATTTAGAGCCATTACTGAATGGGTGGACTGCTAGTGGACTCTTGTCTCAAAGACCAGTAGCTGTGAATGCAGCTAGGACAAAGCTTATATAGGAGTTAGACCCAACAAAAGTGTCATATACAAGCAAAACAAACCAGATGAGGACATGTAGACCTAAGAGAAGTGCTAAATATAAGCAAAAGCAAATCAAATATGGGCACAATGAAGAGAAATCAAGGGTCAGTTATCTAAGAGAAGACTTCTCTGGAAATAATTCAAGAAACATTTGTAAACTAAAGAATGTCCTCTATTATCTAGACATATTGCTTAGACCCAATCTCCTTACTTATACTAGGACTTCCTAGGAACACCCACTGTATATTAAATTTCATCCTTATAAAGTCCAATAAAAATATAAACTCAAATTAATCTCTGTATTTCATATATAAAAAAGATTTCCAGAAAGCCATATTCAGAATATATTAAGTCAAATTACTTATATTTTAGCGCTATTTTCCTAAATTCTGTCCTATAAATCCCATGGTTATAATCAATACTTACCATTTACACTAATTTGTGGATGTTTTGTTTTTCAATAAATCTAAAGTAGAGTAAGAAGAAAAAAGATTTGAGGTCTTTTGGGAAGGGGAGCTATGTTTTATTTTTGGAGGGATATTTGTATTTTATTTTCACAAGTAAATCACAACTACATAAATGTTTTTAAATTGAAAAGAATTTTAAAAGTCAGATTTGAAACTTTAGAATGTCTTTAATTCATGAATCTCCTTATGTTTACTTTCATAAGGATGTTTAGAAAGCACCAGTATTAATGAAGAGAGAAAATGATAGTAATTTCTACTGTAGGCAGAGAGTGACAGATGTTTTAAAATAACTGTTTACTTACAGAAGCTGAGAAATTAGAAATATAGATCTCCTATTGTTCCCCTCTCACATGAATGTATGCTCTAAACTGTTAGTATACACACAAACTTGAAGACACACCAATTTGATCAAACCTTATACAACATGTCAATTTCCACAAAACAGATTATTTCTTAACTGACAAAAATTTACAAATATTTGTTTATTTTATATGCTGACTTACAAACAAAACATGTACTTACTGTAGTGGTCAGAGCTATAACTACCTACTTTCAATGATTAGTAATCTATATATAGTCTGGTTTTAATAAGAAAACAGAATGAAGATGTGGATTCCATATTTTTTACCTGGTGTGATCAATGAAATGGTCAACTGCCACTAAAAGAGTCTTTTCACTTTTGTTTTCTTCACGTAATGAGGAATGCAGGTCCACATGTATGCTATGCAAGCACTCTATCCCTGAACTACCTCTGAAGTCAGAAAAATCTCTCTCTCTCACACACACACACACACACACACGATTTAACCTATTCCCCTGGTAGCAACATCTGTCATCCATTATGTCATCCTTCATGACACTATGTTAGGTACCTTACACATTTAATTTTTACTTAAAGAATAAAGAAAATGAAGTTTGAAGAAGCTTAGTAACTTAACTTACCTAAAACCACACATTAAGGAGCTAGTTAAAAAAAAAAAAAGGCCTTGTGATACTGAAGGGCCTCTAACTTGAACAATTAAACAAGACTTAAAGGAAACACAATGATCAACTACCAAATTGCTTCCTGTTTACTAACACATATTACTCATAACTGATTTGCTCTGTATTCATTCAGCATTTACTATGCATCTCACATTCTACAAGGTTCTGATGGCAGGGCCCCTTTGTCCTTGCAAGTCTATCTGGGAAGATAAGACAATAGACAGAGGGGCTGGGAATATGGCCTAGTGGCAAGAGTGCTTGCCTCCTACACATGAAGCTCTAGGGTTCGATTCCCCAGCACCACATATATGGAAAACGGCCAGAAGGGGCGCTGTGGCTCAGGTGGCAGAGTGCTAGCCTTGAGCCTGAAGAAACCAGGGAAGGGGCTCAGGCCCTGAGTCCAAGGCCCAGGACTGGCCAAAAAAAATAAATAAGATAAGACGATAGAAATGCTTCTATTTGTTTACTTAAGGAAGTTACAATAGAAAGGCATACAAGATTAATTTTGTTTGTTTGTTTTTGTCATGGGGCTTGAATTCTGGGCCTGGGCACTGTCCCTGAGCGCTTCAGCTCAAGGCGAGTGCTCTACCACTTGAACCATAGTGCCACTTTTGGTTTTCTGGTGGTTGATTGGAGTCTCACAGACTTTCCTGCCCGGACTGGCTTTGAACCACAATCCTCAGATCTCAGCCTCTTGAGTAGCTAGATTTACCAGCCCCCAGGCAAGATGAATGTACTTTAGCAAATTTTTTTTAATGTTAGAATTTGAAGGTTTTTAATTAGTTGTAACATCATTGTCAGACCATACAAAAAATCAATACAAAAGCACACTTGCTGTCTGATCTTGTACCAATTTCGAGGACCAGAAGTTTGTCACCGTTAGGCTACAGAAGACTGTGGAACTATAAAAGCCACTATTAAAAGCAGGGAACTAACAATTTCAACTAAAGCATTCAAGTAAAAGACCTAGAATGAGATAAATATATGCTACGATGTTTATTATTAACCCACACGTAGTTTTTGTATTTAGGCATTTCCCTAGGTACTTATTTAACCTCAATTTCTCTATCAACTTTATGATAATGGTAATTCAAATGTGATTTCCTCAAGAAAGTCATCCCTATTTCTAGATTAAAACCAATTATGCAATTACGGATTTTCAGAACAAATACTATTTGTCTCTATATTTACAACTGTATTATACCATTTATTGTATAATTGATTTGCTTTGTATTGGTATCACTTGATAAGAAAGAGTATAGGTTCTATAAGTCCAAGGACAGCGTGTCTATCATGTTCATAACTATGCTTTCTATTAAACTTCACAAAGACAATAAACTTTACTCTGTATGTTAATGAACAAATGTAATAAAATACAACTTTTATTTTTCAGAGAAAGACAGGGTCTCATTCCGGATGTAGCTCAGGCTGGCCTGGAACTGGCTATGAAAACCAGGCCAACCTTGAACTCAAGATCCTCCTGTCTCAACTTCCAAAGCGCTAAGATTAAAGGCATGTGCCAGTACACTCAGCTATACCTTTTCTTAATCCAATAAAATGAAGACCAACTTAAAATTTCTAGCCAAGCTATGAATTGTTCTACTCTTCCACTAAAGTTATTACCTTCACAATAATATCATACATTATCTCATTTCACAAATGAAGTATATTATTAAATAAGTCTCCAGCAGAAAAGCAAGAAATAGGTGCAATTCACAAGAAAAACATTCATTTTCCTACCAAGCTACCAAGTTCATACAAACTTATATCCAAACACCAGTCTGTTTTTAGTCTTCTAGAGAGGACAGACTCAAATAATGTATTTGGTGGTGCTAATAAATAAATGTAACTGTCTTAAAAGAAGAGAAGACAGAAGAAAAGAAGCAGTAGAAATCTCTATTGAACCTTCTAATTGGTGCTTAGTTCCCAATTTAAATTCTTTTTTTTTTTTTTTTTTTTTTTTTGGCCAGTCCTGGGGCTTGGTCTCAGGGTCTGAGCACTGTCCCTGGCTTCTTTTTGCTCAAGGCTAGCATTCTGCCACTTGAGCCACAGCGCCACTTCTGGCTATTTTCTGTATATGTGGTGCTGGGGAACCGAACCCAGGGCTTCATGTATACGAGGTGAGCACTCTTGCCACTAGGCCATATCCCCAGACCTCCAATTTAAATTCTAACTACACAGGAACCACTTCTTTTCAACATTTCCTTCTTGAATAGGAACTTGCATTTGTTTTTTGGTTCTTTAAGAATGAAGCATTAGAGATGTAGAAAATTTACTGAACATTTGAAAAGTTCCTATTCCTGAGAAACTACAAGAAAATTACTATTTAGCACACAGCAAGGTTCTTTCAGTTTTCACTGTAATTCTGTTATCACCTCTTTCATATATGTTGCAACTATTAACTAGGGTTAAGATACCCTAGATGCTAGTTTGCACACCATGTATTATTGTTCCACAAGGTCAGTAGTGACAAGAGCTAAAATTATTAAAAGAAAATCTATTCATAGCCATGAAAGTTCTTTAAATACAATATCTTCTAGATTGTATTAAAGCAGTAAATGTAAGAAAGTAAAAGTGCAATGTAAACTAAAAAGTAATACTGACTCAAAAAATCTCTGCATATTATTCTCCAAGATGAGGGTAGATTTTAGATAATGAAGGAAGTTTATGATCAAGAACACAACAGCTCTGAGGCACATATCTCAAATTAATGACATCTGGTTTCAAAAACACAAACCCCAAACAAAACAAAACCTCATACTGAAACAGGAGAATCTTCAGTCCTTCCTTTCTTGGGCACATTCTTAGAGAGCCACATAATTAAATCTAATGAGATTTATAATGTGCTCCATAACATAAATATGTAATAAAAATAAATTGCTCTATATAAAGAAAAGCATTGTCTTCTAGCTCCATATGTGCTTCACCACTAGTGATTATTTATTTATTCAATTAAGGAGAGTATATAAAATAATACTTCAATTCCAAAGCCTTATGTTCTCAGAAGTTGAGTTATTTGCAAGTCCTAAGGTTTCACTTCAAAACCTCTTGTCATAAGAAAAGTTAGACCTCAGAAGGCTTTACAAACCTACACTCCAATAAGCTGGAAAACGTTTTATTACCTAACATTAAATGGGCAAAAGAAAGACTCAGAAGGCTGACAACATAATTTTTAATAAAACTTACAAGCACCTAGATAAAGCTAGTCAATTCCTTTCCAGAGTCATTGAAAGACATGTTTTAAAATGTGTATTCTAAATATAGCAAACTAGAAATTCGCAGTCACATAATATGAGGTAATCAAAGAGCAGAAACCAAGGAAATAGATTATTTCTGTCACTAACTACAAAATACTCCAAGCAAACCATTTTACTCATTTAGATATCATTTATAAAATGACTGACATGTTTACAGTTTCTGATAGTTTTCTTGTAAGGTTGCCAGGTAACTCAGCAAGTACAAATGTGTTGTGTCTTTCTTGTAACATGGCAAATTCAAGGCTGAAAATGTTAGAGGACTGAAAAACAAAATTTCTTATGGTCTTACAGAAGATATACATATAACCATTAATATATACAACCACTAATTCATACATACTAATCCTATATGCCAAGGGACTTTCTAATTAAACAATGGGTTTTTTCAAAGCCAAACTTAATGGAACATTCTTGTAATCTCAGCACTTGAAAAGCAAGGAGAGAGGAATCAAGAACTCAAGGCCAGCCTAGAATTCAGGATACTCTCTAACACAAAACTAAACCACTGCCAACACCACCAAAAACAAAGAAAGAAAATGATAGTAGACAGCAAGGTAGACCTATGTTAAGAAAACAGGAAGATCTCTGGAAATAGACTTAAGGTAATAATACATGTAACTCCTACATTTTTAACATTCTAAAAGTTAACTATCTCTAAAAAACTAAACAATGCATTGTAAGCTTATAATAAAAAGGAAAAAATGTATGAAGTATTAGCCAAAAAGCATATGGTTCTCAGGCTTCTACACCCCCACAAAGCCATGTATTATTTGAGATAAACTGTGAATAATTTAAAGTGCATACTGTAAATACTAAGGCAGTGACACACAGAAATTAAAGAAGAGGACTAGGGATGTAGCTCTGACAAAGGGCATGCTTAGGATTCCCAAAGCTCCTCGGCTTTGAACACACACACACACACACACACACACACACACACACACACACGCATACATGAAAAGCCAACAGGAAGATAGCACTGAATTATCAAAGACATTAAGAAAAAGAAAACTAATTTCTACAGTTTGTCTACAAACTCAGCGAACACAATAAACAGAAAAAGAAAAAAAAAAAGAAACTTCTGACACTGACAAGCTGCTTTTAAAGTCATAATAGGTAAAGTAAAAGAACTAGTGTAGGCAAGTTTGAGCTGTGGCTCAAAGTGGTTGAGTGTTAGCTCTGAGCAAAAAAGCTAAGGGACAGCACCCAAGCCCTGAGTTCAAGCCCCATTACTGACAAAAGAAAAAGAATTGAATTAAAAACATTTTCATAAATGAGAATTAGAACTAAAAATGTCAAGATAAAATATTTATAAAGAGCATCCAGTAAGAATTAGTATCTAGAATATATAAAGAACTTTCAAATCTCAATAATAATTTTTTAAAAGAAAGCAATTTTCCCTGAAATCATGCCCCAGGACCAGAAAAAAATAAACTAGACAAAATATTTAAATACATGCTTAAATTATTTATGCATAAATATAAAAAAGACATAAGCATAGGAAAAAGCACTTAGCGTGATTGGCTATAAGAGACATACAAATTAAAACAAGTGAAATATTATTGCAAACCTATCTGAATGGCTAAAACTTAAAACAAAACAAAGAAAAGCATTGGCAGTGTCAAGCGTTAAGAAGGATGAAGAGCAATCAGAATTTTCATATAGTTACATTTCCAGCCCAAATCTGGCAGTTTCTAATAAAGTTAAACATGTACTTTTCATTTGATTGAACAATTCCACTTTCACATATTTAACCAAGTAAAATTAGAACCCATAATCACACAGAAACCTATACTCAAATATGTATTATAGCTCTGTTTATAATTTCTAAAAGCTGGAGAAAGCAAAAAATGTCTTTCGGCTAGAGAATAAAAATGTTACAGAGGACTGGGAATGTGGCTTAGTGGTAAATGCTTTGCCTAGCATGCATGGAGCCCTGGGTTTGATTCCTCCAGTACCACATAAACAGAAAAGGCCAGAAATGGCACTATGGTTCAAATGGTAGAGTGCTAGTCTGGAGCAAAAAGAAGCCAGGGACAGTATTCAGGCCCTGAGTTCAAGCCCCAGGACTGGCCAAAAAAAAAATTATGGAACACTACTCAACAATAACAAAGAATTGACTATTAAATATGGTTAAGCAAAGCAGTTCAAACTCATAAAGCCATCTTGAGGTCTAATGACTCACTAGAAGGACATATAAAACTCAAGAGTATTGCATTCACACTCAAAGTCACAGTTTATTACACCAAAACGATACAAATCAAAATCAGCAAATACAAAGGGGCATAGGAGAGAGAGCAGGAAACATCAGGCACAAGCTTCTAGTTGACCTCTTCCCATAAAATTAAGCAGAATGCTTAGCTCTTCAGCAACAAGTGACAACAAACTAGGAGTAATGGCATCCAAAATGAAGCTTAGAATATTTTGGAATTCTGAATACAGATAGGATTATGCGCATGGCTTACTCATAATCTTTAGCCCCTACAGAGGTCAATACCCCCAACATAAATATAACATTGACAAAACAGACTCCAAGGTCCCAAAGCAAATAAACACTAATCAAGCAAGATAATCTAAGGGCTTACAGGTTACCTCCCAAAGTGGAGCAAGTTTTAAGTTTAAATGTGCCTTAGTGGTAGAGTGCTTGCCTAGCATGTATGAAGCCCTGAGTTCAATTCTTCAACACCACATAAACAGAAAAGGCCGGAAGTGGCACTCTGGCTCAAGTGGTAGTGGTAGAGTGCTAGCCTTGAGCAAAAGGAAGACAGTGCTCAGGCCCTGAGTCCAAGCCTCATGACTGGCAAAAAAAAAAAAAAAAAAAAGTTCTTCTGGGGGCTTGGAAAATGACCTACTGGTAAAGTGCTCGCCTTGCATACATGAAGCCCTGGGTTGGATTCCTCAACACCACATATACAGAAAAAGCCAGAAATAGCACTGTGGCTCAAGTGGTACAGTACTAGCCTTGAGCAAAAGGACACCAGGGACAGTGCTCAGGCCCTGAGTTTAAGTACCAGAACTAGCAAAAAAAAAAAAGTTCTTCTGTAGCCATGAATAAGGCACACATCTATAACTCCAACACTCAAGAGGCTGAGGCAAGGAGGATGGTGAACTCAATGACAGTCTGGGTTACTTGGTGGGTTCAGAGAAGCTTGGAATACATCCTAACACTCAATTTATCTGTTTGTTAATTCACTAGCTATCAGTCAAGTCAATTCTATCACAAATACCATACTTGTTTTTTTTAAGTTATACTGTATAGTTTTATTATAGTGGTTGTACAGTCTGATAACATTGCTCTAGGGCCAATATTAAAGATTCTGCCCATTTAAGAAATATTTCTATTAAATCAAGAAGCAATTGTCCATCTTTCATAGCAATCTCAGACCCAAAGTGCACCTCCTGAATACACTCAATGGGGGCAGTAATGAACCTTCAAAAATAACCAACACAAATACAAAAACCAAAATAGGTGGTAACTTAAAAGGATCGCCTCGACTGTAGCACCACTTCAAATAGCGGGCACTATGGCTCTTTGCTCTATTCTCAATAACACCAATCAGTAAAAAATGGATGTAAGCTCAGATCTTAGCTACTAGTATATGAAATTATTTTTATGATTAAATAATAGTCTGTATCTTACTTTCATTCTACACCACAAACTATTAATGGGAGATGTTAAGTAGCTTTATTGTCTAGCACATAATTTATATTTACATATTAGGATAAATGCTTAATATAACTACATTGTGGATTCATCTCATGTCTACAAATTTTACAAATGCCATTCTATATACACTACAAAAGTATTCTAAATAGTATCATGTACCAACTCCTCAAATGTTTTGCTGTTACAACTTTTATTTGTTGAGAAATAAACTGTTTTCCTTAAAGTCAGATTATATAAGATTATAAAGCTGAGGCATAACTTACTTTGCATAGAAAATTAGAGGTAGATGGTCTAGCCCAAGTTAATCCTCCTAACCATTACATTATATTGACTGTTAACTAATATCTAAATATTTTAATTAACTACACTTCTCTAAAATAAATTAGTATATAATAAAAAATAAAGTGGAAGGCATACAATTTAGCATATGTTTGCAGCCCTGGAATACATGTACTATACAAGAGGGCAGAGAAGTCAATTGAAAAGAGATTTTCATTGGACAATATAAAAATTAATAAGGGAATAATATACTGAAATATTAAATACTTAAACATATTTTAAAATACTAAAACTCAGTTTTCTCATTTGTAAAGTAGAATAATAGTTTTTATATGAAGAAGCTGCTGTGAAGATAAGTTAATGTATTTTATGTAGTAGAACAGGATTTGTACCAATAAACAAAAAACATTTAAATAATGCCAAGAAAGGTCAGTAACAGCTCATTTGGTATTTTTATGTGTGTATATGCAGGTCTTACGGTTTGAATTCTGAACCTGGGTGCTGTCCTTGAGCTTTAATGCTCAAGGCTTTCATACTATCACTTGCGCCACAGCTCCACTTCTAGCTTTTTTAAAGATGGTCACAGACTTTCCTGCCAGGGCTGGCTTCTAACTTTGATCTTCAGGTCTCAACCTCCTAAGTTGAGCCACTGGTGCCTGGCTCATTTGTTTAATTTTTTAAATCAATTAAATACCTTAAATTTAAATTATTTAAAATAAAATTCTTGACTGGTGCATATGGTTTATGTAATATAATCATTTTGTAATGTCTCAATATTTCTTTTTTTTTTTTTTTTTTTGGCCAGTCCTGGGGCTTGGACTCAGGGCCTGAGCACTGTCCCTGGCTTCCTTTTTGCTCAAGGCTAGCACTCTGCCACATGAGCCACAGCGCCGCTTCTGGCCGTTTTCTGTATATGTGGTGCTGGGGAATCGAACCTAGGGCCTCGTGTATCCGAGGTAGGCACTCTTGCCACTAGGCTATATCCCCAGCCCCGTAATGTCTCAATATTTCTAATCAAAATAATTATCTTCATAAAATTATAAATCAAATTATATATTCAAATGTAAAAACTTTATGTCATCAATTAATATAGCCTTCATGGTGAGTTATCTGATTTTCCTTCTTATTCTTTAAGAAGACAACAAAGTAATTATGGAAGCAATTTATTTGAATTATCTTATGAAATAACAATTTCAAGAGAAAATATTTAAAAAAACAAAAAGATTAAAAAAAACAAAAGATTAAAATAATGCAATCATTTTTTATAAAGTATTCATGCCTGAACCAAAGAAGTTTCAACTTTGGCACTACTGATATTTCGGGACAAGCAGAAGTCTTTGCTCTATTAGGGACTGCGCTCTACATTTCAGGAAATTCAACAGTATCCCTACATCTGCCCACTAGATTCCAGCAGCACCTGACTCTAATCAAGGCAGATTAATCACCAGGACACACACACACACACACACACACACACACACACACACACACTTTGTTTGGTTTTTGACCATTCCTTTGTAAACTTAATAAGAAAAATGGACCACCTTCCCACAATGTACTTCGATATCTTGATTATACTTGCAAGTAAGATTGTAGCCAACACCTAGTTATACTTTATGATTCTCTGTTAGACCAAAGGATGTAACTGCATTGTTTTAAAAGTGTCTTGTGTTTAAAGATTCAAATTTGTAATCACATCTTCTCTTTAAGCAGACACACTATATTGCCAATAATGAATGTAGTCCTTCAACAAGAACATATTAAGCCAAGTGCCAAAAGCTCATGCCTGTAATCCTTGCTACTCAGGGAGGCTGAGATCTGAGGATCAAGGTTCAAAGCCAACGCAAGCATAAAGTCTGTGAAACTCGACTCTCCAATAAACTATTCAGAAAAAGTGCAAGTAGTATTGTGGAGCTCAGTGATAGAGCACTAGCCTTGAGCACAGAAAAGGTCAGGGACAGGGGGCAGGCCCTGATTCCAAGCCCTAGGATTGTCCAACAAAAACAAAGGACATATTAATAATTAATATGTGAGATGTTTTAGGCCTGGGATAAACATGTAACATGAATGATCTCATTTGGTCCTAACAATGATCTTAATCTTACAGTATGTGCCACTACTGGAGCTTGAACTCAGAACCTTGCATTCTAGCTTAGCTTTTTCGTTGATTTAATTTCCCAAAGATCTAAGATCCTAAGAACTATCATTTCAAAAACTCAATGAGGGGCTGGGGATATAGCCTAGTGGCAAGAGTGCTTGCCTCCCATACATAAAACCCTGGGTTCAATTCCCCAGCACCATATATACAGAAAATGGCCCCAAGTGGAACTGTGGCCCAAGTGGCAGAGTGCTAGCCTTGAGCAAAAAGAAACCAAGGAGAGTGCTCAAACCCCAGGAATGGCAAAAAAAAGAGTCCAAACCCCAGGAAGGCAAAAAAAAACCTCAATGAATGACCTCTTACCTTTTGAGATAATACTACTTTGCTCAAGTAATTTTTGAATTTACAACTTTCAGTGTAACTTTTCCTAATAAACAGTAGCAGTGTGTAATCCCCTCTTTCCCCAAAACAATCAAAACACTTATTTGAACTTCCATAGTGACCTTTGTGATAGAACTCAGAGTTGAAGGCTTGATTTTTTTAAAATACAGGGATGAAAATGTAAGAACTTACCAAACAGGGCTGGGAATGTGGCTTAGTGGTAGAGTACTTACTTGCCTTGTATTCATGAAGCCCTGGGTTCAATTCCTTGGCACCACATAAACACAGAAAAAGCCAGAAGTG
The DNA here is from genome assembly GCF_023159225.1 of Perognathus longimembris pacificus. NCBI lineage: Eukaryota > Metazoa > Chordata > Mammalia > Rodentia > Heteromyidae > Perognathus > Perognathus longimembris. The sequence goes on from NC_063162.1 coordinate 40,786,467, forward strand.
GTTGTGGCTCAAGTGGTAGAGTGATAGCCTTGAACAAAAAAAGAAACCAAGGACAGTGCTCAGGCCCTGAGTCCCATGCCCCAGGACTGACAAAAAAGAAAAAAAGAACTTACAAACCAATGAATGAGTTTTATATTTTCTTAAATTAAAAAAGCAATAGAAAATAACACCTATGTCATCAATTAAAACATCTAAGATTGATTCTAATGAGACTATATACTCAATTTCTACAGACCTTTAATTCAGAGATAATAAAGACATTTCTGACAAGGGGTGGCTCAGAGAGAAAACAGAAGGGAGGAAATCTCTGAGTTTCCCCAGCCCTACTTCTATAAGGCCAGTGGGACAAGTCAGGCAGGGTTCATGCTGTTCTCCTCTCTCCTCATTCCAAGTATGAATGAGTAAAAGTTTGGCATAATTATCTTATTTTTAAGTCCAGGGGTGCACTAAGAGGACGGTAACACTAGCCTCATGATATAAATGAAAAACTCCAGGTACAACAACCAGAACAGTACCAAGCATGTAGTAATAAGGTAAATGTTACAGGGTTGTTGCTTCTGAAAACTTTTAATTTTTTTTAATAATTTTATTTTCATTGTTTTAATCACAGAAATATCTGTAGCTCTTCCTGAAATACTTTTCTATAATTGTTCTTTCAAATCCCCTAGCTATTAGATTGTCCTCTAACTAAAACCTTTCTTACACTTTCTATTTCTTCTTTGTAAAAGAAAGTCAGGTAAAGAAATCCTCTCCCTCAATACCTTGCTTCCTTTTCTGAGAAGGTTGACAGAAGTAGAATACTGAGGAATGACACTTTATTCCACTTTATTCTAGAAGTAAAATTACCATAATTGACAAATCTACTCAGTTTGCAAGTTAAGAGAATTTGTTTGTTTTAAACTATCACTTTTTTCTTTTACTTTTTTTTTACTAAGTCTTGACTGGGCCAGATGCAAGTTTGATTTAAAAAAAGAAAGGCAAGAGACTTTCCCACAAGGCCTAGCAAACAGCTCCTTCAGTAAAATGCTATATGACTGACATATTTTTCCCAATGAGCCATTAAATATATTCTCATGTTTAACAAATATTTGCCAAGAAGAAAGATCCATAAGGAAATCAGAAAGAAAAGGCCTCTCCTCCCACAAACTTCAGAACACAGTAGGAATATAGACAAGACCTTTACAATTCAGTATTAAGTAATGAGAAATTCAAGTGAATATTAAATTAACAGATGGCAGCACATGGAAGAGATCAATAATCCAGGTTTGGAGTCAGAGGAGTGATCAAGGAATAAGTGATAGGTTTAAGGAAGACTGAAGAAAGAATGCAAGCTGGTCAGTTGGCCACAGAAGGGAGAAAGAGAGGGTAAAGAGTTCTAGGCAAATATGAAAGTTAGAAAGTTTGACATATGTCATATTTGAGAAGGTAAGACAAATTCAGTGCAGTATGACTGAAGCTTGGGACAGTGGAGACAAGGAGCATTTGAGGATAAAGGGAATAAGGGTAGAAAGACAGAATACTTAAAGCTATAGGGTCATGTTGGCAGGGATCAACCAAATGAGCTAGTAAAAAGTACCTTAGAAAGCTTGAATTTTTAGGTTAACGGCAAATGAGAGCATTAAAAGACAAACCAGAAAAAAGCAAAGAAATCAGATTTACAACAGAATGCTAGAACTGTCTGTAACATGGAATATGGATAAAGACAAGAGATGGTTAAAATACATTAATCTCTTCTTGTAATTTCAATTCTATCCTCTTTAACGGCAGTTAAAATGTGTCTCCCATTTAAAAGCAACAAATCCATGTACTCTCCTTACCTGCATATGGCCCTGCAATTACCATTCTACTTAACTTAGTCACAGTTCTTCAAAGACCATTTTCAAACACCTCTGCATGATGCCTTCCTTTTCTTGGCCTGATGCTACAGACAATGCACTACAGCAAATGCATTACATGACTTCGGTTTTGACAGCCATGATAGATAGATTAAAAAAAATGAGGGCTGGGGATATGGCCTAGTGGCAAGAGTGCCTGCCTCATATACATGAGGCCCTAGGTTCGATTCCCCAGCACCACATATACAGAAAATGGCCAGAAGTGGCACTGTGGCTCAAGTGGCAGAGTGCTAGCCTTGAGCAAAAAGAAGCCAGGGACAGTGCTCAGGCCCTGAGTTCATGGCCTAGGACTGGCAAAAAAAAAAAAAAAGAGAGAGAGACTTAAAGGTTAAATTGCTAAAGGTCAGAAAATTTGCTGGGACCATAATTCAAATTCAGGTAAGTTCACAGCTGATACAACAAGGCTTACTGAGGACAAATATAATAGCTTCTATTTTCTTTTCTCTGAAAACAAGGTCCTCTGCTAAGAATATAAGGTTAAAAATATGGGAAATTTGAGAATAAAGTTGGAAATAATACCATGAAAAACAGAAGAGCTAAGAAGAGGTAACTGTCAGGAAAATTAAGGACCTATTAAAATTAAAAATATATGAATTTATAATGACAATGAACTGCGAATTTTTTTTTTCCCATCAGGAACACAGATGAAGGAGCAAAAGGAATTCAGTTAGACTAGCAGTTCTGAATAAAGAGGATAGGGTAGGCAACTCTGTCCCATTAGGACATTTGTTAACATCTGGAGACAGCTTGGGTTGCCAAAAATGGCAACAATGGATAGATGCTGGAATGCTGCTCACCATCCTATGATGTCAAGAACAGCTCCTTCAACAAAGAAGGTTCTGGTTTGTCAGGATGGTGGCACATGCCTGTAATCCTATCTACTCAGGAGATGGGGCAGAAGGATCTCAAGTTCAGCCTAAGCAAAGTCAGCAAGACCCTATATTAAAAACAAAACATGAAATACAAACAAAGGGGCTGAAGGTTTGGTGGATGGCTGCCCAGCATGTGACAGGCCCTGGGTTCAGTCACCAAGTACTACCAAAATATTATCTGGTCCACAATTGTAGTGCTGAGGAAACCCTTGATAAGCCCTGTCAGAATTCAAGATTTCCTAAGCAAATTAAGGAAAGACAAAGGGATGAGTGAGCTAAAGCAAAAGGAATGAAAGGGCTGGAGACACTGATCAAAGTTAAGGTGATAAATAAAGCATGACAGTAGATATTACCAAAAAATCAGTATATGGGGGCCCAAGAGATCCATGGGAAAAGCAAAATGGTTTCTGTTTGAATTGCCATAATCATTGACATCTGCAGGCATTCCCACTGGGTGAGTATAGACTGAAAACACTATTTAAAAAAAAAAAAGAAAACACTATAAAGTTCATCAAGGAGATAGATAACTGGGAAATTTAGAAATACTGTTGGGCCAGAAGCTCATTTAGCTATCTGTAAAATTCTCTTATTAGGCTTTATCTAACATGCTAAGGACATTTTTTTGTTTTATTATTTTATTTGCAATGCTTAAGATAAAACTGAGGAACTTTCTTATTTAAATTTTTTCACAGCATTTAGCACAATTTATAATTATTTACTTCCTAGTTCACAAAAATTGGAAGCTTCTTTAGGGTACAGATTTCTAATATGAATGTTCAATAAACAACTGTTGAATATATGAAGATTTACAGAAGACATTATTAACAGTAGCGATGGTAAAAATAATATTTAATGTGTACTTCTCACTAAGAACTTTAACACTACATCATTTATAGTAATGTATGTAATCTGCACAACTATTTCGCAAATACTATACTATTTACTAACGCTGGGAGTGAGGAAACTTGGACAGTGTGATTTGTCTCCCTAGGCTGGCTTAGAACCTCATTTCTCAGATCTCAGCCTCCTGAGTAGTTAAAATTATAGATAGGTGTGAGCCACCAGCACCTAGCTTATAGTTTTTTTTTGGCCAGTCCTGGGCCTTTGGACTCAGGGCCTGAGCACTGTCCCTGGCTTCTTCCCGCTCAAGGCTAGCACTCTGCCACTTGAGCCACAGCGCCGCTTCTGGCCGTTTTCTGTATATGTGGTGCTGGGGAATCGAACCCAGGGCCTCGTGTATCCGAGGCAGGCACTCTTGCCACTAGGCTATATCCCCAGCCCCTATAGTTTTATTTTTAATGAGGAGTCTGCAACAGTAACTCTTAAATTTGTTCCTCTTCTTGCAAAACAGTCACTATCATAAAGCTGTCAGCTTGATTATTTAGAATAAACAGAAAAAAAAACTTTCCTTCTCTTTCTTCAACTACTACATAAGTGTATATGAATATACTTTCCAAACCTATCTTTTATTTTCTTTTGAAATGACACCCATTTTATTTATTTATTTATTTTCCTTATATGGTGATACAAAATGAATTCAATTCAATATGACTATCTTGTTTTTTTCTTAAAACTTGAGGCTTCTTTTTTAAAACTCAGAGTCTCAAGCTGGCTTCGCTTTCTAGCTTACAGCTGGCTTTTTTAGTGCCACATCTCCAAAGTCCAGCATTTTGCTGGTTAACTGGAGATGGAGTCATGCAAATTCTTGTGCCCTGATAGCTTCAAACCTTTATGTCTATCTGGAAGATCCTGAGTAGTTAAGATTATAGGCATGAGCCACCAACACATAATTTCTTTTCCTGTTTTTCTGAGATAGTAACCCAAGCTGGCCTCAAACTCCCCATCCTCCTGTCTAAGCCTCTTTGATGGTAAAATTTATGGAATGAGTGTATCACCACAGCAGGTGCCTCAAGTTTGTCCTTACTATCCCCTCTTCAATATGTGGGGGGGGGGGGAGATATACACACATATATGTACATATATAATTAGGTAGCATATTGTATAATATATATGACATACTATATATTACACATATATATGCTACTATATATTACACATATATCACATACTATAAAATACATACTATATCATATATTATATGTTCACATTTTTTATCATACTATATACTCATTATGTTTATTTTATGTATTATTTGTACATTTCCATTATATTTACACTATATATTAATTATATTGTTATACTACATAGTATACATATTTTATTATATTACACCATACATTATATACTATATACCCCGTATACATATGAAATTTTTCCTTAGAGTCAAAATTTTAATTTATATGTTTGGTATTGCTTTATTTCACACGATTAACACAGAATCTTCATAGTTGGTCACATACCAGCTCAGAACCAAAATCATCCTTGAGACAAAAAGTTTAAGCTCTTCACTCTTCCCAAACAAGGCAACTTTGAGAGCTTTCTAAGGAGTTAAATCAAATAGCTGTCGTAACACTTCTGGGAAAGTCCAAAAGGAAGTTTTCTTGCCAACTTCAGAAAGAGCTATTTATCATCCCAAAAAGAGAATTCATTCTAAACTGTGAAAGAATGAGCAGAAATTCTCTGTGCTTATAGAGAGACTACATATAGAGTAGCACTTTTTTTTTTTTTTTAAGGCAAGCTGGGTCTCCAAATAAAGGAGTTCCCTCTGGTATGAACTGTTTGGCAAAAATCAATAATGGAAAAAAAATGCTAATCTATATTAAAGATTTAAAAATCATAATGAACTGAGAGAGTGTAAGGAAAGGGGTGACAATGTCCAAAAAGAAATGTACTCATTACCTGATTTATGTAACTGTAACCAGTCCAGGAAAGTCTCCCATGAGACTCTTATCTCCAATAAACAGGCAAAAAGCTGAAAGCACAACAGCTCACGTGGAAAGAACTAACCTTGGGCTAAGAGGCTCAGAGACAACAAACATCCAAGCCCTGAGTTCAAGCCCCAGGACCAGCACCAAAAAATAATTTCGAATGAGATCAAGATCTTATGAATCATTTGGTTCATGTTAATGCAGCTTAAACTTGCATTAGCTTGCCAAAAATGACAAAGTACCAAGATATTCTGGAAGACCCATTGCATCACTTCATCAGGAATTATTACTCTTGCTTATCTGATTTCTATTACCCAAAGAATTAAAGTACTATTGTTACTCAAGTTTGTTTTCTTCTTTGATAATGGAAGAATATGTTTTATTTCAGGTAAAGGTTAGTAAAAGAATACATGATCTTTTTCTTTTTAATCCTGCACATTAATGGAACCCCTGAGAGCTATCCAGGGCTTCCTGATTTGGGGCAACAAGATTTAAGAAGTGAATTAACAATATTATCTACCTTAAGTAAAGTTATGCAATGCAAGGTGTGTTGTATGAGACATATTCAGATGTCAAGAAGCTTAAACTCCACTAGGATGAATGCTGGTTAGTTTACAGGGAGTCCCAAAAGTGAGGAAGGCTTGGGCTCCAGTAGGCACTAGTAGGAGGTGGTGGACTGTGAGGAGGTGGAAATAGAGGAAGGAGGTCACTGCAGTGCATGCCTGTGTAGGATACATATCCTGAGAATCTGGACTTTTCTCTCCTGCTTCTCAGCTACATACTCCCTGACATGATGTTTTGCCTCACTTCACAACCAAAAACAATGGAGCTAAATGACCATGAATTAAAACCCTGAAACTGTGAGCAAAAATAAAACTTTCTTTCTTTGAGATGATTCTTTCATCTACAGTGTCACAGTATCTGATGGAAAGCTAACAGCCATTAAAAACATCCACAAAGCCAATAATCTCAGCTACTCAAAAGGCTGAGATCTCAGCACTGTCATAATGAAGCCAGCCCAAGTAGTAAAGTCTGTGAAAGCCTCCAAATAATCACCAAAAAGCAGGAAGTGGAGGGGTGGCTCAAGTGGTAGAATGTTAGCCGTAAAGCTAAAGGGCGAGCCCAGACTGTGAGTTCAAGACCCAGACCCAGTTCTCTCTCTCATACACACAAACACTCCAAATCCACAATTTATCATCACTTTTTTTTTTTTTTTTTTTTTGCCAGTCTTGGGCCTTGGACTCAGGGCCTGAGCACTGTCCCTGGCTTCTTTTTGCTCAAGGTTAGCACTCTGCCACTTGAGCCTCGGGCCACAGCGCCACTTCTGGCTGTTTTCTATATATGTGGTGCTGGGGAATCGAACCCAGGGCTTCACGTATGCGAGGCAAGCACTCTTGCCACTAGGCCATATTTCCAGCCCTTATCATCACTTTTTATATTTTTGTTAAGATGTCATAAGAATAATTTCTGTTGTGAACATAATACCATAAGCAGACAGAATAAGACAGAAGTAACAGATGAAAATACAGTAGGTTTCTTCTTTTACATCAGTTTTTTTATTAAGACTCATCCTAGTACTACTTTCTAAGTTACTATTAAAGATAAATTGGCCTAGTACAGCGGGCTGGGGATATGGCCTAGTGGCAAGAGTGCTTGCCTTGTATACATGAAGCCCTGGGTTCAATTTCCCCAGCACCACATATACAAAAAATGGCCAGAAGTGGCGCTGTGTCTCAAGAGGTAGAGTACTAGCCTTGAGCAAAAAGAAGCCAGGGACAGTACTCAGGCCCTGAGTACAAGCCCAAGGGCTGGCAAAAAATAAAATTTAAATTTAAAAAAATAAATGAGAAAGTGACCAAGTATTTGGTCTCATTAGCACACTCATTAATTATTACATGATTAGATACTATCTCAGTACTCTAATTCCACTATCCTAACTACACTTCTCACTTTGTTGATTTGCTAATCAATGAACTCTGAACATGCAGCAAGTGAACATTCCACATATCTTGTAGGACAAGTAAGTGAAAAGGTGGAAGAAAGCAATTCTTTTAATTGAGTCTAATTACCCTTAATTCTTAAGGCCTTTTACATTTGATCTACCATTATTATACCACCCATTTAACAGCAAGCATACTGTGACTTGCCAAACATCACATTACCGGTAGCAGGAACTGTCTCCTGAGGAAAACGGTCTCTACCTTAAATATACTGCTTCCCATCATGATTAAATTCAATACACAGGAAAGAAAATGTCTTTGCGGATTTGCAGAACAAAAGGAAGGAAGCACACGGCAGTACAATGCACCAGTACAGTACAAGAATACTAGGGACAATATGTGATAACAAAATAATTATGTTCAGTACATTAAAGAAAATTCTATTTTTTAAATCAAAAGGTCACAAGTATTCTAAAACCACACTAAAAGATCCTTAACAGAAGGTACTGGTTTTCCTTTTCTCCCATTGTCCCAAGAGCCCTTCCTTATACAGTAAAGCACTTATCTAATGGCCACCTATTAGCAGATCAACTATCGCAGGCAGTCCAATAACAGAAACTACAGCCAACATTAACAGGCAGACACTTGTCATACAGGTACTCTTCAGACCAAGTTACTTTTACTCAGTCTAATAATTTCTCAACCATATCAGCTTGAACCTCTCCTATAAAGTATTTTTCCAATTTCTGCTTTACCACCTTGAAATAAAATGAATAGCAATCTTCCTATAGACAATGATTTCAACTCCTAACAAAATATAAGTGAAAAAGAAAAGTTACAATAAGCATGGATATGTATGAATGTCAGGACAAAACAGCTAGTAGCTCTAAATTGAAACAATTTTGCAAAACTGTTCACAATTCTTGGTCACATAGTAACCAACACAAAGCCTTCTTGAACTGACACTACAGTTGTATTATGTAAAGGCAAGAAAATCATGACTTTACATGTATAGTGGGTTTAGGCTCAGATAATTACAAGAATTACATGTCAAGCAAGATAGTCCTAAATCATGAAGGACATGGGAACATTCTTTGTCTAGGACTGTCTCGCATAAAGTTTTTTTTTAAAGGAACATTCCTGGCTAAGTTCATTACAACAACCCCAAAAAAAACCCGCTTCCTAATATCCCCCTAGAGAGCTATCTCCACTGGGAATCGTGGCCTTAGACACAATTCAGCTATTTATCACAGAATGTAAAGAAGCTCAGCAAATGTGGATTAGAGTCTTGTCTGTTACAAATGAGAATGTGTTCCCTGGCCAGTGAGTTCACTTCTCAGAACCTCAGTTTCTATAGTATTAAAGAGAAAAAATACACCTGGCTTTTTGAAATGTCAGAATGACTCAACATTTGGTAGGTGATTTCCAACCCATGGCCTACTGAGATGAGAAGAGGGGGGCTGCTTCAGGTCAACAGAAAACCAGCAAAAGGAAGCATAAATTGGAAAAGACAGAAGCTATAAACATATACAACATATAAAATGAAGCTTAAGACACAGCGTTCCAGGGACTGATGAAAGGGGTCAGCAATGCCTGAAAGCATTAATATATTCACAACTCACCAAAACGATACTCCTGACACCCCTTCCAAAGTAAGAAAGCAAAACCAGATATACATTCCTAAGAGACTTCTCACTGATATCTAAAATAAACATGACTGAAATATTTTAAAGTTTGATACTTAAGAGTATCAGATACTTAATGATACTTTTTTTATTGGGTCTTTACCCTACCATGGCCTACATACTTGGACACATCCCTGTTTATCAAACATCCTATCATCTATCTATCTATTAGCCAGTAAGTGTAAGAAAAATAAAATAGGCATGGAAATTGAAGCAGTAAATCATAAGGGCCTTGAGAAAAATCAAGGACATTTTGAATGCCACAGAGGTTCAGGGATGACTGCAGCAAAAATTAAGGATGTAAAAATAATCTGAAAGACAATGAAATGCACTGAAGTCATATACTGGATAAGAAAATTCCCCCTGAAAACTGATGCCATGTGGCACATGTGAGCTGCAAACAATGCTGAATATTGCAAAAACTAAGAGACTCAGACAAATGTAAATCAGTATCATGATTTGTGAAATAAAAATATATCCTTAATATGAACAAGCAAAAAGAACTGAAGCCAAGAGAAAGCGCTTTTAATTTCATTTCTGTGTCTCTGTGCTTGTGTGTGTGTGCGTGTGTGTGGTATGTAGTGTGGGGAATGAAACCCAGAGCAAAACACATGGTGAGCAAGTGCTATATACTACTAAACCACCCTCAACCCTGATCTCTTTTCTTACATAATCAAAATATTACTTAATTGGTTGACCCTGGGAACTAAATACTCAAGATAATCTTTAGCTAACCCTTGATTTTACTCCAAGCAAGTCAGACCACTTCTTAAACATATTATTTAGCAATGCTTCCTATCATTTCTGAAAGTAAGAGGAAGGGTACAGTATTATTAGCCTCTTTTTATTATGAGGAAACAGGGATAAATAAAAGTAACAATATGTCATGAACCAAGGGATCCCATTTCTCAAGTACTTTAAAGGCTTCAGGCCCATGTTTCATCCTTTCTTCTATTTGAAGAGAGTAGAACAATCGACATTACTGTTTTAACTGAAAACAAAAAGTAAATAAATAAGACAGTAACTTTAAGGTCGTTTTCCCAATCTGGTACTGTCAACAACAACAGGAAGTAACAGAAGTTTTAATCTTCTTTTAAATGGTATTTGCAAGAACTGGAAGGTGTAAGTAGTAATCTAACCTCTGCAAAACAGACACTCGTAATCAAGATCCTAGGTCCAGCTTTTGCTCTCAGTATCCGGCAGGCTCACGGAAATACTGGAAATCCGTGTCTGTAAAACAACCTTTGCACAGGCTCGGATGCAAAGGTGCCCTTAAAGAGGCCCGGAACAGCAATCCCATTACACCCACTACCGCAAACAAGAAATCCAATGCCCTCCCCGGCCCCTCCCAGCACTGCACCAAGAGCCGCGAGGCACACAATCGAGGCCTGTGTAAGAGCTCCCGACATTATTCGGATCCCCTCGAAATGCGGTACCCCGTAAGGATGCCCTTGGTGCCCGGGCCTCGTCCAACGTGTGGGGACCGGATGTAGACAGGCACTTCACAAAATCTTGGCTCCCAGAATTTAAAGCCCGATCCAAACGATTCCACCGGACACGGCTCCAGCTTAACTTCCTTTCTCCCACACACACACATGCAGTAAACGACCCCTACCCCCCAGTCCGGGTCGTCGGCCTCCCACCTCCGCTCACCACCAGACGGGCGTCCCAAGGCCCCGGGGAAGCGGGGAAGGGAGGTCAGAGCGCCAGGGCAGGGACCAGGCCGCGGCTGCGAGGCCGTGAGGCTTCCGCAAGGGTCCCGCCAATCCAGATGCCCCGCACCCGCCGCTTGGCCCTGACCGGGCCCACGCTCCGCCGCCGCCGCCGCCTCCGCCGCCGCCGTCGTCGCCACCGCCGCCGCCTCCGCCGCCACCGCCGCCGCCTATCAGCGGAGCGCAGGGGCGGGGCCGACCGACTCGGCCGCGGTTCGGCTGACGGGCGGGGGCGGGAGGGGACGGGCGGGGGACCGACCGCCTCGTAGGTCGGGCGGCGGCGCGCAGACACCGGGCCCGGCTCCTGAGGGCGCCAGCGCGGCCCCGGGAAGCGCGAGCAGCCGGTGAGCGCGCGGCCTACCGTTGGCGGCCTAGTCCGCCGCGCTCAACACCCACCCGGCCCGAAGTTGAGGCCCTGGTCCCCGGGAAGATGGTGTCCTGGATGATCTCCAGAGCCGTGGTGTAAGTGCTGCTCACGGCGCCCCGCAGCTCGCGCCGAGGTCCCCGGGGGAGGCGCCGCAGCCCAGAGGAAAAGGGAAGGCCCGAGCGGGCCCGGGGGGATGGGGCGGCCCGACCGGGCCTGCTCGGTGGCCCGGAGCTCTCGGCCTTCTCACCCAGGTCCAAGGCGCTGCGAAGCTCCTGGCGGCGGGTGTCGGCCCGGCGACGAAGGCTGCTGCGGCGCGGCGTGCGACTGGACGCCCCTGCTCCCGGCGGCGCTGGGTGAGCAGGCGCGCTGGGCCGGCGGCGCGCGCTCCCCGCTCGCGCTCCCACTCCCTGCGCTGCGCGGCACCGCCCTGCGGGCCCGGGAACGGCGCGTCTCGCGGCGGCGCCCTACGCAAGCTCCGCAGACGCCGAGCGCGGGAGGCTGGCCCCGCGGTCCACCCGCGGACGCGGCGACGGCGGTGAGCCTTTGTATCCCGCGGCTGGTGCGCGGCGGTGTCTCTCTCAGCGGCTGTTTGCCATTCGGTCACGTGTGGTGTGGTAGGAGGAGAGATTTGTCTGAAAAGCCGAGACCACTCTGGGCTCTGCAGCCCGGGAAGGGGTCCCAGTTGTCCCTGGCTTTATGGCGTCTGTTGAAAGGAACTTGTAGGCTTTGAAAGGTGACCCCCTGCCCTGCTCCACCACATCACCGAATTTGGCCCCGCTTTGGTGGAAATATTTGCAAAGTGATTGAGAGCTTGCAGGTGCCTGTTGCCTTTGTTCCAATTATTGGTTTATTTCCTTGTACCCAACATGAGCTACAGGTCAATGGGGCAGGGGGGGGGGAACGGGGGGAGTCGTCATGTTATTTGTTCTATAGATATAGATATTTGTTTAAATATAAACTGATTTTCTCCCATTCCCATCTTTGCCCTGTGTCCCTCTTTAAAAAAAAAAAAAACAACAACAACGGTGACGTGGTACACAGGATTCCCTGACTAGCTCTATAAATTGTGGCTCTTCTCAAATTAATATCACCAGCTTTATCTTTTTTATTTTTTTCCCTTGGAAGGAAGAGCTAAATTTTGAGTCAGGGTCTTACTTTGTTGGGGAGTCTATTGCTTAGTAGCTTTTTCTAATTTGTAATATGTTATTCAAAATTTGTCATCTACTCAAACCTTTCTAATTTGAAAGTCTGAAATTTAGTACTTATCCAAACAGAACTAAAGTCAAGGAATAAATAGAATTATACCACAAAGCACAGATGCCTTTAAATTGTTTGTTTTAGCCCTTTATAGGCTTGACTTAAATCCTCTCTCGTTTGTGTAATTCTGGATATTTTTCTTGACCTAGCTGATATCTTTCATCATTGTGCACGTAGAAAATTAAGTGACCCAATTAATGAATCAGACCTTTAAAATAATAAATACACTCTCTAGGTTCCTTTGACCAGTTCTTACACTGATAGAATTCTCTGTATATGGAACACTTTCACGGAGTACTTTGACTTACTTTACATTGCGAAAATCCAATTTTTGTTTTTAATCAACGTCTGCAAATATGAATGTCTTTTCTAGTGCTACTTATAATAAATACAAAGGTCAGTGACACATAGTTAATAGAACTGACAGTTCAGATACACATTATCTTCAGTACAGGTCAGAATGTCAAGTCTTGTAAGAGTTATACCAAGTATAATACCCAGTGTTAGACACAGAAGGGATTATATCCCTTTGGAGAATCATCAAAGAAGACAAGAGAGATTACATTTGAAATGAGCCCTAAAGACATAACCTAACTGAGGGTCATGCTTGTAATCCTAGCTACTCTGGAGGTTAAGGTCTGAGAATTGAGGTTCAAAGCCAACCCTGGGCTGGAAAGTCCATGAGATTCAAACCTCTAATAAAGCACCAAAACTGCAAGAAATGGAGCTGTGGCTCAAGTGGTAGAGTGGTAGAGAGTCTTGAGGAAATAAAAAGGAAGAAAAAGCTCAGAGACAAGGTCCAGGTCATGAGTTCATACCCCAAGACCTTCTTGAAAATCAACCTACTCTAGACAGCCAAAGATGAATAGAGATCCTGCTACATGGGATCAGGGAGAGCCAGAGCCTGAGTAGAAAGATCCCAGATTAGTTGAGTGGATTTGGGGGTCTAGGGAGAGAGAAGGTGGGAAAGGAAAATTGGGGCCTTCCCTTTAAAGAAGAGGAGATCGATTAAAGGCACTAACAACTTAGTCTTGGAGGATTCTCTGCTGGTGGCAATTGAGAGACCTCTTAGGAGGCACAGAAGTGAAGAGGAGATTGAATTTATAGTGCTAGAACCTACAGAGCATAAGGCTTGAGGCAAAGGAAAGGGAGCGGAAAAATCTGAAGAAAAAAATATAAAGCAACTTTATCTTCTTAAGCGCATTAAAAAGCACACTTGTCACAAAACATGAGCATCTTTTATACTTATTCCTCAGTTTCTCTGAGGAACAAAGTGAAAAGCAATTCCAGCATGTACACAGACATAGATATCTATCTATCTCTCCCACACCAGAAGATAGAATTTACTTACATTCTTTCTACTTTGTTGAAACAGCCAACTCATCATGAACAAGATCAGATAGTTCTCTCGACATGAACCCTTTGGTGGCATAAGCAAGGAACAAAGGAAACTCTATAACCAGAACTCCCATTATGCATGAACATATTCTCTCCAGACCTTGCACTGTAACACTGGGAGCAAGTGTACTGGAAACATACCTAGATCCTACTGGTATGGTCTAGGCAGCATACTAAACCCATCTGAACTATAGTCTCCTCATCATAAAATGACTATAATAAAATCAACTGAACACAGACAAGACAGACAAGTTAGCAGTTTTTCTTGTATGTGCGAAACCAGAGCTTGAACTCGGGGCCTCATGCTCTCAATAGGATTTCTTGTTCATAGTTGTCACTTTACCACTTGAGCCATACCTTCAGTACAGCCTTTTGCTTTCTTGATACCCTGGCAGAGCTCTGGCTTCAAACCAAGATCTTCCAGGTCTCAACTCCTGGGCATCTAGGATGACAGGTATGTGCCACCTGCACCCAGTTCAAGTTAGAATTTTTTTTTTTTTTTTTTTTTTTTTTTTTTTTTTTTTTTTTTGCCAGTCCTGGCCCTTGGACTCGGCCACTTGAGCCATAGCGTCACTTCTGGCAGTTTTCTATATATGTGGTGCTGGGGAATCGAACCCAGGGCTTCATGTATACGAGGCAAGCACTCTTGCCACTAGGCCATATTCCCAGCCCTCAAGTTAGAAATTTTAAAAAGATGATAATCTGAGTTTGTGAAATGATACTGCATTCATATATGATATCCATACTTCTTGAAACATGATCACAAATTAAAGGAAATTCCATTTTCCCATAACTTTTCTTAATTTATTTATATGGTAGAGCATTGTAGTTAAAGTCAGGCCAAAAGCCAGATTACTGGGATTCTAATAGCATCTCTGCCATGTACTAACCATAACTGGGTATCAAACCCAGTACTTCTTACATAATGAACACATACTCTGGCTACTACATTCCCATAATTTCTTAGGGCATGTTAACTATATTCATCTCCATAAATCCTTATAGTGCTTTAACTAAAATAGCTTGCCTAAAAAAAGATGAGGAAAAAAGTATCAGGTAGTAAACCATTTTAGAAGTGACGATCGCAAAAAAAGACAGTGACAGAGACCTTGAGTATCTTGAATAACTAAGGAAGGGAAGGAAATGCTGATAGAACTATAGCTCTAAAAGTAGCATTTCCTAGATGCACTTTTTTTTTTTGGGGGGGGGGCCAGTCCTAGGGTTTGAACTCAGGGTCCAGGCACTGTCCC
This sequence comes from Perognathus longimembris pacificus, assembly GCF_023159225.1. Taxonomy (NCBI): domain Eukaryota; kingdom Metazoa; phylum Chordata; class Mammalia; order Rodentia; family Heteromyidae; genus Perognathus; species Perognathus longimembris. The sequence continues at coordinate 40,801,671 of NC_063162.1, forward strand.
TGAGCTTCCTTGTTCAAGGCTAGCACTCTATCACTTGAGCCACAGTGCCAATTCTGGCTTTTTCTGTTTATGTGGTACTGAGGAATCAAACCCAGGGCTTCATGCTAGGCAAGCATTCTACCACTAGGCCACATTCCCAGCCCCTAGATGCACTTTTGAATGTGCATGGATGACAGAAATTGTTGAGAAGAGAAAGAGGTCCTTTTGTTCCTTCAAGCACCTGAGTTCCTCTCCCCCATTTCAAAGTAAGTCCTCACTGATGCTTGTTCTCTGTTTTATCCTTTCTTCACCTTTTCTCCTAGTGTTCTGTTTGCTTTAATTTGTTGTACAACTGAGAACAAAATGATGTATGTTTAGAGAAATGATCATTTTAAGAGCTTAGAAGAGTAATCTTTAAACACAAGACAAAGGAAGTTAGAGATACATAGAAGGCCAAAATTAAGGATTCAGGCAGTGGTAAGGAGAGAGAAAAAAGGAAAGATGATGGAATTTAATTTAAATACATCAATAATTGCAATAAATACCAGTATATTATAGTATCTTAGCCAAAAGACAGATGAAGAATCATAAAGAGTTGTAAAACATGATTAAAAGATTAAAAAAAAGTATCTGAATAAATATATAGTCCATGTTAATGGATCAACATTGATTGATAATTCCATTCTTCTCAAATCGATTAATTCAGTGGCAGAAATAACAGAAATTATACTATTTTCATGTTACTTCTGTTATTAGTGTTTCCTTTCTTACTCTATGAGAACAGGAAGATATGAACTTATAACAGCAGGATGTTTTGGCTCATAGTCTTGTAGGTTTCAATATGTGGTTGTATAGCCCTGGTTCAGAACTCTTGTTCACCTCATGGCAACTAGGAAAGGATTCAGGGTTGCAGTGCAAATCCTTTTCTAAGACATACCCCTAATGACTTAACCTCCTTCTGTTAAGCCCTTCTCTTAAAGTTTTCCAACCCTTCATTGGAACACAGGCTGAGAGCCAGTCATCAACACATGGGCCTTTAGGGGACATTGACAATGCAAACTATAACAAACCTAATAGGATAATCATTTGACGTTTATAAGGACAAGTGCATAATCAGGTAACACATCTGTGAAGTACAGAAAATGAAGACTTTCCTGATGATATGTAAAGATCATGATGTGAAGACAGTAGTATTCTTGAAATAATTGATGGTGCTAAAGTTAATGAAACAGTTAAAAAAAATCTAGTAGCTAACCCAGGCTTATATGAGAATCTAATATGAAATAGAATTCAAAATCAGCAGAAAGGCTGGGACCTGACTCGAGCATCTAATAGAGGGCTTACCTGACAAACATGAGGCCCCAAGTTCAAATTCCAGTGAACTTCAGAAACAAATCAGTGGGAAATCCAGATAGACAAAGTGGTACATGCCTATATCCCTAGCTACTTGGGAGGCCGAGAAAAGGAGCACTTGAGCCCAAGTATTCAATTCCAGCTTGGGCAACATAAAATAAAACTAAAACAATAAGAAAATGGGAAAGTATTTAACTAATAGTGTGGTAGCAACTTGGTTATCTCTCAGAGAAAATAGAAGTGAAGTATCTGCCTATGTGTGAAAAGTTAAACATTTAAACTTTCAGAAGAAAAGAGAAAATCATGACATGGCAATGAAGAATTTTTCAGATCCTACAATAAATCATTCAGGAAGTAATTGATAATTTTTAATAGCCTAACATGTGATGCTCATTCTGCATCTGGCTTGTTCTAAATATTTTCAAGTTCCTTTTTGTTCTTCACAATAATGCTAATGACTATATGTATTGTTGTTGTCTCCATTTCACCAGAGAAAGTACCACCTAAGAGATGGGAGATAAGTGGCCCAAGGTAATCCACCACTCATGAGCTACTAAGTAGCACAGCTAAGTGGCAGACTATCTGTACTCTTCAGACCTTAACCAAGATGCCATTCCATCTTTCTGTGTTATTATCACTACTAGTGTGTTTTACAATTTAAATCAGCCTTATTGAAATTGGATTTATATATAGTAGCTTCTAAGGACTTCTTCCAATACGTATACTCATACATCAACTCCCTCCCTGTCAAGATTCCATTTCTACTACATTCCTGAGAATATTTTATCCTCTGCCAATCTATGTGGAAAGCATCCAATTATTTTAAATAACCTTTTTTTTAGTTGTAAAGGGTGATGTACAGAGGGGTTACAGCTGTATACATAAGGAAATAAGTACAATTCTTGTTGAACATTTTTTTAAGGATTTATAATTGTGTGTGTGTGTATGCACAGACACGTGTGCCAATTCTGGTACTTGAACTCTAGGCCTGGGCATACTGTCCCTTAGCTTTTTTGCTCAAGGCTAGCACTCTACCACTTGAGCTATAGTTCCACTTCCAGCTTTTATTTTCTTGTACTTAACTGGAAATAAGAGTCTCACAAACTTTCCTTCCCAAGGCTAGCTTTGAACTGTGATCCTTAGATCTCAGCCTCCTGAATAGCTAGGATTACAGGTGTGAGTCACTGACACCTGGCCAGGATTTATGGTTTTTTGTTTTGTTTTGTTTTTTGGCCAGTCCTAGGCTGTGAACTCAGGGCCTGAGCACTGTCCCTGGCTTCTTTTTTGCTCAAGGCTAGCACTCTGCCACTTGAGCCACAGTGTCACTTCTGGCCATTTTCTGTATATGTGGTGCAGAGGAATCAAACCCAGGGCCTCATGTACACAAGGCAAGCACTCTTGCCACTAGGCCATATTCCCAGCCCGGGATTTATGGTTTTTAAACTCCGTAGAAACTGTTCTTTTCTAACTTAAGGGCAGGGAAGATAGACTGTTATAGAAGCTAGCAATAGAATCGTGGCTTCATTACATTAAGAAAATTGGAGATAGTTTAGTACCTTATAACAATGTATAATGATCAGAAGAATGGCAACTAGACATATAAGAAGACAAAAGTCACTAGTTTTCAAAAAAATCTAAATCAAGAACATACTGAAATCTTGTTTTGTACCTACAAGATTGCAAAAGTTGGGGGCTGGGGATATGGCCTAGTGGCAAGAGTGCTTGCCTCCTATACATGAGGCCCTGGGTTCAATTCCCCAGCACCACATATACAGAAAGCGGCCAGAAGTGGCGCTGTGGCTCAAGTGGCAGAGTGCTAGCCTTGAGTAAAAAGAAGCCAGGGACAGTGCTCAGGCCCTGAGTCCAAGCCCCAGGACTGGCAAAAAAAAAAAAAAAAAAAAGCCAGGGACAGTGCTCAGGCCCTGAGTTCAAGCTCCAGGACTGGCAAAAAAAAAAAAAGATTGCAAAAGTTAAGAAGTCTGAAAATACCAAGTGTTGACAAGGAAGTATAGAGCAACCAGATACTCTTTCTTTATATTGCCAATAAGAATAAGATGCTGGAACTACTTTGAAAAAGACTTTGGCCCTAACTTACAGAGTGAATCATTTACATACCCTGTAACCCAGTGGTTGCATAACTAGCAATGTGCCATAAAAGAAATTTGGCATATGTACCAGGAGATATTTACAAAGGTATTTAAAAGAAAATTCTACCAAAAATACTATTTTATGTGAACAAGAATATTAGACTACAGTAAAACTGAATGCATAACTTACAAGCACCAACATATACAAATGTTAAAAGCAAAGTTAGTGTTTTTTAAAAAGCAAACCAAGGTCCAGACATAGTGACTTATGCCTTTAAACTCAGCTACTGGGGAGTTTGAGATCAGGAGGTTATTACAGTTCAAGGCCAGTCCCAGCAAAAAGTTAGTGAGACTCCCATTTTAATCACTAAAGCCATACGTGTTGGTACTTGTCTGTGATCCTTACTATGAGGGAGGTACAGGTAGCACCTACTTAGCAAGCACAGCCCTGAGTTAAAATCCCAGTACTACCAAAAAAAAAAAAATCCTGATATGATTGCATATGACATGATACCATTTTAAAGGCCTAAGCATAGGCAAAAGTAAACAATATACAGTTAAATCACATATATGTATGTTTGTATATTTGAATGCATAAATGTATAAGGCAAACCTATTTTTCAGAAAGGGGTAATAAATTTTAGGAGCTGTTAGGGGCTAGAAAGGTTTCTGGAGCAATATTAATGAATGATATTTTGCTCATTAGGTGACAGATTTATGCTGTTCAGTTTTTGTCCTTCATGACTTAGAAGAATGCATCATGTATGTGTCAGAATTAGGTTGTTTTCTTTTTTGCCAGTCCTAGGGCTTGAACTCAGGACCTGAACACTGTCCCTGGCTTCTTTTTGCTCAAGACTAGCACTGTACCACTTGAGCCACAGTGCCACTTCCGGCTTTTTCTATATATGTGGTGCTGAGGAATCGAGCCCAGGGCTTCATGCATGCTAGGCAAGCACTCTACCACTAGGCCATATTCCCAGCCCAGGTTGTTTTCTTTATATCAACTATTACAGTAAAAACATGTTTGATACTTGGAATAAGTCAGGACCATGAGATATATTGTCACTAGAAGGACAAGCTAAGGCAAGCAGGAAGCGGATAGCAACAGAAAGGAAGTGCTCATTCTGTCCCAGCCCATATGCTTCTTGCTGGTGGAGTGGCCAGTTTGAGTGCTGGGCCAGGTCACAGATGGAGGCAGCAAAGGGGCTGCACCTGTCACTCTCAGTGTGTGAACAGAAAGCCAGAACCTCTGAAATCACCAAGCAGGTTCTCTCTTGTCTTTTCTTTTTCTCAAAGCTGATATGAGTTCAGTGAAGAATGTCCAACTTCTTATTTATGTAAGAGTTTTTTGAGTTTCTAGAAGCGGAAACATAGCTACTTAAATGTTTTCTTTTTTGTTTTTTTTTGTTGTTGTTGTTGTTGTTGTTTTGGCCAGTCCTGGGCCTTGGACTCAGGGCCTGAGCACTGTCCCTGGCTTCCTTTTGCTCAAGGCTAGCACTCTGCCACTTGAGCCACAGTGCCACTTCTGGCCGTTTTCTATATATGTGGTGCTGGGGAATTGAACCCAGGGCTTTTTATGTATACGAGGCATACTAGGCCATATCCCCATCCCTGTTTTCTTTTTTTATTTCCACTTTTTTCAGGTGAACATTGTCCGCTTGATCCATGTGGAATATTACTATGTGAAGTAATTCAATGTATAAAGGCTGTAAATTAATATGGCTTCACTATAGCACTTTACAGATTGTTGCTTATAAGAGATAGTGTGGACACTGAAGCATAGCATAATATAATTTTACTCAACAACTTTTGCTTTATATTATTAGTGATATTGCTGGTTGGTTTTGATAGTTTAGCTTATCAAAATTGTCACATGTGTTCCTAATGCTTACCCAAGAGTAATTTAACTTGATCTGTAAAATATAGACAAATACAGAAAATAGAACTCAGTGAAAGAGAACTTGCCTAGCATGCACAGAACTCTGGGTTCATAGGCTGAGATGTAGCTCAGTAGCAAAGTGCTTGCCTAGCAAGTACAATGTTCTGGGTTTGATCCCCTGTACCAAAAAAGAAAAGACAAAGAAAAAAAAAAAAAAACTGGGTTCAATCTCTAGTTCCACTAAAAGGGAAAAAAATGTAAGTTAGCGTATCTGTTTTATTTAGAGTAATTAATTCCCCAGGACAGAGGTAACTTTAGCCCTAGAATCTGGACTGGCTTATAACTATCAGTGGGAGATAACAGCTGATTCTAGCACATAAAGACTGATAGGTAGTTGAGATCCTTCAACACACTGAGCATTATTTATACAAAAGAAGAAAACTGGAAAATACTAAATGGAGAGCTAGGATTTTCTATGTGATCAGTCAGCATTGCTATGTAGGGGCATCTGGCTAAGACACTGGTCACCCACTGGTAGCCAGGATTTATTGGACCGTTTAGGCTGCCTCCTTGCTCCCTTGCCTTTCCATGTGCTGTGCTCACTTGGTCAGGAAACAACATGCAGAACCTCACAGCACCTCAGGAATGTTACTGTGAGACATTAGCTGGTCCATGTACAAATCTATCTGTCAAGATTTCTAACTTAATGGAAAGTAAATAACTTGGCTAGGTGTGATTTTTTTCTAACTTTTTGTTTATCTTATTTTTCTTTTTCTTTTTTTTTTTTTTTTGGCCAGTCCTGGGCCTTGGACTCAGGGCCTGAGCACTGTCCCTGGCTTCTTCCCGCTCAAGGCTAGCACTCTGCCACTTGAGCCACAGCACCGCTTCTGGCCGTTTTCTGTATATGTGGTGCTGGGGAATCGAACCTAGAGCCTCGTGTATCCGAGGCAGGCACTCTTGCTACTAGGCTATATCCCCAGCCCCTATCTTATTTTTCATTTATGTGATACTAAGGAATTGAACCTCGGACCTCATGCATGTTAGGCAAGTTTCCATCTAAGACACATTTCCATCCCCTAGATGTGATTTTTTTTTTTTTTTTAATGCCAGTCCTGGGGCTTGAACTCCGGGCCTGAGCAATGTCCCTCGCTTCTTTTTGCTCAGGGCTAGCTAGCACGCTACCACTTGAGCCATAGTGCTACTTCCAGCTTTTTCTGTTTGTGTGTTGCTGAGAAATAGAACCCAGGGTTTAATGCATGCTAGGCAAGCACTCTACCACTCGGCCACATTACCCACCCTAAATGTGATTTTTAAAGTCATCTATATTCCTATACTCCAGCAATTACTCACCAATACATTATCAACATAAATTTTACTTTAAAAATATTAGCATGAGGGCTGGGGATATGGCCTAGTGGCGAGAGAGCTTGCCTCGTATACATGAGGCCCTGGGTTCGATTCCCCAGCACCACATATACAGAAAATGGCCAGAAGTGGCGCTGTGGTTCAAGTGGCAGAGTGCTAGAGCCTTGAGCAAGAAGAAGCCAGGGACAGTGCTCAGGCCCTGAGTCCAAGGCCCAGGACTGGCCAAAAAAAAAAAAAAATATTAGCATGAAGAATGATAACCTACAAATAGGCCCTGAAAATAATGGCCATTTATTTTTACTTCTGGCCAGATTCTTGTTTTGCTCTGGATTCATCAGTTTTTTTTTTCTTGTCAATATTTAATCATTCCAAACAATCCTAAAACCTTCCATAAACAGTCAAGATTTTTCAACCTTATTCACCTTCTAAAAAGGAAATTTGTAAGGTGAGACAATTTAATATTGCAATTTTGAGCCAGAAAAACAGTTCTATCACTTTCCAAATAGGTTAATATGTCATCTAACTTGGAGAATATGGTTGGTAAAATTGTAACTTTAACCCTAATGTTAAAATTGGAGCTGGGAGTATGGCCTAGTGGTATAGTTTGCCTCTTATACATGAAGCCCTGGGTTCGATTCGTCAGCACCACATATATAGAAAAAGCTGCAAGTGGCGCTGTGGCTCAAGTGGTAGAGTGCTAGCTAGCCTTGAGTAAAAAGAAGCCAGGGACAGTGCTCAGGCCCTGAGTTCAAGCCTCAGGACCAGAAAAAAAAAATCTGTGAGCCACCAGGTGATCTCAGAGCCTGGGGAAACTTACTGTCTGAGGGAGGCCTTACCAGGGTGGCTCAGGAAATGACCTCAGGGGATGAGGAAGTGATCTCAGAACCTGGGATCCTTTGCTGACTCACTGTCACCAGATTGACAGCCAGGCAATTGCTGGTTTCAGGCAGTTGAAGAGAAAGAGGGGAGGGGCTGTTCTCCAGAGCAACCCTAACAGTAACCTCTTTATATAACTACTTAATTAATTTTTTAAAAATTTAAGAAGAGGGCTGGGAATATGGCCTAGTGGCAAGAGCACTTGCCTCGTATACATGAAGCCCTGGGTTCGATTCCCCAGCACTACTTATATAGAAAACAGCCAGAAGTGGCGTTGTGGCTCAAGTGGCAGAGTGCTAGCCTTGAGCAAAAAGAAGCCAGGGACAGTGCTCCCGCCCTGAGTCCAAGGCCCAGGACTGGCAAAAAAAAAAAAAAAAAAAAAAAAAAAAAAAAAAATTAAGAAGAATGTAGCTCATAAAATACTACACGCTTTTTAAAACATTCCCAACGGTTCTGATTGATCTGAGGTGGTACCTGAGGGGCAGCCTTGTTTTTAAACACCCCTCAAGTGATTATGCCCAGTCACACTTAAAAAACATTACATCAGAGATAAGATAGAAAACCTTGTGACGGTTTCCTTAGGGAAAAATGTCAGAAGGCCATGACAGACTTGAACTGCCAAATATTGTTAACATTCTAAAAATAACTATAAGGCATCTTTATAATTACACTGAAATTTTTTAGTTTGGTTTTCAGTGATGTGATGATTTTACAGCAAGGAGATTTGAGTACCTGAAAAATACTTGAACCTTAACAAGAGGCAACATTAGTAGTCATGAACAAGTAATCTTTCCAGACAAACTTGATTGGCCTTTTTAGATTGAATTACAGAAGTGTTAGAAGCAAGGAATGTCATAGATGGAATGTCTGGATTTTATGATGACATTCTGTACAGTGCTTTGTGAATTCAACTTGGAAGTGGATTTCATATTCCCAGCCATCATGAGAACAAAGGCTCTCAAACAACAGAATCTCAAGTCTCTGAGATAGCTTATGTGGCACGTTGGCAGCATGCTGTACACAATTGGGCTGCCCTAAAAAGATCACTTGTAAAAGTTCTCAGCGTGGAGCCTTCTAGCTTTTCAAGATCATTTCATGCCTTTGAAAGTATCAACAGGATTAACACTGTAAACTAGAATGTTTTCTATATCTCAGATTTTTTTTTTAGAGTAATAAGAATTTAGAAGATAGGAGAAGTAGGAGGACAGAGGAGATTGTATCCTCCAGAGCACAAAAAACAGAGCAATTTAAGCACCAGCCTTTCATATACCATGTCTTAAAATGAAAGAACTACATGAGACCCTGACATTTCTACAATTTGAATACAATTTTATTTACTCCTTCAGTTTCACTTATCTGTTAAATTTAAGCAAAATTGATTTGCTTTTATTTTAAGTGGATTATACTTTAAGATTCCACTTTTATATCAGTCTTATCTATTAACAAGTTAGACTTAATCAAATGTTATTGTTTGTTTCTGGACAGCAGAACTGGTAGTCAACTTTAAGTTATTCTTTTTTATAATGTTTCCATACTTAATATGAATAATGGCTATTAACATTTATTTTTAAAGACAATGAAACAATATACTTCTTCGTTTATTTTCCCTCAAAATAATATCCTCTTTTTTCTTTTTGAGGTAGGGTCTTGCTATGTATCCTATACTGGCCTCCCAGCTACAGAACAACCTGCTTCATTTTCCCTAATGCTGGGATTATAGGCATGTGCCAAAACATCTGGCAAGTGACTTAATTTCATTCCTTCAATTCTTCATACTAACTGTAACTAAAACTTTAAGTGCTAGTCATTACATGGCTGTGTCTACAAAGCAAACTGAAATATTTAGGCATCCATGTGGCTTCAACTTTATAAAGAGATAAGAAGGTTGTGATGTCTCTTTTCCAGTGTTGTGTACAACTCTGGATATACTGTAGCACACCAGAGTCTGCTTATTAAGTACAATTCACTCTTCTTAAATGATCCAATGAAACAAAGCAATGGAAAACAAATTTGAAAATATATAAGCCAATGATAAAAGTGCTTGCCTAGCATATACAAGGTCCTGGGTTCAACACCCTGCATCTGGAGGAGGAGGTGGAGGAGGAGAGAACAAATCTACGTTTCCATGTATTCTGTATAAGAACAAAAGAGATAGCATTTAAACCAAAGAAGCAGTGTTTACTAGCTAGAAAAGTAACAGTCACCTCCTGATACATAATTTACTTCATAGAAATTGATGAGCTCTTTCCTAGCATATTTATTACATCTAGAGAACCATTTCTTAAAAGGTAATAAACTCTACAGATACACTAGGCAAAAAAATAGGTTCTTAGCTTCTTAAAGTTCAGCCAGTAATGCTTTATAGGGGTTTAAGTTCTTCGTGATTTCATAATAAAGATATCTCAACAGATTATGTACCAGCGGCTCATACCTATAGTCCTAGCCACTCAGAAGGCTGAGATCTGAGTATCACCATTCAAGGCCAGCCTGGACAGGAAAGTTTGTGAGACTCTTATCACCAATTAAGGGCCAAAAAAAAAGCCAGAATTGAAACTGTGCCTCAAGTGTCAAGGGCGCACACACATGCAAACACACAGAGATAGCTCAACAAAAGATACACAATTTTTTCACCACAAGTATTTCTGCCTGAAGCAATAGGATAAAAACAGTGTTCAGTTCTTACAGACAATTTTTAAATTATTTTTGTGAAATTATAATAACTATAGGATTCACATTTTATTTTGTACATAAATCAGTATATTTGTCACATATTTCTACTCCCAAAAATTTAGAAGTCGCTGAAATGCACAGATGCAGTATTCTATGTGAATGTTTTTCATATCCACATGGCCTGGATAGAAAGTATATTATCTGTCATTTACTCTTTCTTTAAAATAGTCAATTTGCATGACAGCATATATTGTGACAATTACATAAAATATATTGTGACAGATATATTGTGACAATTATATAAAATGAACAATAAGAAAAATGGACTTCTGGAAGTTTGTTTATTATTTTGTTCATATCTTAATATCCTGTAGGTGCCAAGTCATGGATTTTAAGTTAAGGTGACTTTAACATTTGACCCTTAATCTAATAGAGTGATAGTCCTAACATAACTCAAGAAAGATCTCAGTTCTTCACTGTATCTGGGCACATTCAGAGTCCAGGGTGCCTCAAACAGAACCAAAGTTGTGATTAAAGCCAGCCCTGAAGTTCTCTAGCTGTTTCTTATGCTGTATTGCTGCCTCTTTCTTGATATTTTACTATGCCTTCCAGTGCCCCTCACCAGCTGTCTCCAGAGAGCACTTATTCAGCCCTGGCTTCTGAGCTGCAAGAGTCTGCCCACTGCCCCCACAGCCACCTGGCACTCCTTGTTCATTTCCGTTATCCTAGTGCCATGTAACAAAGCAACCCAAACTATAGTGGCTTAAACCATTCTGTTATGTCTCACAATTCTGGCCTATACATAAAAAAGACAATTGGCTTTCTCAAATCTTCCTAAGTTTATGATTACCTTGCAAGCATCTGTTGTTGGCATTTGTTTTGTTTGTTTTGCTTTTTGATGCAAGGGATTGAACCCAAGGTGATGGCCAACCACCAAATTACATCCTCAGGCTCTGGAACTGGGTTTTAAAGCTATTTTTTTGCATTTTGGTGTGTTCAGCCTTTCCCCAGTACTTAAGTAGATGTGAAGTCTTGAAATTAGTGATGGTTTAGAAAGATATATAGATATCCTTGGAAAGAATTTAAAACAATAGGTTTTTTCCTTGTTTGCAAATCTTTCATTTTCCCCTGGCTTTCTTCCTCACAAAATGACCCAGGTTCTAAGGATGATTTGACTCAGTTGTTTCTTTTGTTCATAAGAGAGACATAATATTTTGAAGTAAAGTGAATAATATTTTGCCAGTTTTCAGATGATCATGATTCATACTACAAAAGGCAGCTAACTACCTTGTATATAAGGTTGCTTTGATAGTTATGGAATAAATCTCTTTGGAGGAAAAAAAATCAAAAGGTTTAAATGTTTGATGGTAAAAACATAAGTGACAAATAAGGACATGCATAATTTGTTATGGTACTGTGTGTGTGTGTGTGTGTGTGTGTGTGTGTGTGTATGTGCGCGCGCACGTGTTTCCTAAAAGGAATGGTTGGAATGTTCTCAAGTTTTCTTAAATGTCCATTTGTATTTATGTAATTGTATCTTAACCCGTGACCCAGACCATGCCAAAGAATTCATTCCAGTTTGACTACAAATAAAAAGAAAGTTTCTAGAATATAGAACTCTATCTTTATGAATTTAAGATGAGAAAAAATAAATGAAACACACAAAAAATTCATTATAAAGGAAAAGATGGATAATTAATAGGCCAGGCACCAGTGGCTAACACCTGTAATCCTGGCTAATAAGGAGGCTGAGGTCTAAGGATTGGGGTTGGAAGCCAGCCCCAGGCAGAAAAGTCCCCAGGAGACTCTTAGCTCCAATTAACCACTCAAAAATTGTAAGAGGTGCTGTGACCTAAGAGGTAGAGCTCTAGCCTTGAGCACAAACAGGCTCAAGGACAGTGCCCAGGCCCTGAATTCAAGCCCCACAACTGGAGAGTGGGAGGGGGGAATGGATGGATAATAAGTTGTAATTAAAATGAAGTACTTCTTGGTCAAAAGACATCATTGAAGATTGAAAAGAAGCCAGAATGGCAGAAAACATTTGTAGTGTGACAATGGCTCAAAGTCAGAATATATAAAGAAACATGAAGAAGATACTTAACATCAAATGTTCTTGCAAATAGCCAGGAAACAAAAAGAAAAATATTTCTCATTTCTGTTCTAGAGTGTTGACAATAGTGTAGCATAATGCAGAACCACATTTCTAGCCTCTTTCTACTTCTTTGGGAAAATAAGTAGAGCTTTCTAGATCTTTTATATCACTGCAATAGACAGAACTGAAGGGAATTAAGATTGTTCAACCAAGTGTGGCAATGCACTCTGTAATCCCAGTCTTACAGAGATGGAGGAAGAAGGTTAGAGTCCCAGGTCAGCTTGCGCTGCTGCATAGACCTTGTCTCAAAAGAAAAAAAAAAAAAATACGATTTTTCAAATTAAGCCTAAATTTTTAATGGCTATACATTTATATAGAGAGGAAAAATGTTCAACTGAACATAAGATTATTATTTGAAGTAGGCGCACTCCAGTGTGTATAATGAATGTCTTTAGAGTTGTAGGCTTCATCTTTGTTATAACCTATAGTATAGAGGACAAGGGCAGAAAAAAATGGGATCAACAAAACTTACGTTTAATACCTTAAAAAGAAGTACTACTGGGAAATGAGAACTCAGAGACAATTCTGTATACAGAATTACTGTTTCACAATTAGTTTTGACTTTTTTCCCCCTGACTTTTACCTGGTAGGTAGAGGTTTCCCTGAGTATCAATTATTGATTGTCATAGGAAGATAGTTTTCACAAGATAGCACTGGGATCCAAGGTAACCAGCATGTGTCTATCGGAGACTGGAAATGATATGGATAGAAAAGCATCTGTGTTTAGAATGCTCCAGTGAGCAATCACACTCTCCTAAGATGACCCTCTTCTGTTGCTAGGCACTTGTTTCTGTTTCAGGAGTGGGTGGCAACATTATGTAATGCTGAACTACATTTCTATCCTCTGTATGTATCGTTGGAGAAAGAATTAGAGCTTCCTGGGTTATTTTATACTATTAAATCTTTGAGGTTGGATAGAAATGAAGATTCTTCTAATTTGGCCTAAAAGTTGACTGTATATACATTTGAAAGAAAAATATCTTCTTGAGCATAGGATTACCATTTTTAAAAAGCTCTTTCACTATAAGCATAAAAATATTAGTCCCATGTATAAGCAAGAGTTGATGATTCATTTATGTAATTTGCATCAGATAGAGGGAACTCCCATATCTCTCTTTTATTTCTTCCAATCCTAGAATTTCCTGATGAGAAATTGATTGCACTTTCCTTTTCTTTTCTCTTGCCAGTCCTGGGGCCTGAACTCAGGGCCTGGGCACAGTCCCTGAGCTTCTTTTTGCTCAAGACTATAGCACTCTACCACTTGAACCACTGCACCACTTCCGGCTTTTTATGTTTCTGTGGTACTGAGGAATCGAAACCAGGACTTCATGCATGCGAGGCAGTCACTGTACCACTAAGCCACATTCCCAGCCCGATTTCATTTTTCTTATAGATCTTTCTGAGTATCCCTTTTTAGAACAAAGCCTCTAAAAACTTTTTAATGTGAAGAGCAATTTAGAATTTCACCATCCAGGTTGACAGAAACATAAATGTAACTTTGATGAACACCACTAAAATAGGAAAAAAATACTAAATAAAATTTTCTTTTTCTTTTTTGAGATAACAAAGTAGTTTACTTAAGTTTACAATACAAATCCTGTGAGAACACATAAAATTTTTCTTTGATAACATTTTCCAGTACACTAATGATAAGCCTTTCAGATGATGAGTATTCTTTTTTTTTTTTTTTTTTTGCCAGTACTGGGCCTTGAACTCAGGTACTGAGCACTGTCCCTGGCTTCCTTTTGCTCAAGACTAGCACTCTGCCACTTGAGTCATAGCGCCACTTCTGGCCATTTTCTATATATGTGGTGCTGGGGAATCGAACCCAGGGCTTCATGTATATGAGACATGCTCTCTTGCCACTAGGCCATATTCCCAGCTGAGTAGTCTTTTAAATACAAGGAAAACCAATTACCAGCTATTAAACAAAAACTTTAGAATCAATTTTATAAAAATAATTTAATATTTCTGTATATGAGAACTGGAAGTGTTCTAATAGAAAAAATAAGCCTTTTGAATTGTTTTTTGAAATGCATAAGCTGATACAGATATCAGAAATTTTTTAAGTATACAGATTTCTCAGAGGCATATCCCAGCAAGGTTTAAAGAAAGAAAAGAAAAGAAAAAGGCACTGAAGCTAGCTTTCACCTAAGGAATCTCTTGAAACCTAATAGGTTTAAGTTCTTTGTTTACTTGGGGCATCCTGGGCAGGAAACAACACAAAGAACATATGCCAGCAACTAAACAACTTAAGGACAGGAAAAAGAGAAGAGGAAGGACACCTAGCCCAGGACAAGTACATTAGGTTTAAACCTACATATATTATAATTACAATAAATATAAATTCATTTTAACAGCTCTAATTAAGAGAAAAAGATTTTAATCCATACTTAAATCTAATTCCATATTTACAATATAGAATCACTTTACATCCGTAAAATAAAATTACAAAAAAAATGATACTAGAGAATAAGCAGATATCTCATGCATTAGCATTCCAAATAGTTTTTTAAGAAAGTGGAGCATAATTCCCTAGTTCCTAATTTTAGGTGGAACATGGTGATTTCCTTACAAAATGAATTTTATAGAAAAGTGAGAATGGGGTGTTAGTGACTTTACCTGGTATATGTAGTACTTCAGCAAGGTGATCAAGAGTCACATTATCAGTAATCAGTTGATACTGTATTCCCTTTATGTGTGATGAGAATGGCATTCCATCTTCATGGACTTCCTCCCCAGAACCATGTTCTAAACGTAACCAGGAGGAAAACATTAGCTAAATTCTAATGGATGGACTCTCTAAAAAGCTTTATCTCGCATTCCTCAAACCTGTCAATGTTATCAAAAATCAGAAAGGTTTGGGACTGGAAATGTAGTTTTAAGTGGTAGAGGACTAGTCTTGAGCAAAGAAGCTCAGGGATAGTGCCCAGGCCTTGAGTTAAGCCCCATGATAGGAAAATAAAAAACTATTCCAACACTAAAATATTTGTATTCTTTATTCTTATTTTTGCTAGTCCTGGGGCTTGAACTCAGGGCCTAGTCACTGTCTCTGAGCCTCTTTGTGCTCAAGCACTCTACCACCTTAGCACCACTGTCGGCTTTTTCTGACTAGTTTACTAGAGATGAGTCTCACAGACTTTACTGTCTGGTCTGGCTTTGAACCTCGATCCTCAGATCTCGGCCTCCTGAGTAGCTAGTATTACAAGTGTAAGCTACTGGCATCCAGCAAAATATCTTTTTTTAAATAGGTTACAGACATTGTACTCATTCAGTCCTAACTGTTATATCTCCTATACTGAATGTTGGCTCTTACGTAGCCATAGACTAATAACACCTAAGAAATATAGCATTGCTAAAGTATTAATACCTGGAAACTATAATTCATTTCCAGGATGTCCAACTCACTCTAATAGTTCACTGCATTATTGATTTAAATACAAAAATCCAGTCAAAGAACATGTATTTGGTTGCCAATTCTCTTTAGTATCCTTAACACAGAACAGCTCCTCTTGGAAGAATTTCAACACTTCTCAACTGGTAAATGGACTGCCCTTTGTTTAATCACTTACATGTTTCTTTAGGGAAGAAAACAAACTAGCTAGGTAGACTATACCGTTTTCCAGGGAGAGACAGTAGAGTCATCCTAAATTGGCTTTCATAAAACAATGAGCAATGTTGCCTGCAAGGCAGGGGGCTTGGTAGTACCAGCCAGTCAGCCAGCCAACCCACTGGTTTTGTGCTGTTGTTACTGAGGTCAGAATTAAATTAGATAGTGGTATCATTCTTTGGCACACTTGTTTCTCTGTTCTGTTGTCCAAGACAAATATTAAGTTCATACTTCTCTGTTTTTCCTAAACTAAGAAAGTATTTAGATATTCTCTCTGGTGATCATCTCAAGAAAATATGAACATTTATAAAATATTTTACAGCCTTTGTTTATTATGTTCAGGTTATTATTTTGGTAATATAATTTCTCTTACTGTTTGTTTGCCATATAAAGTCAGGATACCCAGCCTTCCAGCCTCATTAATAAAAGTTAGTAACATACAGGGAGCCTGTGGAAAAAAAGAGCTTTCAGTGTGATGAGGGAGATTGTACTAGCTGTAGGAGATGATGTGGGGTCAAAAAATGACTGAATTGGAGGAAGTGGAGATACGGATTGAACAGTGCCCCATAAGGGGATGCAGTATCATCTATGATGGCCATGGCATTGACTGTATGGGATGCATATTTTATGGGAGGCCCTGGCAGAGATTTTAGACCAGAGTTCAACTCAGGGAAGTTCACTTGGTTGTCATAGGGTACTGAAGTACACAGGACAAGGATCCTTGTTTATGACTTTCCCTACTTATCTTCTTATTTTCATAGAAGGATGTATATTAGGAAAGGCAATGTTTTCAAAATCTTCAAAATTGGTTTGTATGTGGTTTTCCATCACCAGCAGCTGTTTTCTTTAAAAAAAAAAAAAAAAACTTTAGTTTCTAACTGAACTCTAAAGTTAGAAGTGGATGGGGCTAATGGTAAGTTTGGGTTTACAAATCCTGTGCTTAAGGGGCTAAATAAAGCAAACAGTTCCTGGGAGTGAAGAATTACTCAGGAGTCAGGAGTTGGCCAAGTTATATGAGTATTTCTTAACCTCTCCCACTGCAGCTACCTAACCAGTTTGATGAGAACTGGAGCATGTGACAAATGTTGACTAAGATTTGGACATTCAAGACTTAGTACCAAATTAAGAAAAAAATGGTCTCAGATCTTGTCTAATATATGACACTAGTATTCTTGCAGGTCATTATTATAATTAGTAACTTCTGAATGTCAACTACTAATTGGGGATCTGTGGTGAGCTATACATTGTATAAAGTGCAAAGTTTTGCATGGATTTTTATGGGGGAGGATTGTTGTTGTTCTTTGTGGGGTATGGCAGTTCTATGAATTCAGGGTCTGATGCTCTTGCTTAGCTTTCTTGTTCAAAGCTGGCACTCTACCACCAATTGAGCCCCACCTCCACTTCTAGCATTTTACTGGTTAATTGCCTAGGCTGGCAAATCCTCAGATCTCAGCCTCCTGAGTAAAGTAGGATAACAAATATGACCCACCAGCACCTGGCTTTTGCTTGGGTTTTAATTTTGATACAGAAGAAAGAGTAAAGGTCTAGAGCAAAATTGTTGTTCAGTTCAAATTGTTCAATGTTTATTGTCTTGGCTTTTGTAGAATTTGAACAATGGCATCTATACCACCTATGAAGTCTTGTAGTAATCATCAGAATAGAAAAATTGGAGCTGGTAAACTGGAATTCTGTAAAGGGCAGGGGTAGGGAGGCCTTCCTTCAGCTGTGTGAGCCATGCTGTGGAACTCTACCCAAAACGAAAGTTGCCAAGTTGCTTAATTGCTTCAAGGTTTCTTCGTTTCTCTAGTGTATTCTGTACCGAGTTCAGCATTCCTTTGGACATTTCTCTTTGGTTGGGTTTTGCCACATAGTAAGCCCTTGTGGTAAGAGTGCTGCAAGGCCAAGGGAGAAAGGGGATGGAGAAGTTGGCTGCAGATTTGCTCTAGCTTTCTTCCCCCCCCCCCCCCGCCCCTAGTTTTATATATATAGCTTTCCTTTTAGAGTTGAAGTTAAAAACTCTGGAATAAAATTCGATGTTTAGTTCTGACAACCTAAAAATCCAAACTAAACAGCTCCACTGACTGTTATTAAAAACATATAATGCCATTGTCTTTTTCTCTCAAAAGCAGATTTAAACTTGAACCCTTGGTTGTAGAACTTCAAAATTTAAGGGTATTTTTCTTGCTACATTTGACCTTTTCTTCCTATATGTTGTTTTCTTAAGGTTCCAGCCACTTCCCCATTGTTTTGCTAAATGGGAACTATACCAACAGAGATTTTTTTAGCAACAAGCCTATTTTTCCTAAAATGCATATAAGACAAAAGTTCCACTTTATTTTGACAGTGACCATGCATGAACTTTTACTAAATGATTGTTTAAGTAATAGCAGAAGGCATCATGTAGGAAGTTTGTGATAGGACTATACATAGGTACAAGATTAATCACTTGACCTTGCACCACTGATAATTATTTGGTCTTGAGCAAGCATAAATTATTTTTCCAAATATTTACTAAATTGACATTTTAATTTACTGGGTACTTCTTTTCTCTTGATTTGGAATAATGTCTTAGGCTTACTTAAATAAGTTTAAAAGAAAGATCCACAAAAGTCAAGATAACCTACAGATAACATTCTCTGTCTTTCTGTCTCTCTCTCTCTCTCTTTGTGGTACTGTGGTTTGAGTTTAGAAAACTATTCCCTTGAGCTTTACTTGAGCCATATCCCCAACTCTTTTTTGCTTTAATTATTTTTCAGCCAGGGACTTGAATTTTTTTTTTTAACCTGAGCCAACTTCAAGTGAGATCTTCTGAATTATGTCTCCCTTATAAATGTGCTTAAAGATATACATCACTATGCTTGCCTTGTTTATTGAGATAGGGGTCTCACTAACCTTTTGCCCAAATTGGCCTTATAGCCTTGACTCTATCTCTGACTCCTGAGTATTAAGGATTACAAGGGTATGTCTGAGCTTTATATTGCTTTGTTGTTGTTGTTTGCTTATTTTTTTTACAATTTACTTATTTTCAAGTAGTTGTACAAAAGTTGTAATTCAGCATGTCCATTTATGAATACAATGCATCTTGATTAGTGTCACCCCTTCCATCATTCTCCACTCCCATCTATCACAACCCACCAAATTCCTTCAAGTTCCCTAGTTCCATTTTCATATATATGTATGTATTTTCATATATATATATGTATATACATATATACATACAGTTAGAGCAAGGGTAAGACCCTTTTTTTATTCCAAGGGCCATTTGGATATTCAGTATCATATGAAAGCCATATACAACTACCAATATAGGCAGACATCCTCCAGCAGCCAATGAGAAACATGCACATCTGTACTGTCACATGCCAAATGTCCACAGACCAGATGTTTCCCACTTGAGTTAGAGGACGGAAATGTTGATTCACACCTGGAATCCCAGCTATTAAGGAAGTGGAGACAGGAGGATCATAGTTGAAGGTATCAGCCCAGGTTATTAAAAAAAAAAAAATGTTGGGCTGGGGATATGGCCTAGTGGCAAGAGTGCTTGCCTCGTATACATGAGGCTCTGGGTTCCATTCCCCAGCATCACATATACAGAAAATGGCCATAAGTGGTGCTGTGGCTCAAGTGGCAGAGTGCTAGCCTTGAGCAAGAAGAAGCCAGGGACAGTGCTCAGGCCCTGAGTCCAAAGCCCAGAACTGGCAAAAAAAAAAAAAAAAGTTTATGAAATCCTGTCTCAGAATACAAGCTGGATACAATGGCTCATGCTTGTAATTCCAGCTTCACAAGAAACATAGGTAAGAGAATCAAAGTCCAAGGCCAGCTAGAGTAAAAAAGGCAAGACCATATCTGAAAAATTATGAAAGCAAAAGAACTGGAAAATGGTAAAGCACTTGCTTAACCAGTGCAAGGCCATGAATTTATTCCCATTACCCACTCCCCTCAAAAAAAAAAAAAGTTTTATTTAGCGCCAGGCATGGTGGAACAGCCTATAACCCGAGCACTGGGAAGGCTGTGGCTAGAGGATCATGATTTTGAAAGCAGTTTGAACTACACAGATAGACTTTTGTCTCAAAAAACCAAACAGGGAGGGAGGGAGGGAGGTGAGAGGGGAATCCAGTTAGATTGAAACCATCTTAGTGAACTGGCAGTGTATTGCTTCATCATGATCAGCTTTTCCAGACCCTAGTTCCAAAGATTTTCTTTCCCAGCAATTCTAGTACACAGACAACATTGAGAAGTCCTGAAGTACTTGCTTTTCAAATGGTTCTTAAGAGCTAGGAATCCTCAGAGGGCTGTACAATCAATAAAATGAAATCTTCTAGGGCATCAGTGAATTGCATTTGTCTTTTCTTTTTGAGATTCTTGAGATTTCCTCTAAGGAGGACGAATACTTTGGAAGAAAGTCAGAAAAGTACTGCCACAAATTAAATTATTTGTAGGAATTTTTTTTTTTTTTTTTTTTTTTTGCCAGTCCTGGGCCTTGGACTCAGGGCCTGAGCACTGTCCCTGGCTTCTTTTTGCTCAAGGCTAGCACTCTGCCACTTGAGCCACAGCACCACTTCTGGCCATTTTCTGTTTATGTGGAGCTGGGGAATTGAACCCAGGGCTTCATGTATACAAGGCAAGCACTTTTGCCACTAGGCCATATTCCCAGCCCCCTTGGTAGGATTTTTTTAAATGAAAAATAGAGTTCTAATTCTGTTTTAAAAATTGGTTTCAGGGCTGGGGATATAGCCTAGTGGCAAGAGTGCTTGCCTCGCATACATGAAGCCCTGGGTTCAATTCCCCAGCACCACATATACTGAAAACAGCCAGAAGTGGCGCTGTGGCTCAAGTGGCAGAGTGCTAGCCTTGAGCAAAAAGAAGCCAGGGACAGTACTCAGGCCCGGAGTCCAAGCCACAGGACATGCCAAAAAAAAAAAAAAAAAATTGATTTCAGTCTACACTGATACTAAAGAACTAATATTCAAACAGTTGGGGTGAGCTGTGGTAAAGAAGAAAGGATTTTGCCCTTTTTTTCCCCTCTTTTTAATCTTTCATGAAGCCATTTTTAACTTGGTAGTCATAATAGACTGCCTTTTGTGATTTCCTTGAAGCCTTTGGAAACCCCCTGCAAGGAGTGTTCCTTCGTCCTGATAGGAATGTATCCTAGTTTCCCCTTGGCTAGAACACCAGAGGAGGCAATGGTGTGCTGGTGATGCTTAACAACAGGGAGAGAGGACTGACTCATCTTTAGCTAATTCCCAGCTCATAAAGCCACACCTACAGTGGCTTGTTTGAGACCACCTTGGGACCTCACTCAGTGGGGAGCTGTGAACAGCTGCACACAGCACACTTTGTATTCATGCACAAACTGACCACACACACACACACACACACACACACACACACACACACACACACACACACACACCTACCTTCAGGAGCTGAGTAAAACATGATCCAATAATTAGAAGAAATTAGGTTTTCTTATATCTCCTGTCATTGTTTTTAATACATTTTGTGTATGAGTTCCTTTCCTAGGAAGAGAGCACCCCCCAAAAAAAAAAAATACTATCTCTATGTTCCTTTATGGGAAAAACAAATGGTTTAACTTTTTTTTTTTACTTTACATCTTCTACTTTGCTCTACTGCTTACATGAATACCTGTGTTAAATTTATCAGCAGCAACTCCAATAGTGTGTAAAGCAGCAGCTCTCCAGGTGTAAGCTGAGAGGCCTGGTAGTTGGTTCCCAATATAGCTATAAACTGAATTCATTTTTCTTGGTCGCCTTCAAGCTGAATTTCATGCTTAATTTCACTGTAGACTACATCATAACTATTTTTAACTGTTATGTTCTTTCAGATGATTTGAGAAATGCTTTTACCAAATGGATATATTAAGATGTAAAGAGAAATAAAACAATCGAAACTAGAAGAAAATAGCAATCAAAGAAAATCAAATTCTGTACTCCTTTCTAAACAACAGTTTGGACATGTAGCTCTTTAAAATTTTCAGACCAGAGCTGGGAATATGGCCTAGTGGTAAAGTGCTCATCTCGTATACATGAAGCCCTGAGTTCGATTCCTCAGCACCACGTATATATAGAAAAAAAAGCCGGAAGTGGCACTGTGGCTCAAGTGGCAGAGTGCTAGCCTAGAGCAAAAAGAAGCCAGGGACAGTGCTCAGACCCTGAGTTCAAGCCCCAAGACAGGCAACAAAAAAAAATTTTTTTCAGACCATCTCGTTTAGTTTTTCTGCTTCTAAAAAATGTCATTAGGAAATAACCACATTGCCAGTATGTTTTGCAAATTGCATGACATTTGGTTACTTGCCTAACTTTGTTAAGCTTCATTTTCTTTTTTTTTTCAAATTTTTATTATCAAACTGATGTACAGAAAAGTTACAGTTTCATACGTTAGGCACTGGATACATTTCTTGTACAGTTTGTTTAAGCTTCATTTTCATCTGTAATTTATGTGTGTGTGCCAGTCCTAAGGTTTGAACTCAGGACCTGGGCACTATCACTCAGCTTTTTTGCTCAAGGCTAGTACTCTACCACTTGAGCCACAGCTCTCCTCAGGCTTTTTAGTAGTTAATTGGTGATTAGAGTCTTGTGGACTTTCCCACCCAGACTGCTTCAGATAACAATCCTCAGCTCTCGGTCTCCTGATTAGTTAGGATTACAAGCATGAACCACCTGCACCCAGCTAAAGTAAGTTTTAAACTACTCCCTATCTCTATGCATTATTCTAAAAAGTTTGTTACCTTCTCAGGCGCATTCAGCTGGCCCTGGATCTTCAGGGCCAGGCTCTGGAACAGGAAGAATGGTAAGAAATCTCACAGGGTCTCCTCCTCAATTCTTTCCCATACCTCCTCTTCCCAGGATCCTATGTACCCTTTATTTGCCTTTACCCCCAAAGATCCAGTCCACAGAGAATGCCACTCTTGAGTCACCCCTCTAGGGCCTTACTACCTACATTAGGAGCTGAGGTCCTGTCTGTCCCTTTCAAGACCTTGCAGGATGTGACCCTTTAGAATCTCTAGGGTCACTTCTTGCTCTACAGGTGGGGACACTGAGGCTCAGAGAGACAAAGATTGCATACTAGACCTCAGAACCAAGCCTTTTCACATTTCTATTTCTGTATATTTTATTTTCAGTATAGGCTATAAAAAAAGAATGACACTGGAATAGTAGTAAGTATGATGGCTCATACCTATAATCCTAGCTATTTAGGAGACTGAGATCTGAGGATCATAGTTCGAAATTAGCCTAGGGGGAAAAAAAAGTCCATGAGACTTTTCTCTCCAGCTAACCACAAAAAGGCAAGAAGTAGAACTGTGATGCAAATGGTAGAGCACCAGCCTTGAATGAAAAAGCAAAAGAAAATACCAAGACCCTAACTAAGTTCAAGCCCAATACCAGCACAAATTTTAATAGTGATAATAATAGATTTTAACAATGAAAATATTTTTAAGCTGGGCGCTGGTGGCTCATGCCTGTAATCTATCTCCTCAAGATGTTGATCTGGGGATCACAGTTCAAAGCCAGCCCAGGAAGAAAAATCCATGAGACTCTTATCACCATTAACTACCAGAAAACCAAAAGAGACACTGTGCCTCAAAGTGGTAGAGCACTAGCCTTGAGCAAAAGAGCTCAGGAACAACTCCCAGGTCCTGAGTTCAAGCCTCACAACCAACACACACATATATATATATATATATATATATATATATATATATATATATACACACACACACACATTTGTGTGTGTGTAAAATTGGTACTGAACAATTTCTTAGTAACCTGTTTTGAACAGGTTGGTTTTTTTTCCATTAAACTATCAATGTGTGTTTTCTCATGTTTTCAAGTGAGGAATGTTGAGAAGGTCTACAAAACAAAAACTACATAATCTGCCTTTCATGGTCATATTAGCATAATTAACTGCCTTATTATTAGTATCTGCCTTTTAGCAATAAGTAGCATTCATTTACATGAGAATCAAACCAAAATAGACTGCACAATGTAATCAAGATCTATGTAGACGCTGCAGTAGACAGTAACACATAAAGGGTGACAGTAGCCCTAGTCACAGTGTCCAGGAACTGGCTGACCCAAATAATAAATGTAAATGTATTAGCTACCCAAGCAACCAAGGTACTTCTTAACTCATGTTTACTCAGCAATTATATTACTAGCTAGCTGCTAGTGACTTCTATATGCTAATACATATTTTTCTGCATCTTCTAACAGTTCCAGGTGCTTTTAAGATCTTTATTTAGCCAGGCACCCATGGCTCACACCTGTAATCTTAGCTACTCAGGAGGCTGAGATCTGAGGATTGCAGTTCAAAGCCAGCCAGTCCAGGCAGGAAATTCCATGAGACGCTTATCTCCAATTAACCACTAGAAAACGAGAAGAGGCTCTGTGGCTCAAAGTGGTAGAGCATTAGCCTTGTGCTGAAGAGCTCAGGAGCAGCACCCAGGCCCAGAGTTCAAGCCCCACAACCAACAAAGAAAAAAAAGAGATCATATTTAGAAAACAAGGTCTTCAGGATCTTCATGGTCCTTTTTAATGAAATGATTACTTTTTTGTTGCTAACAATCAACCTGGCACTGATAACTTTTATGCTCTATTGATACTACCTCTAGAATTCATGCTTGTTTTGTAACTTTTCTATGCAATTAAGTGTACTTGTGAAGAGGTAATAAGTTTAAAAATAAAAACTCACATAAGAAGTCAGGACCAGAAAAAAATTGTTAGAGGAGAATCCTACTTTTTTTCTCTTCCTTTGCATAGGACTAGTCCCCAGGAGTCTCTGTAGTGTTCTTTCCCACGTTCTTTATTAGTACAATAATAAAAAATGTTTCATTGTGCTATTTCCATGCATGAATGTAAAATACTCTGGTACAGTTTTATGGTTTACTTCGTTATTTAGAAGACCCTTACTAGTTGCTTTTAAGACTTGCCTCTGAACATGGCATAATTCTCCAATGTTGATGAATGAGGTGAATTGTGCCAGTTTATCTCTCTAGCAAATAACTATTTTAAGCATTTTCCATATGTGGAATATTATAGAAAGACCATCTCTTACCACTACATTCCTTTATGTGCTATGTGCTTTTTTTTCCCCTCCATTTAAAAAATCAGATAGTTGGCCAGGTGCCACTGGCTCATTCATGCCTGTAATCCTAGCTACTTAGAAGGCTGCGGCGATCTGAGGGTCGTGGTTCAAAGCCAGCCTGGGCAGGAAAGTATGAGATTCTTAACCAATTAACTACCAAGAAAGCTAAAAGTGGAGCTGTAGCTCAAGTAGTAGAGTGCTACCCTTGAACAAAGAAGCTTAGGTCCCGAGTTCAAACTCCAGGACTGGCACCAAAAAAAAAAAAAGAAAGAAAGAAAAAAAAATCCGTAGTTTTTCAACATAGCCAACATTTCAAAAGATAATTTTACTTTAGTGGAACTGAGGGATATTTTGAGTATTTTGGCAAAGTACTCCGTTTAGGTAGAAATAAGATTTTTTTAAATGAGCGACTTTCGTTTTGCCTCTATAACTGGAAAAATATTCAAATTTATGGGCACAGTTTGTCTGGAGCAAGTATTCCCTTTGTAAATGTTGAGTCTCACTTGTAGGTGGCCTTTTAAAATATACTTTATTTTATACACTGTGTTCATACTTTGGCTTTATGCCTGACCACCCAGGTTGCAAACATCAATAGTAGAACCCACTGTTAAAGGAAAATAAACAAAGGAAACCCTAGAAAATATTGTAAGTGTTAGTAATAAATTATTCACTAGTATTCACATTGGAGCAGTAATGACTTATAATATTAATAAGTTTTGTCTTCAAAATTGTCCCACTATTTATTAAGGCATTTAGTGTTTTCCATACTCCACCTGAGATATATTATTGGGTGTTAGAGATAGTCTGCTTATTTGTTTGCTTTATTTAATACAGAGGTTAAAAAATAAGGGCAAATTCCTATAATCACGGTATTAGCTAGCACCACATCCTTATATTTAAGAAAATTACTGATTTTAGAAGCCATTTGTATACAATATGTCAAGCAATCTAAAGCAAAATACTGTACACAGAATGCAAAATAACTAATTTTAACAAAACCTTTCCTCTAAAATTCAAAATAAAAGTGATTTAGGTGGTTTATGCAGGATAGTTTGATTGTAGGGGACAGGATGTATCCTTTATTTAAGCAAAAATAAAACAAGAAGAAAGGATAGGAAGAAAAGAGAATAAAAAAGATAGGGGGAGGGGTTTTCCACACAAGAAGCATACAGTCCAGGATTGAATGAATACGAGAGGCATAATGAGGAAACCCTGTTGGAACAGATGGTCTATATAAGGCAGAGATTTTCAAATTATATTCTGAGGAACCCCCACAGGGACTGGCCGGCAAGGGGGTGAGGCAGCCAGCTATTGAAGTCTTTAAACAAGGCAGCGCTGCAGGTGTATTAAAAAGACTGATCTGACTCCACGCAGAGGAATGTGTTGGGAAATTATCCAGTATGCCAATGAGATGGCAGGAGTCCAAATGTATTGCTCATCACCAGACTGAAAATAAAGCAGGAGGACAGACATGTAGTTTTACCAAAGAAGAAGCAACAGGTCTGGGTTACTGCACCTGGATGAATGCTGTACTGGGAGAAGGAACCATGGAGATCTGTCTAGTAAGAGAAATGAAGAATCTCATGTCACCTTAAAATCTGGTCCTTGCGTGTATGAGAATAAATATGTAATATAATACTTTAGTTTTGTCCACATTCTAAAGAAAAATGGATTAAGTTAATTGTTATTATAAGGGAACCACAACTGTGATGGTTAAACTTAACAAATTACTCTGTGTCTGCTCCTACAGACCTAGGAATCAAGTTTATTACTAGCTCCTATGGTTTTCCTAGAAGTCATTAAATGGGAATTTTTCTGTGTAGGGCTAGGGAATGAACAAGGGGTATGAAGTTACATAGGGAAGTCCTAGGCTCTTCCAAGCTAAAGTTTCCATTACCAGAGACTGAAAGTTGGTGCTTCTGGTAAAGTGTCATTCCCTGGCTGATATGGTTATGTAAGGCAAGGATTGATAATGATGTGGCTTCTTATTGGTAAGAATAAAATCACTAGCAGAAAAAAAGATGTGCTATTTCTCTTACCTGGTGACTTGGTGACAAAAGCCACAATCCAAATGATAAGGAGGTTGCTAGGAATTTACTGTCCTCACCCCTCACCAAAACTAAAAAATAATAATAATAATGCTATAACTGAGATAAACATGGAGAGATGTACATATCTGCTCAGTATAAGAAAGGCTTGGCCAAGCATGAAGTCTGTAATCCAGCATTTCAGGAAGGTTAAAACAAGAGGATTGAGAGTTCAAGACTAGCATATGCTACAAAGACTGACTTGTCTCATAAATATAAACATTGATTTGTTATAAAAGATTCATAAATACCCAGCATCATTATAGTCTGAATTATATACCCCCAAAATTCACAAGTTGAAGTTTTAACCTCCTATATTTGGCTGTCTGGTCTAGAGGGCGGTGATTAAATTAAATGAGGGGTTAAGTGTAGGCCCCAAACATACTTTTGTTGTTTAAGCAACCAGCATGAAGTATTTTTTTAGCAAATTAAAACCATGCATTTTACTTACAAAACCAGGGCTGGGGATATGGCCTAGTGGCAAGAGTGCTTGCCTCCTATACATGAGGCCCTGGGTTCAATTCCCCAGCACCACATATACAGAAAATGGCCAGAAGGGATGCTGTGGCTCAAGTGACAGAGTGCTAGCCTTGAGCGAGAAGCCAGGGACAGTGCTCAGGCCCTGAGTCCAAGCCCCAGGACTGGCCAAAAAAAAAGCTTACTTACAAAACCATTTGGTGTAAACCAACTGTACAACTCATGGGAGGAGAGAGGGTAAAGGGGAGGGGGAAGCGGGGGAGGGGTGAGGGAGGAGGGAACAAGTTGAACAAGAAATGTATTCACTGCCTTACATATGAAACTGTAACCCCTCCATACTGCACTTTGACAATAAAGGGAGGGAAAAAAAGAACAAACAAAAAAAAAACATGCATTTTGGCAAACTCATAAGCAATTATTTTTGTAACAACTTACAAAAATTGCTGATTAGCATGTAGAATAGACAGAGGACCTGGAACCAACGATCTCCCAGTAGTGATACACCTAACAGAGATGCTGCTTTCAGATACCATCCTTAGTAAAATTAATTGGGGGAAAGATTTGAGTCTTTAGGAATAGGACAGGAAATATGCATCTGACATGAGCCTATAGCATCACATAGTACCAGAAAGCAGAGAAGAACTCAAAAAAAAAAGCCTCACAATAATCAGATAAATCAAAGGGGCACCAGAGCCAATTGAAAGATCTTCCAGTGGCCAAAGCTTTCAGCAGCAAAATAAAGCAGCATTTAGTTATGACCCAAAGTATGAAATAAATACCCAAGAGTCCATACTGATATTAATAGACAAGTAGACAAATTCCAATAATTTCTTTAGACACAGCATAACTCCCCCACTCAAGCATGAGCTGTGCTTAATGACTTCCTCCCAAAAGGATATTGTTTGGAAAGTGTGGGGGGAAAATAAACTCTACAAGGCAAAATCTGACAGAATACTACTATATATTTATAGAGGTTTTGTTGTTGTTTTCCTTCACTGGAGATTGGACTCAGGGCCTCATATTTGCTAGTGCTCTTACTACTTGGACTACACCTCTAGTCTTTTTTTGTTTTGTATTTTGTTTTAATGATTTGTTTTGTTTGTATTTTGCCTCTACCTACTGCGTTGCTAGTATTACAGGCATGGCCACCACCTGTCTTGGGGTGGGGGTTGTTTGTTGTTTTGGAGATTTTGTTCTTTGGGAATTTTGTGTGTGTGTGTATGTGTGATACTGGCATTTTAACTGGGGGCCTTTATTGCTTTATCATTTAAGTCATGCCTCCAGCCTTTTTGTTACTAGTTGTTGTTTTTCTTTTCTTTGTTTCTTCCCATACTGGAGCTTTACTCTTGCTCAGCTTTTTGCTCACTGCCTGGCATTCTACCATTTGAGTCATGCCTCTACTTCACTTTCACCTGGCTTTTTGGAAATAAGAGTCTCAAGGAGCCAGTCTGAGCTGCAAGTCTCAATTCTCAAATTTCAGCCACCTAAATAGTGATGATTATAGGCTTGAGCCACAGGCACCTGGCTCTGGTTATTTTGAGATGAGATGATCCTATAACTTTGTCTGGGCTGACATCAAACCGTGATCCTTCTCTCAGCCTCCCAAGAAATTAGGAATATAGGTTTGAGTCTGGCTACTTATACACTGGCCTCTAATCTTGGTGTTCCTACTTACTCCAATTTGTCTTCTCTACCACACTCACTCAGTAATGCTTTTTTTAAAAGATCTAACAAGCATCATTGTATTTAATTAATCTTTTTTTTTTTTAACTTTTAGGCTGGTGTTTGGAATGCTCTATCCTGCATATTATTCATACAAAGCTGTGAAAACAAAAAACGTGAAGGAGTATGTAAGTATATTTGCTTGCTTGTAGTTTATATAGATTTGCTGGTACTGGGGCTTGAACTTCAGGCCTCATACCAGGCTAGAACTGGTGCTCTACCACTTGAGCCACACTGTACAGTGGTTCACATCTGTAATCTTAGCTACTCAGGAAGCTGAGATCTGAGAATCTTGGCTCAAAACCAGCTGAACAGACAAATCCAGAAAACTGTGTAATCTCCAACTAACCAGAAAAGGCTGGAATTTGATTAAGTGCCAGCCTACAGGAAAAAACTCAAGGCAAGGCCCTGAGTTCAGCCTTATTACTGATTTAAAGAGAGAGAGAGATATATCTTGTGGCCTATCAAAGAAATACCATACCATAAATGAAAAGGGGATACAAGTAAGAAATATAATGATGATAAATAAATGTAATACAAGTAAATAAACCTATATATGTAAACAACTGCTATGAGAGAAGGAAAGATATTACTTTGGAATTGGCCAATGAGCTGTTAAGAATATTATTCCATAAAGACTAAAACACAATATTGTGTATTTTATTATCTTAGCATAACATTCAAATTTTCATTACTAGATTATTTTGAAACTTTGAAATTTTTAATACTGAAATTTTAACTCTGCTTTGTAAATTAAAATACTTTATGGAATAAAATTTATGAACATACTCAAATTATTGAGAAAGTTGAAAATGTTGGTACTTTTTTTTAGCTTCCTAGTTACCTTGGACAACAGTTTTTATGTTTTGTGGGTTTTGTTTATTCTGTCTTGCTTTTTAGTGATAATTAGGTTTGAATGCAGGACCTCACACTTCATAAGTTGGTAGTTTATCACTTGAGTCATACCTTAACTCCAATTGCTTTAGTTTATTGAATTCTTATATAATCCTAGAGGTCAGAAATCACAGTCCTAGAGGTCAGAGTCCACAAGGCTGCATTTCTTCAGGATGTTCTAGGGAGAATCTTCCTCCTTGCCTTTCCCAGCTTCTGCAGACCACCCACCTTCTTTGGGTTACTACTCTTTTCCTCCATCTTCAAAGCCTGCAATTTTAGACTGAGACCTTTTTATACTTCCAACCCTCTAGCTCCTCTTATAAGGCCCTTTGTGATTATTTAAACCCACTTAATCCAAGGTAATCTCCTCATCTCAGGATTGTCTGATTAGCAGCTTTAAGCCACCTCCATCTTACTTTCCCCTTATCTTTAACATATTCACAGTTGCCAAGATTAACTCTTGGCCATTTTGAAGAGGAAGCACTGTTCTGCCTGTCTTGGTATTATTCCATCCATCCTTACTGCAATCCTAACAAGTAGGCAAAAAAAAATATTCCAATATTCCAAACTCAAAGAAAAATTAATAGGCTCAGAGTCACCTGAGTCAGTGAAGGTAGTATTGATACCAGATCAGACCTTTGGAGCCACAACCTGGAAAAAATATGGTTATTCTCCTGAAGGACAATGAGGCAGAATTAGGGCCGGATGCACAAGTCTCCAAATCAACTGTATTTTTCAAGTTCTCTAAGGTCTTGACAGTCCTTCTGTTGTGCCAAGTCGCAAAACGACCACCAAGAAGACCACCGAGACTCAGACATTCCGAAATGCAAAAGCAAGGCAAGGCTTTATTTAAGCGAGCTGCAATTTGGGCCTCGTCCTACCCACCAACACAGCAGAGGTTAGGAGGGAGCCCCAAGCTGTGATTACACAGGGCTTATAAAGGCAAAGAACAAGGTTACAACAATCAGGTGTTCAAGCAAGCAAGATTAGGACACAGGTACAAATCTGATTGGCTCAGGGTTCAATTCTAAAATGGGGTTCACGTGGTAAAATGGGGCCTGACTTCAAAGTCTGGCACTTAACTTCAAGTATTTCCAGTCTAATTTCACTGACAGAAATATATATATTTTTTAATTTTATTTATTTATTTATTTTTTTATTTTTTTTTTTTTTGCCAGTCCTGGGCCTTGGACTCAGGGCCTGAACACTGTTCTTGGCTTCTCTTTGCCCAAGGCTAGCACTCTACCACTTGAGCCACAGCGCCACTCTTGGCTGTTTTCTGTATATGTGGTGCTGGGGAATCGAACCCGGGGCTTCATGTATACGAGGCAAGCACTCTTGCCACTAAGCCATATTCCCAGCCCCATAAGCAACCTTTTTTTTTTTTGGCCAGTCCTGGGGCTTGGACTCAGGGCCTGAGCACTGTCCCTGGCTTCTTTTTTTGCTCAAGGCTAGCAATCTGCCACTTGAGCCACAGCGCCACTTCTGGCCATTTTCTGTATATGTGGTGCTGAGGAATCGAACCCAGGGCCTCATGTATATGAGGCAGGCACTCTTGCTACTAGGCCATATCCCCAGCCCCTCACTGACAGAAATATTGGAGATTACTTAAAAGAGGCTGAGTCTCAACGTAGCTATTCAGTTGTCCCTAATTTTCACCGTTTCATTAACTGTCCTCATTAAATTTCCCTATATGTTAATTTCATCCAAATTCACTTTGTTTTGTATAAAGTATAAGGTTCTCTAGAAAGGAAACCTGCCACATCGTTCAAGCAGAGAAGAGTTTATTGGGGGAGAGCAGACTGCCAGCCCACCCAAGATGGAGGTGTGGGGAGACAGGGGAAAGAAGAGAAAAAGAGAGAGGGAGACCTCCTGTTGAGCCAGATTATATAGGGAAAGGCAGGAGGTGGGACCACAGCAGATAAGGAAGTGATCCAGAGCCTGGGGTACCTCTCACTGTCCAATGTAGGCATGACTAGGGCATTTCAGAAAATTTCAGATGAGGAAGTGTCCTCAGAGTCTGGGGTCCTTTGCTGACTCAGTCAGGTGACTGATAGTCAGGGGATTACTGGGTTCAGGCAGGTAAAGGGAGGAGGAGGGCTGTTGTCCCAGGCAGACGTAACATAAAGTACTTTCTCACTAAATTTAACCTTCTTAACATTGCTCTGAGGCAGAACATAGTGATTCAAACCTGTAATTCCAGTTCTAGGGAGACTGAAAAGGAAGATGAAGCATTTGAGACATCTCAAAGCCCACTAACAAAACACAGTACTTCATTATATTTTGAATACTTCTTCATATTCTCTAATTTTGTACTCATTTATATGTGTGTTTCTCTACTAAAATAAGGGAAGTGTTTTTGTGTGTGTGTGTGTCATAATTGTTAAATTCCCATACCTAGAACAGTATATAGTATCAAGTACTTGCTTTGAAAGAATGAATGAATCAATGACTAAATAAATTAATAACTAAGAAAAAAAGAAAAGTTTATTTTCAAATATACGTAGCCTATTAGATTGGGTTAACAAAAGCACATGCATTTCATAAATAGATTATTAGTCTACTCTTTTAGCTTTGATTCCTCTGGATTAGGGCATGTGCAATCCAGACTGAACACTTACTCCAAAGCCCAGTACCTTTGTGCTATTTACTTAGAACTAAATTCTGCTGATAATCTACTTCAAAACTGTTCTCTAAAAGCAAACATTTCAGTTAATTTACTTCTTCCCACCCTAACTACTACCATTTCCCTTAAGCCTACAAATGGTAGATTGCACCTGATACAACAGATGCTGTGTTCTAATCAAAACAAGTGGAAAGGGCTATGTATTTTGGCAACTTTCCTTTCTTCCTTTGCCTATTTTTACAACAGAGCTTTCCTAGGATATAATTTCCTGTGTAGTGTGGCTGATATGGCCTACTTAAAGACTTTCAGTTGCAGTAATTGAAATGTAAACTTACTGAAGAATTAGTACAGTTTTGCAAATTTTTTCAGTTTCATACCATCTTTTGACTTCTAAATAGAGTGTTTACTTCCAAGTCATATGTAATTGCTATAGCTTTTCTAGGAAGCCAGTGTTCTTATTCTGAGAACGTTGGGGAATGCAGCAATGAAAAGATTGGCCAACAACACTTAAAAGTTAAAGTCAGACATGTGTTCCTAAGATTTACTGAGAGCAAGAACAAAGAACAGGAACAACTCCTTTGTGAGATTACTCCTTAAAAGGCTCAGAAATGGACCTTCTAGAAACTACTGAATATTTGAAAATGACCTAATTTTTTTTTTTTTTTTTTTTTTTTTTTTTTTTTTTTTTGCCAGTCCTACGCTGTGAACTCAGGGCCTGAGCACTGTCCCTGGCTTCTTTTTTGCTCAAGGCTAGCACTCTGCCACTTGAGCCACAGTACCACTTCTGGCCATTTTCTGTATATGTGGTGCTGAGGAATTGAACCCAGGGCCTCATGTATACGAGGCAAGCACTCTTGCCACTAGGCCATATTCCCAGCCGCATGACCTAATTTTTGACTGAATATTTAGGTGATAGAAAAATGAACAAATATAACACATGAAACTTCTTCAGTTTTTATTGAGTAATAAAATATGAAGAAGTTTGCCAGTTTTAGGGTGTAGATTTTTTTTAAAAAAACATACTGAAGAACTTTACTCTCAACAAGTATTCTTGCCAGGCACCAATGGTTCCGGCCTTTTATCTAGCTATTTACAATGCTGAGATCTGAGTATTGTGGTTCAAGGCCAGCCCAAGGAAGTCATGAGCCTCTTTATCCAAATAACCAGCTAAAAACAACGGAAGTGCAGCTGTGGCTAAAGTGGTAGAGTACTTACTAGTCATGAGCAGAAAAGGTGAAGTGACAGTGTTTCTTTGTGGTATCTCAAGATTATTACGATAAATCCAAGTTTAGGAAACAAACATTGAGTGTGAGTAAGTTTATATAATAGGTGGGTTGAAAATAAATGCCTAACGTAGGTCCTTCTAAAATCTTAGAATGTGAATGAATATAACCTTTGACCTTTATGAAGTACATTGAAAACATTCCCACAATTTCCACACAGAGATGTAGCTAGCCAAGTGCTGCAGCTTCCAATGGAAAGGTCTTTGGGAAAAATAGACAGAACAAAATTCTCACAGTAATACTAAACCTAAGAGGCTAAGTCAGGCTTTTGCTAATATGTAGGAAGAAATTTACCAACTGTAGTGCCAGTGGAAATGGATTTTAAAACAGACAGAAACAGTTGTTTCCATTAAAGGAAATGTTGCTAAGAACTAAACTGGAATGAAGCCTAGCCACCTCCACCCTAATCCCTAGTGGTGGAACAGATTCAAATCATAAAAAACGACAATCACAAAAAAAAAAAAAACCTTAGCTGCCTCCACCCTCCCTGCAGGGAGAATTGCAATAGAAGGGACCAGTGTTCTGCCTTCCCTTCTTTTACTCAGAAACTATAAACTCACCACTTTATAGAAAACTGAAGTATCTTCCAAAAAAAGAAGAAGTAATAGTTGACCGGGTGATGGAAGTAGGAAGATCTCTCTCCAGGGCTGGTTTTAGAAAAAAAGCCATACACCCCACCTAAAAAATTGAACTGAAGTAAAGTGGTATAAAGGCCCAGCTGAAGTGGTAGTGTGCTTGCCTAGCCAGCAGAAGGCCCTGGGATCAAACCCCCCAAGTACTGCCAAAATAAGGAAAAATGCAGACATACACACACTTGAAAGACCTAAGTTAAGGGGAGATGTAGAAAAGGGACTGACAATTGGTTTAAACAAAAGTGTTTAAGAGCTGGGCGTGGTAATCTCATACCTGTTAATCCCAGCTACTCAGGAGGCTACAATCTGAGGGTCCTGGTTCAAAGCCAGTCCCAGGAAAGTCTGGGAGACTCTTATCTCCAAATAAACAGCAAATGATCAGAGATATATCTCATGGGTGAACACCAGCCAGATACTGAGTTTGAGTCCTGGTCTCAGACAAAAAGAAAAAAAATTTTTAACCACACAAATAACCAGCAAACGGTCAGAAGTGGAATGGAGGCTCAAGTTATAGAGTGCCAACCTTGAGCAAAAAAATAGTAAAGGAGAACTTCCTGGCCACACGTTCAAACTCTAGTACTAGCAAACAAAAAGACATTAAACAGGCAGTGCTAAAGTGAAATAACAAGAGATGTATGAAGTCACCCATAAATTTGGTTACTAAGAAGTGGAATGTTAGCCTTGAGCTAAACAACTCAGGGACAGAGTTCAAGGCCCAGAGTTCAAGGCCCATGACCAACAAAAATTAAAAATTCAAAAAAAATTTTAAAAATCAACAAAGATGTGGAATGTTTTCTTATACTATTAAGTATATCTGACTTTTTTTCAACTAAAAGTTACAGTATTTACACAGAGAAATTTGTTCTTTTCTACAATACCAGTATCTGCTTCTGGAATGCTCAGATATATACATAGTTTTTCCATTACATAATTTTAGAAATACAGTGCTCCACCAACTACAGCTGTAACAATCATGTTGTCAACCAGATTGCCACCACACTGTAAAAGGACCTCCTAAGGATATAAAAGCCAGGGCTATGCCTGGAGGTTTTAACTAAATAAGGGAAATACAATCCTTTCCCCAAACCTCATGGAACTTTAAAAGCCCTTGAGAGCTAGAAATGATGGTACAAGCCTATTATCCCAGCTACTTGTGAGGCAAAGAAAGATAAGAGGATCTGGAGTTCCAGGCTAGTAGCCCCAGCCAAGTTAACAAGACCTTAAAGCAAAAGGGTGGGAGGTGTAACTAAAAAGAGGAGGTAAAGTCTTATAAAATAATTTAGAAACTTAAAAAAAAAAGAAACCAATTACATTTAAAAAGAACACAGTAAAACTGCAAATAAAACGTAAAAAATTTTCCAGATGTCTGAAAAGTCACAGAAAGGCTAATTTGACATTTGTTTTACAAAATTACCGTAACTTCCAAAGGTTTATAGCAGGTCTCTTTTTTTTGGGGGGGGGTGTTGAGGGGTTTTTTCCCCAATGGTTATTGTAAAGATGATATACAGAGGAATTACAGTTACATAACTCAGGTAAAGAGTACATTCCTTTTTTGTTTTTTCCTTTGTCCATTCTGGAGCTTGAACTCAGAGCCTGGGTGCTGCCCCTGAGCCCTTTTGTTCAAGGCTAGCACTTTGAGCCACAGCTCCACTTCCAAGTCTTTAGTGGTTACTTGCAGATAAGAGTCTTAGGGCCTTTAGAGTCTCGGGACCCTTCCTGCCTGTGCTGGCCTAGAACCACAACCTTCAGATCTCAGCCTCCTGAGTAGCAAGGATTACAGGTGTGAGCCATGGCACCCAGCTAGAAATATCTTAGGTAAGTTGATTGACTATCAACTCGGAATCCATTAAAGAAAAACCATGTTTTAACAAAATGTGCCATAGACTACCATTAGGGTAGTAATGATAGGAAGATATGAGTTGGACTTCCTTCCATGTCTTAGGTCTGTCCGTGAAGTTTTCCTTTAGAATCATCTATTCCTCTTTCTGTACCTTTTCCTAGCTCTTTCCTCCAACTCTGTTACCCAGAACCTATACCATACTCAGGAAGCCCTTCCTGACAACCAACCCCCCGACATCCCCCAAATGCCCTGCTCATCCCCACACCATTCACCCAAATGTGATCCTCACTTGCTGTTAAAGAGAAGTAATTTCATAACACAGGTTCCATCTCTCATGGAAATATATTCTATCTACCTCCCGTGGTTTCGTTTCTTTTATCAGTCTTTACTTCCTCTAGAAGCTACTAGCACTAGCGGCTGATTCTTCTCACCAGTTGAATATTTACTTTGTGCTTAAAGAATTCAATGGAGCCTTTAGTATAGAACTACAATGTTTTTATAATACATAAGGAGTGAATTTTACTGTGTTGGCCATAGCCTTGCCAGTCACCATAACCACCCTTTAGTGGCTATGTTTGTTCAAAAGAGGAAAGTAGCAAGATTGAATCAACTATGTGAAGACAGATGAAGCCCTGAAGGCCTAGGTGCTTAGACAGTGGCATCATGCCTTCAGAATAATTAAGAAGCATACTGGGTGAAGACTTTGTAAACTCCAAAGAAAAAAGAAAATAGGGTGACAGCTTAGGATGGAATAGCTGGTAGGATGGCCAGTTAACCCAGCTTGCTCCTCTGTGTCTGCATAGCCTCTTTCCCATACTAAAATCCTGAACATGTTCGTGTGGTATTATTAAAAGGGAACCGTTTCCATTATACATGCATATTATCCCAAATAAATTAAGAGGACTTTAAACAAAAAGAAAAAAAGTCAAGTGTGATTTCTCAGTCAGTTTGGATGGAAAAAGTTATTTTGGGACTGAGAAGTCATTCCTTCCTAAATACTGCTCCTGGGAACAGTTCCCTTAAGCAGTTCTTGCCTTTTTTTTTTTTTTTTTTTTTTTTTGCATCTTCTTTCCAATACTACTTAAATTAATTCTCATCTAATTTTGAAATGTTTCGGCACTTTTCCTTCTCTCAAGTTTCAAGAGGTCAGGGATGAGATATATGGAGCGTCTGTTATTCAGAGGTCCTAGAAAAAGGAGTGTAATTTGTTTCAGTTTACAGTCAGTCCCATTTTAGTTCACTTAACATCCACATAATGTGAGGCTTTCTCCTTCTTTTTTTTTTTTCTTTTGCCAATCCTGGGCCTTGAACTCAGAGCTTGAGCACTGTCCCTGGCTTCTTTTTGCTCAAGGCCACTTGAGCCACAGCACCAGTTCTGGCCATTTTCTATGTATGTGGTGCTGAGGAATCAAACCTAGGGCTTCACGTATGTGAGGCAAGCACTCTTGCCACTAGGCCATATCCCCAGCCCTGAGTCTATCTCCTTCAAAGCAACAGGTTCTTTCTTCTCTGAGGCCTATGGCAATGATAACTAACAACTGCAGGTAGACAGTGTGATTGTTCCACAGCATCCATCTGAGACTAGAGAGCTGTGGAACCTGTGGTTGGAGGTAAAGAGGTACCCGGAAGCTGAAGAAACCCAGATCACTCATAACCTCACATATTCATACCTCATGCCCCCCCTTTTTTTTAAAATAACAACCTTCAGCCATGGTATTTATTCACTTTGGATTGAACTACAGTGCAATTTGCTTATTTCCAACCATGCCTCAAATTTGGCATAGCCCTGGGAAAAAACCCATAACCCAGCCATCTGGGTTGGATAAAAGAGGGAATGATTTCTCACATTTTGTTCCTCTTTGTTTTAAAGGGGAGGATCATTATGAAATAACCAAATTATCGCACAATAATTAATGAACAGGAGAAATGCTTTCAATTCTATACCATTTCTCAGGAATTCTGTATCAGAGGACCTCTGTGTCCTGTCTGAAATGAGTAAAATGGATGTTTTGGGTGAATTGACTTGACTGAGTAATAATAGTTAGAAAATAAAGTTCTCCTTGGGTGGTCTGAAATTCAGAACTGTTTATTTCTTTTAGACTCAGCAAAGTTGTTTCCTCCGCCCCCCCCCCCCCCCCCGCCCAGTGAAGCATATTTTAACATTTTATGCTCTGGATTTACTTAGTATGGTTGTAGTTGAAATCATTAGGTGCTTGTGATTTTATTCATTTTTTCTTAAAAACCAGCATTAATAGCTTTATGCTTTAAAAAATCTATAATTGAGACAAGTTGGAAAGTTTCTAAATATCTGGACTTTGAAAACAATGTTGACAAAAGACTGTTTTGTACTGTGAAGTGCTACTTGCAGTTCATAGTTAACTCATTTGAATCTTGTATCTATAAATCCTTAAGGTGTAAGAAATAGTCGTTTTTAACATTTATTTATTTGTTCGTTTCTTTTATTTATTTTTGTGCCAATCCTGGAGCTTGAACTCACTGTGCACTGTCCCTAAGCTTTTTTTCTCAAGGTTACTGTGGAGCTATAGCTCCACTTCCAGCTTTTTGGAGATGAGAGACCCAGGGACTTTCCTGCACAGACAGGCTTTAAATCACCATCCTCAGGTCTTCACTTCCTGAAGTGAGCTGAAGGGCTACAGGTGTGAGCAGTGGCCAGCTTTAGTTCTTAAGATTAAGAACTAGGCTAGTTCAGTAACCCTCTGCCTTCACTTTACCAGGCATAGGCTGCCAGGCATTGGGAAGGTGAGGATGTACAAATATGAATTAAATCCCTGTTGGTTATTTTAGCTGAAAAGTAGAGGCAGGTATTACATAAAGCAACCCACAGATATGCTACAAATGAAAATTATAATGTATCCAGCATATGACCTTGAGAGTGAGCTGGGTTAGTTAGGAAACGCTTCCAATTAGAAGTGAAGACGTTTCATTTATAGAAAGCAGTGAATGTGTATTACAATATGTAATAGAGTATTGGTAATTATATATGAGATCAAACATTGTGCTATAACTGCCTATTCTCGTTCTGTTATGTGTCTTCTGATATTCAAACCTCCCCCCCATGAAAGTTTCTTGGAGGCAGGAACACCTTGACATGATAGTTTATGACTCATATCCAAGGCTTTGTTCATAATAGTTTATAAGTAATATCTATCAAATTAATTTTCCTTTTCATTAAATACCTATAAATACACAATAGTTATATCATTTAATATGTGGCTGTCATGGCTATTACACTTATCATATCATAATAAGTTATATGGAAAAAGAAGGAAAATACTTTTTGCCAGATACCACTGGCTTATACCTATAATCCTAGCTACTTCGAGAGGTTAACAACAGGAGGATCACAGTTCAAGGCCAACTCAGGCAGAACAGTTCTCAAGACCCTTTCCAACTTCCTTGTCATCCAGGTTCATAGTAGACTGTGAATAGGGAAATTACAGTTCCTGACATACCCAGAGAGAAAAGTCCATAAAGACCGTATCAGTAGAAAAAGCTGGGCATAGTAGAGCATGCCTGGCATCCCAGATATGATAGAAATTGTAAAACAGGAAGATTGTAGTCCAAGCACACTCTGGACTCTCAAAAAAGAGCTGTTGGCTCAGTGGTGCAGTGTCTATCTAGCAATTGTAAGGCTTTGTGCTCTAACACCAGAGGAAAAAACTGTTTTAAGAAGAATGCTTTTGAAGGCTGGATAAGTGAAAAGTGGCTGGTACCAAGGTCAAGTCCTGGTCTCAAACCTAAAAAAAGAGATGAAAAAGTAAAGAAAAATACTTTTTAATTTATGTGCCATACCATTATCACCATTTCTCATGACTATTACAAAAAATGTGTACCAATGTGTTTACCATATATCATAACTAGAAGTGGCATCTCCCTGTGTACTAAGGACTTGTGTATTGCTCTCTGTTTCTGTATACCAATCAAGAGAGTTGTTTTACAATTGAAGCCTACAGTTTATTTGCTTTGTTTATTCTAGTATCTTCACCCCCCCAAAAAAATTAGTCCAAGAATATAAAGTGTGAAAACTTGCTTTCCTTGAAAAAATGTGTAAGCATCATAAAATGAGGTCAACTTTTCCTTTTGGCATCAGACTACATAAATGCACTCTTATTAAGGAGCATGGTCTTCACATAGTAAATGTAGCCTATGGGTTTGTTCATTTTACAGTATTCACTCCAGCTATAAATATCCTCATTCCTTAGGGAGAGTGAAGCTAAGAACTCCATCACATGACTGTCTGGATCTCTGAATTGCTAAGGCTTTATAAAAGCCTTGTGGATTTTGAATAATAATAAAGCCAAGTGCTGGCTTGTTAAGTAGGATAATCTGATCCATGCACTACATTAACTGGAATGTAACTTTTAGATTGTGTGGTTTTTATCACAGATGACTCCATAATCTTCAAAAGACATTGCCTAATTATAAGAGTATATTTCCTTGAAAAATAAAATCTATTTGAAATATGACTGAAGATTCCATTTGTGGACTCTTATTTACAAATATTTATAAATTAATATATGTGTCACATTTCTGCAGTCATGAGAAATTTAATGCATAAAGTGCTCCAAAATTGAACATGACTGCCACTTCAATATGACCACATTCATGACAAGCTTCTTACTAAATGATCAGGAAAGATGGAAATTTACAATCTGGTTTATAAAATTCACTCAGTTCCTTAATTCTTTATTTTTTCCCCCCACAGTGCCTGGGGGCCTGAGTTCAGTGCTCCCGGGCACTGTCCCTGAGCTTCTTTTGCTCAAGGCTAGCACTCTACCACTTGAGCGCCACTTCCAGTTTTTTTCTGTTTATGTGATACTGAGGAATTGAACCCAGGGCTTCATGCGTGCTAGGCAAACACTTTACCACTAAGGCACATTCCCAGCCCTCTTTAATTCTTTTTGTTTGTTTTTTGGTTTGTTTGTTTTTTGGTTTGTTTGTTTTGCCAGTCCTGGGCCTTGGACTCAGGGCCTGAGCACTGTCCCTGGCTTCTTTTTGCTCAAGGCTAGCACCCTGCCACTTGAGCCACAGCACCACTTTTGGCCATTTTCTATATATGTGCAACTGGGGAATCAACCCCTGGGCTTCATGTATACAAGGCAAGTGCTCTTGCCACTAGGCCATATTCCCAGCCCCTTAATTCTTTTAATAAATATTTTGAACCTTTTTTTATGCCAGGTTCTATAGGCATTAGGCACATTTCTAGGGGAAGAAAACCAAGCAAAGCAAGCAGGACTAGCTCAGGGAGCAGCATTGCCATATACTTTTCCTTCTTGGCATATTACTTTTGAACTTTGGAGATCTCATTGGATTCCCACTCAGAGTATATTTGCTTCAAATTTTATGCATGTTCCTAACAAGCTTATTTGTCTGATTGATTGGCTTGTTGAAATTAGGAGGGGATCACTTCTGGAGTCACAGATATTATACTGCCAGCTCAGATAATAGCTAACAAATTCACACAGTCAGGAGCCACACTTCCCAAAGGATCACAATAATAATCTAAAGCAGTATTTCTCTGGCTCTGTCCAGTCTGATGCATGAAAACATCACTCTTCCTTCCCTCCTGCTTCCCACATACTTTTGAGAGTCCCCAAAGGATATCTCAGTAAGAGTTTCTAAAAATAGCCCTCTTCTTCAGTTCCCTATTCTCATGGAGGTCTCACTGGTCACCACCAACCAGGGCGTTAGCGGTGTCCCAGATGACTCCTCCCAGCACTGTGACCAATGCCTGTTGAATTCTAGAGCCATTCTACAATTCTCGAGAAGCCTCACTGTCTTAGTTCCCACAGATATTACAGTGTGACCTTGATTATAGGGAGTAGGAAGGGGCCAAGACACTTTGATCATAATATGCAATAAGAATACTGTAACCAAAGGAATATAGAAATTTAAGACTCGCACATAGCAATAGTCCAGCATGAGGCAAGGAATTCATTTCAGCAAAAAATCTCCCTCTTGCAACTATTGAAGAACTCAGGCAGTGGCCACCTTCAACACAGCTTTCTCCAAGACTGTTCTGCTCCCTGCCAGGCAAGCTATCAGGAAGAGGGGGAGACAATGTGGGGGAGGCACACTCACTGCTCACAGCTGCAGCTCCTATTGTTAGTGAAAAGGAGACATATAGCCCCACCCCTCTGCAAAGAGGACCTGACTGGTCTACTTCCCAGCACTCTCTGCCCTGTGTCTCTTTTAGGAAAACAGATTGTCATACCCATGTGTCTGTGTCATACACATTGTCATACACATGTGTCTGTGTCCTAGACCTCTTCAACCCTTGCTCTGACACCTAGTGCAGCCAAGGGTGTCACTACTCACCAAGTCTCGGGCTCTGCTCCCTTCCTCATCCATTAAAAACAACTTTTCTGAATGTTCTCTTGTCTTCTCAAATCCACTCCCTTTCCCACCGTGCCTAGCCAGAACAGAATGGCAGCCATTCTGCAGAGTAGAGGCAAGATCCTCCACTGCCTGGGAGGCTCCACCTCCAACTAGTCCACAGGAGCCATGGCTCAAACAAGAGAGTGGTAGCATGCCAGGCATGAGCAAGAAAGCTGAATAGGTGCCAGATCCCTAAGTTCAAACTCCACCAGTCCATTAAAAAAAAAAAAATGGGTCTGGGAATATGGCCTAGTGGCAAGAGTGCTTGCCTCATATACATGAAGCCCTGGGTTCAATTCCCCAGCACCACATATACAGAAAATGGCCAGAAGTGGTGCTGTGGCTCAAGTGGCAGAGTGCTAGCCTTGAGCAAAAAGAAGCCAGGGACAGTGCTCAGGCCCTGAGTCCAAGGCCCAGGACTGGCAAAAAAACTAAATAAATAAATGAAGATCTTTGTTCTAGTTAAGAAAAGCTTCCTATTTTTTCCATTTTTTAAAATTTAGATTCATTTTATAATCAGGCCTGAGAGATATGTTAGGCTTTGACTCTTGTATACCAGGTCTCTTGATGTAGTGATACAAGGAACTCAAACATACAACACAGTGAAAACCAAACCATCATTTTCCACATTTCATCCAACATACTGTATATCTAGAAACATACATATTTATATGGAAGTATTTAGAGATGTCAGTAATTCTAGTCAATTGTTTCATGAGTATTGTTATGATTTCCAGGTTCGCTGGATGATGTACTGGATTGTTTTTGCCATCTACACTGTGATTGAAACAGTAGCTGATCAAACAGTCGCTTGGTAAGTTTTACTGTTGAAAAGGGGCCAGACTACAGATTTCATGATCAGGTGTCCTAAGCTCTTATCCTGATCTGGCTATTAACTAAGTGATCTAGTTGGCTAGCATCTGGGTGTCTTTCTCTGCTTTCTCCACAAGACCATTACTTTTCTGTAGCTCCCCTCAATTGAAGGCAGCTTACTCCCCACATGTCACTCCCTTCAAACATCCTACTCTCCTCCCCAGCATCTTGGAATAGAGGAAGTTGGTTATCATAATCCAATTTCTACATTGATGACTTCACTTCCTGAATGACTCCTCTTCTTGAGCTATGGCATCTGGTTTTAGCACTTC
This sequence comes from Perognathus longimembris pacificus, assembly GCF_023159225.1. Classification (NCBI taxonomy): domain Eukaryota; kingdom Metazoa; phylum Chordata; class Mammalia; order Rodentia; family Heteromyidae; genus Perognathus; species Perognathus longimembris. The sequence goes on from NC_063162.1 coordinate 40,845,852, forward strand.
CTCCCCATCCTTAAAACTCATCTATGAACCTTTAGACTGCACGTCATTATCCATGTGAGCACCCACTCAACACCAGCTTCTCGGCTCCTCTGTTCCAAATAGCATGAGGTGACATGAAAGCAGATTTGTCTCCACATGGCTTTCACATTTTACTGAGGAACAGTACTTAACAGAAGAACTTGAATCTTCTCAGGCCATATTTTTGTACTGCCTCTATCTAAATTCTGCCAACAACTTGGAGAAATCCCTTTTTTAAAATGTTCAAATTGCTAGGTGTTGGTAGCTACTCCTATAATCCTATAGCTGCTCAGGAGGCTGAGATCTGGGACCTCAGTTCAAAGCCATCCTAGTCATACAAATCCATGAGACTCTTCTTCCAGTTAGCCAGAAAAAGCTGCAACTGAAGCAGGGGCGGAATGCAGAGTTCACAAACGCATTGCAGTTTGGGAATCCACATATAGATCCCAAGTTCTGTTTGTATATAACCTTATTCTTCGACTTTTTGAAAGGTTAATTTTTGTTTCTATATTTAGAGCCCTTGTATTATTAGTCAATGATTCATGTTCAGCATTATTGGAACCATTTGCCATTACAGAAAGAGAAATACTTATTTGTGTTTTAATAAAACTGGTGTAGGAAAGTAAAAAAAAAAAAAAAAGCGGCAACTGAGGCATAGCTCAAGTTGTAGAGTGTCCACCTGAAGCATAAAAAAAAGCAAGTGTGAAGCCTTGAGTTAAAGACCCAGTACCAATCCCTACCCCCTACCCCAAAAATAGCATTGTATTTTCAACTTTCATGCCTCATATACTTCAACCTTCATTAACTGTGTAATAGCTCTTCTTTGCATCTTTATCTGGGATATTAAGTGCTGCCCTCCCCCCCCCCAAAAAAATCCCACAGAGTTCATAGTCACCAGCATGAACCTTACCATTGCTTGTACCTACTTTGAGGGCCAGCCACTCCTTCAATTCCTTCCCCTGTCCATTTCATACCCTTGTAGTTCATCTTTAAAATATCTTTCCTGCCAGGCACTGATGGCCCATGCCTATAATCCTGGCTATTCAGGAGGCTGTGATCTAAGAATCATGGTTCAAAGCCAGCCCAGGCAGGAAAGTCTGTGAGACCCTTATCTCCAATTAACCACCTGAAAACTGGAAGTGGAGCGGTAGCTCAAAGTGCTAGAGCACTAGCCTTGAGTGAAAAAAAACTCAGGGACACCACCCAGGACTGGAATCCAAGCCCCATGACCAACTATAATATATATATATATCATATACAATAATATATTATATAATATATATCATATGTGTTATATATGATATATAAATATGGGGAGAGAGAGAGAATATCTTTCCCTATGGAATTGTAACCACTTGTACAACTACCTAATAAAAGCTAATTATCTTTCCCATAACCCTCATAGTCTTATAGCACGTTATGTCAGATTGAATTTGCTAGAAAAAGAAAAAAAAGATGTCATCAGTCTTAAACATTTCTTTTTATTATTTATTTATTTATTGCCAGACCTGGAGGTTGAACTCAGGGTCTGAGCACTGTCCCTGAGCTTTTTTTTTTTTGCTCAAGGTTAGCACTCTACCTCTTGAGCCACAGCACACTTCTGCCTTTTTCTTTTTATGTGGTACTGAGGAATAGAACCCAGGTAAGCACTCTACCACTAAGCCTTCCCAGCCCTAGTCTTAAACATTTCTAAGAGTCTGCCTTTATTTATGAATTTCTCTATGTCTGCATCTATGTTTGTGTGGGAGGTTGAACCCAACACCACCTCCATGAGGCTACACTCTCCAAATCCCCATCTTTCTCTTTTGATTTGAATTACATTTTCCTCCCTCTATCACCAAGCTATTCATGTTCTTGTTTTTGAAGTGGAGATCTGGGAGAATTTTTTGTTTGTTTTTAACTAGAAGAATATTCCAAATCATGCTAGGTATCTTAAGTGTTCAAGTTCTTTTTCCTTAAGTTTCTCATTTCTTCTGACTTCAAATGTAGCCTGTATAAACTATTAAAACGTGGGAACTGTTGAACACAAATGCTATAAGTCCACAAAGCACATATGCTTTGTTGATGGCACCCATAGTCACCTCTCACCACCTGCTACCTGTCCGCCTTACCCCCACCCTTGCACAGAATATCCTGTATCTTGGTGTCTTAGTGGGCTACGGGATGCTGATCTACCCAAAGTACATGCATTAATGTTTAGTATGACAACAAAATAGACCTGAAGCACAGTAGTTTAAAACAACAAACATGTATTTCTTGCTCAAACAGCCTGCAGATAAATGGTTAGCTACAGCTTTGCTGGGCTTGGCTCAGCATTAAGTCTACTGCTTTCAGGACCTAAGCTGAGGAAGCAGCTGTTCCCATGACAGAAGGCAAAAGCTTAAAGCAAGAGGTTGAGAGAAATGGGGTGAGAGAGTCAAAGGCCATCCCTGGCTTCCATTTGCGTGTGACATATGTCACATTCACATTCTGTTAGCAAAGCAAATCATGTGGCTACACCCAGCTGGTTGGGCAATGTCCTCAGCCTGCAGGACAGCACTGCAAAGTCACATGGAAAGGGGCATAGCTGTCTCTGCCACACTTGTGGTTCCCTTCACCCCTTCACTTGCAAATAGAATTTGTAATTCCAGCCAAGTGAAAGTGGAATTTTCCCAGCAATTGTGAGAAAGGAAAGGAGCTGAGCATGTGGGGATGCTACACAGGTTATATGCTGCTTTATGGAGGTATTCTCATGAACTTCTATAGTAGTTTGGTTCTGTAGAGTTTGTCAATTCCGTTTTGGTTGTTTCTCTGATCACTAACTTTTCCATGTGCAAACTTAACCTAGTGACTGAACTTTCTGAAATGTTTATGAGTTCTACATTGCTTGTGATTTCATTTTTTACCAGCAGATTTTCTCCTATTTTTTTTCTTGCTAGGTTTCCCTTATACTATGAGTTGAAGATTGCCTTTGTCATATGGCTACTTTCTCCCTATACCAAAGGAGCAAGTTTAATATATAGAAAATTCCTTCATCCACTTCTTTCTTCAAAGGAAAGGGTAAATATATAACTCATGTCCACACATCACTCTTTTAGAAATGCATGTCAGCGTGTCTTTTTTAATGCTATAACAGTAGTAAAATTACTATACTATGAAGAGAAAGCCCTATTATTTGTTTTTTGCAGGGGGGAGGGGAAGTTCATAACACTACTTGTAAATAAAATTGACATCTACCATCATTTGCTTTTGCTTTCCCAGGAAATTGATGATTACATTGTGCAGGCAAAGGAGCGAGGCTATGAGACCATGGTGAACTTTGGACGACAAGGTTTAAACTTGGCAGCTACTGCTGCCGTCACTGCCGCTGTGAAGGTAAATTCTTCATCTGCCTTTTTTTTCCAGTGTCACATTGTCAACAGATAAAGAAAGGTGACTTTTTTATTTTTCTGAAGATCTTTATAAAATTGTGGCCAAATTTCCATTTATGTTTAGTCTAATCCTAGAAAGATCAAGTAGAGAATTTTAAAGATAACCTTAACATTTTGTTTTCTATAGCTATTTTTGAAACTCTTAATTGATTAAAATATGCAAGGTAGTTAATAAACATGACATCTGAAAATGTCATTTCATGCCAAATTTGTTAATTTTGAGACTGTTTGACTAAATCACCTTAAGATGACCATTCTTCTTTCTCTGCCTTTGGTGTTCTGTCTCTCTGTCTCCATGCAATATCTTGGTAGGATTTCTGGCTTACTTCTGCATCTCTACTTCAATCAATTTGAGGTAACTTATTATTCAAAATAAGGCATGAAAAAAATCTTAAAACTTGGAATTTTAGTTAGTAAATTACTAATGTCATTTGGTGTGCTTGCAAGCCAAGCTATGAAATGAATGTCTTCTGTGAAAATTTGCATTATGGCTTTTAGATTTCTTTGCATGCAGTAATTGGTGTGTTTTATTTTAAATACCATAGCCTACCATAGCATAACTGATTTTAGTGTGTGGGATATGGAAAGAAAACAGGTTTCATATTCAGAAAGGGCTGACTGTGACTTTCTAAGTAGCTGTAGACAGTTTACTTTCTGAGTTTCTTAGTTGGTTCATGTATAAAGTAGGGTAATATGCCTGTCTGTGAGAGTATATATAAAAACACGATACTTGTCTCTGTATAGCAGGAAACCAGTAAACTTTGGTGTCATGCATCTATTTAACTTTAAGTAAAAAAATAAATGAGTTTACTCTTAAGGACAGTGAGTAGTATTCTGCTTTCAAATCAGGTTCTTTTAGTTGTCCCAAACTAAATTACAGTGCTAAAAAGCAGTGATTCCATATAACTGAAATAGTGAAGGAATTAAAATGAGGGTACTTTGACTTTTCAGAGAGACCATTGGCTCAGTTACCAAAATTAATATAATCCACAGGATTAAAATTCAAATTTCATACCTGCCAAGTTATAGTGAAGACTAAATGGAAGTATATGAGCCACACAGTACTATATATTATATATGTGTGATAATCTTATTATTAATGTTTACTTAGAGCATATTAATATAATGCAGTATACTATAGTTTTCTTGTTAACTTTCTTTTAACAGGTTTTCTTTTATTAAGATAGACTAGTAAATGATCACTGAAACAGCAACATTTTCAACTTACAGGATTATTTTCACCTTAGAATCCATTTGCATGTTATATCTTGTTTAATGGAAATGTAGTCCTGATTTCTATATTGCTAAAATAGATCATCCAGGAGATCCAGCATTCAATAAGCAGAATTTCTAATAGGACAGAACTGATATAATTATCAAATAAAAAGAAATTATGTAAATAATATAGAATTGAAGGACTTGAATCTTCAGTACAGGATCCACAAAGTACTCAGCACAGTGAATGAAGAGAGTGATCAATGTAAGCAATGTCATTGGGTATCCAAAACACCAAAGATAAGAAATAAATTCTTAATGATAACCAAAAGCATATGACATTCAAATAATCTAAAATCAGGTTGGTAAATAAATTCTAGATAGTGACATAGGAATCTTGAAGACAGTGTAGTGCCATCCATAATGTCATCATGATATTCACATTTGGTTTCTATAATGGTGAGATCTGAGTTTAGGGTATATATTTTTTAATTCTATACATACAGAATTTACCTAAGATATATCCTTTGTCAAGCATATCTGTTCTGAAAAGGCTAGAATATAAACCACAAAACAAGGTAAGCCCCACAATCTGGGAAACAGATGATCCAACACAGAAGGAAGATGATAGAATTCCGAGAAAGGATACTGTGCAGTGAGTCCAGAGTGCAAATTGCTCTGGACAAGTATGCAGCTGAGAGAATATAATAGGATTAATAAAGCACAGGGACAATTAACCCAGTTAGAGCACAGGCTGTGACCAGACAATCCAGACAGCTAGTACCTATACCAGATTCACCTCAGCCCAACCACCATGAAAGATGTATTGGATGCTATATAAAAAGAGTGGATAACTAAACAAGTTAAAAATTAAAAAGCCATGACCATTAACTCTGGGGGAGAAGAAAGAAAAGATTTATAATAAAGGAAATAATGAAGCCTGACTCAGCCCAGCAGTGAACAACATTTGCATTGTAATAATTAGAATACAGACTACGGATTTATTAACAACTGTGATTTTGCTATATCAGAGCATAGGAGAAAGGGAAGTGGAAGGGAACTGAAATCCTTGTCTGTCAGAAAGAGAAAATGGGTTAAACTGGCTCCATTTGCAGTGGAGTTAGTCTAGAGAAAGAAACAAAGGGTTTACACCTTTTCATGTTATAAAATTTATTGTTGCCAGGCACCAGTGACTCATTCCTGTAATCTTAGCTACTCAGGAGGGTGAGATCTTAGGATTGTGGTTTGAAACTATCCCAGAGCTGGGTGCCAGTGGCTCATGCCTACAACCCTGGCTACTCAGCAGGCTGGGATATGAGGATTGAGGTTCAAAGCCAGCCCAGGCTGGAAAGTCTCTGAAATTTTTATCTCCAACTAACTAACAAAAGAAAATAGCCAGAGTGTCACTGTAGCTCAAGTAGTAAAGTGCCAGCCTTGAACAAAAAAGCCCAGGAACAGAGCCCAAGCCCTGATTTCAAGCCCCAGGACTGGTACCAAAAACAACAACAAGTGTGTGTGTGTGTGTGTGTGTGTGTGTGTGTGTGTGTATAATTTGACTTTACAAATCAAATAAGTGTGTTTATTTACTCCCCAATTAGAATGTTTTAATTTGTCCTTTAGTGAAAGTGCTGGAGGGCAGCCATGAAGGAGAGATGGTTGCCTGCTTGCTGGCATTGGATGGCTGTCACTAATGTTTGTATTCACTAGCATAGAAACACGTACTCCATAACTGAAATTTCTTTTACAACACTCCCCACTTGTTTGTGATGTTGTGATTATTTTTCAACAAATTCTCTGGATATGAAGCAACTTCACCATTCTCATGATCTCTTCAGGAATGTTGGTCATTCCACCTTGGAATCTATTTTATTCATTAGAAATGCTCATTAAATATTCTCAACGCTGCATAACATTAACAGCATTTGCCTCTCAAGTTATATAGCACTTATTTTTAAAAAGCCAAAATTAGCTTCATCTCTGGAGATGTCAAAAACAGGTATTGTCATAGAAGTATCACTGAAATAGACACTGCATGAGTTGAAACTCAAACAGGAAGTAGGTCAGCTTTAAGGAAAAACTGCAAGAAAGCCAATAATAAAACTTATTTGAAAGTCTTACCATATGTAAGAATATCTTAAAGTCTAAAAAAAAAACGTAAAACTCTTAGTATGACCTTTAGAGAACAATAATACCTCTGACTATATTTCCCAGGTTGAACCACCTGAGCATATTAAAGATGAAAACAGGAATGTAATCAGAACATTTATTACACTGTAAAGCAATTTTCTGAAAATATTGCTCAGTTCCATGACCTCATTACCAGGCATCTGTTCGCAAAGTCAGTGTACAAGTTTATTTTGGCTGAGCAAAGCATAAATAAGTGAAGGACCTTCAAGGATTTTGCTGAGAATGTTCAACGTCCATGGCTTTTCACAGAGAAATGCACATGACTTCTGTAGATGAGCAGCATCACTACCAGTAAAAGATAGGTGAACACATTTCTGAATTTTCTCTAGCAGCCTTTCCTTAGTGAATTCTTTTGTGGATGAAAAAAGGGAAGCACACAGAAATTAGAGCTTCACCCATAAAGTTACTGAATCTAATTGACTGTAAATGATTATCATTATGTTGAGAATCCTGACATCTTTCTGTCTGTTTGAATGACTTTCTGTTTGTGAAAGGATTTGAGAATATTCCACTACTAAATATCATCCTCTAGAAATAGACAGCATTCATCTAGACAACAGAAAAGAAAGGTCATACTATTTTCCCTACAATCAAGGGGAACAGATTGATATAATGAACATTGGATTCTAGGGCATTGAATTAATCTACAATTTTTTTTGTTTAGATTTTGTCACTAATTAGCCATAAGATTTTTGGAAAATCATCCACATTGATCTAAGTACTAATTTTACCATTTATAAAATGAAAGAATGAGCCCTAACTTCCGAAACCCGTTGGTGTGAATACTTGTGTGTGCACAGTGAAGGAGCATGCATCTCAGTACTGACACTTGCATGCACAGCCTTCTCTCACTCAGCCTTCTTACCCAAAACTGATACTCTATACCACTTGACCTACATCTCCAGTGCAGCTTTTCTACTGATTAATTAGAGAATAGTCTTTCAAACTTTGCCATTCTGGCTAGCTTCGAACTGTGTTCTTCAGTAGCATCCTGAGTAGCTAGAATTATGTGCCTGAGCCACCTGTGCCCAGTTCTTTATCTCTGGCACAGTGTTTCTCAACTGGAGTGATTTTTGTGCCCCACTACTCAGGGACATTTTGGGTTGTCACTGATATCTACTGAGTAGAGGCCCAGAGGTAGCTTGATATTCTACAAAGCAAAGGACAACTCCCACTACAAAACAACTATTCCACCCAAAGAAGCAATGCCTTAAGGTTGAGAGAGCCTGCATCAATAATGTAATGAGACATAAAAACCCAAAGGGGCATATACATAAGTATATATAAGCAGTTTAGGGGAGTGATTGTAAATAATTCTTATATTCTTTTTAAAACTTGTCTTCACCAGGCACCAGTGGCTCATGCCTGTAAGAACTCAGGACAATGCCCAAGGCCCTGAGTTCAAACCCCAGGATCAGCACACACACACACACACACACACATACACACACAAAGAAGGAAAAAAGTTTCTGTATCAATGCATGTATTGCATCTATCTTAATAATATTAAAATGTGAGCTGGGCACAGGTGGCTTATGCCTGTAATCCTAACTACTCAGGAGGCTGAGATCTGATAATCATAGTTCAGAGCAAGCCTGGACAGAAAAGACTGTGAGACTCTTATCTACAATTAACCACCAAAAATCCAGAATTGGAGCTATCGCTCAAATGATAGAGAACTAGCCTTGAACACAAAAGCTTGGGAACAGTACCCAGGCCCAGGCTCAAGCCCAAGACCAAAACCAATAAAAAGGAGAAGGGGGGGGAGGGGGAGGGGGAGGAGATCATTTCCATTGCAAATGTAGTCAGTACTATTCTGAGCTTGATCAGATTAACTGTTGAATGTCAAGAGGAAAACCATATTTCTGTAAACACTGAGAAGTAACTTTATCTGCAGTTATAAAGTAACATACCAAGGATTAACAAGAAATAAGAGTTGAATAGCTATGCATTATTGAATGGGATAGTGCAAGTTATGTAAAACAACATATATAAAGATAATAGGTTGACAGCTTTATATAAAGGTGCTAATAAGCACAATAAATTCTCTTTGTCTAATAAAAATATTGTTTCAATGTGCTATTTAGCCAGATAGTATTTAGACAAAGACAGATACTTGAATATAAATAAGTTAGAAAGAACCAGGTGCCAGTGATTCCCACCTGTAATTCTACTGGGCTGAGATCTGAGGATTGGGGTTAGAAGCCAGCCTGTGCAGGAAAGTCCATGAGACTATCTCCAGTTAACCACCAAAAAGACAGAAGTGGAGATGTGGCTTAAGTGGTAGAGTACCAGGATTGAGCAAAAAGCTAAGTGAGAGCATGAGTTTAAACCCCAAGACTAATGCGCACGCGCGCACACACGAAGTTATCACAGGTACTGGAGTTAGGCCTTTCTAACCCTGAAGTAATCACTTGTGGATGGAGTCTGGTACCCACATCAGGGCCATCCAATGTGCCTGCAGTTAGCTACTGAGCCTCTGCATATAAACTCCAATGTTCACATTAAACATGTCAGCCAAATGGAGAAGTCTTCAGCAACAAGAGTAATAGAAAATAAAGGGCATAATATGATTAGGAGCCCGTGTGGTAATTTACATCTTTAATGCCATCTACTCAGAAGGTAGAGAAAAGATGAACACAGTTCAAGGCTAGCCCCAAAACAAAAGAGGTGGGGAGGCCCTGAGTTCAAGCTCCAGTAGCAAGGGGAAGGGAGGGCATTTAACTTACTTATTGTGTGCTTACTATCAGAACTATACCATATACAATAGGAGAATAGAAGAAACATAAGATTTGTCTATCTCCTCTAGTCTCTTGCCTGGAGGCAAATATACAGAGCTCCACAATAGAAGTTAACAATAGCTGAGAATTTATTGTGAGATAAGCCCTAAGATATTTGTTGATTATGCTTATTAAAATTACTAAAGTTAGGCTGAGAATGTGGCTTCGCGGTAGAGTGCTTGCCTACCATGCATCGGACCCTGGGTCCGATTCCTCAGAACCACATAAATAGAAAAGGCCAGAAGTGGCACTGTGACTCAAGTGGTAGAGCCTTGAGCAAAAGAAGCTCAGGAACAGTGCCCAAGCACTGAGTTCAAGCCACAGGACTGGCAAAAAGAAAAGAAAAAAAAAAAAACTAGCTAAAGTTCATAGATGATTTACGGTAGATTGACTCAAAGACATTTGACTCATTATAGCCTGCCTTAGAAATTATACCTGAATCAGGTAGAGCATATCATATATAGCATGTTAGTAAGCTTTCCATTACTATACCCAAAATGGCTATAATTATCTTATAGAGAGGGTAAAGGTTTATTTTGTCTTTAAGTTTTAGAAGTTTTAATTCATTGTTAGTTGGCCTTTGCTGCTTGGACCATTGGCAGGGCAGCATGTATGGTAACATTAGCTGCTCATTTCATGGCACCAGGAAGCAAAGATAGGAAAAGAAAGGTCTGGAGTCCAGATAGTCCCTTCAAGGGCACACCCCCAGTGACCTAACTTCCTTCTATTAGTCTCTACCCTCTCAAGTTTCTACCACTTCCCAGTTCCATGTGCTGTGGACCAATTCTATATAACATGGACACTTGTTTGACATGGATATTCATGTCATTTGTTGTGGGAGTCAGGGGACAGCAGGTTAAAAAAACACCAAGAATTGCTGAGAGAAATATAGAGCAGGATGAAGAAAATGGCAGTTTTGAGAAAACAAGGCATCTGATCAGATAGACACTGGTCACTTCCTTGTAATATGTCTCTGAAATGTCCTGTCAGCCATCTGTTTAATAAGTAAATGGTATATAATAAAGAGGAAGCAAATATACTGAACTAAGCCATGCCAAGAATATTTTTAAAGGTGTGAAATCCAATTATTTTTATGGAGAAATAAGCACTTTAATCATTCTTAACACAATTCAAAAAATAAGGTAGAAATGGAAAGCCCAAGTAGGGTATAAAAATATTTTGGTTTTGGAAATGGTGCTGTGGCTCAGCTGGTAGAGTGCTAGCCTTGAGCTGAAGAGCTCAGGGATAGCACCCAGGCCCAGACTTCAAGCCCCATGACCAAAATAAAGAAATTAATAATAATATTTGGTTTTGACATAACATGGTACCAATAACCCAGGATACTGAATCAAGGCTATGAATCAAGTCCTTTTCCTTCAAGGGAAAAATACAAGTTAGCAGTAATGTCTAAATGTTTGTACCACCTTTGACTTGGAAATTTAGACATGAACTATCATGGATGAATTTCTATAGTAACATTAAAACTAAAGGCAAGCACAAATTCATATATGTAAAAAAAATAAGTGTAGAGAGCCTTCAGAAGGATATTTTTAATCTAGCTATAAATAAGAAATGAGTCATACAAGCTATGCAAATTTAAGGTAAGTAAATTTAGAAAAAATATTTGTACAACGCTTTATAGTTTTTTGAGAGGTAGGGGAATATAGGTACATCTGAAGAGTTAAAAAAAAATGTTTCTCTCAAAGCTGAGCAGTAACGAACATCACTGAACCTAAAGATCTATCTGTGCTCAGTGTCTACCACATTGTTAGGACAAAATAACTTAAAGTCACATTGTATAGTAATAAATATGCCTTACCAGATAATGAATTCATGTGCTGAATATCATTTCATATCTAAAATCTTTTGGCTTTTAATTTTTCCAGCTTGTTCTAAGTAGAGCTAGTACTATTGGCTTCTCCTAGCTTTAAAACAGTACCTTTACATGGAAAAGTTCCTCTGGCAAGGTGCTGGTGGTTCACACCTGTAATCCTAGCTAATCAGGAGGCTGAGATCTGAGGATCATGGTTGAAAGCCAGCCAGAGCAGGAAAGTCTGTGAGATTCTTATCTCAAATTACCCAGAAAGATGATAGAGTGCTAACCTTGAGCACAAAAGCTCAGGAACAACACCTAGGACCAGCAAAAAAAAAGGAAGGGAGGGAGGGAGGGAAAGAACAAACGAAGGATCCTTTAGATCATAACTTTGATCCCCAAAGTGCTAATTTGGGTATCATTAATACAGAATTTTGAATCAAGACTCAATTGTGGATGCTGGGTTGTTTTTTTTCTGAGAGTAATAATATCAAACACATTATGCTGTATATAATGCTTAAATGTTTGGGGTAAGATGTATTACTTTGAAATTGATAAAAGTACAAAATGGATTAATGGATGGCTAGAGTATAGATAGCCAATAAACCAAATATAGCTAAATATAAACAATGTATGATGTTCAGTGTACAAGTCTTTCAACTTTTCTAGAAGTTATATAATAAAAATGTTTAGGGATATTATTAATATGACTTCATTTATTTTATAGTGAAATGCTTTAACACTTAAAATGTTGACTGCAAAAGTAGTACATCTTGTATTTTTTCTTGGGTATGTCATTTCTCTATTAAATAGAGCCAAGGAGCAATAACAGAGCGTTTGCGCAGTTTCAGTATGCATGACTTGACAGCTATCCAAGGTGATGAGCCTGTGGGACAAAGACCATATCAGCCTTTACCAGAAGCTAAAAGGAAAAGCAAAGCAGCCCCCAGCGAATCAGCAGGTGTGCTTATTTGTTTATATATGGTACTTTAATAATTGGGCTTGAGGGTACCAAAATAATACATGGTAACTGAATTTGGAGAGCCAAAATGTGTTTGTAAGCTTATATGGTTTAGTTTTATATTTTTCTATAGCCTTTTATTCTCTGAATTGTCAAGGGCATAAGATATAAATGGATTTTAATATTTTCTTTCATGGTTCATGTCTATAATCCTCGTTACACAGGAGACAGATCAGAAGGATTGTAGTTTGAGACCAGCCAGTACAGGAAGTTAGGAAGAACCTGCCATCTCAACAAATAAGCCAGGAGTGCTGATTGCACATCTGTAGTCCCAGCTCTGTAGAGCATAGGTAGGAAGACAGTGGCCTGAGCCTGGCCTCAGAGCACACTTCAGGATTCCCATCACAGCTGAAATGACAAGTGTGCATCACCTTGCCTGGCTCCTTTTCATTGAGGCAGAGTTCTGAGGACTGTTGTGCCCATACTGGTCTGGAACCATGATCCTCCTAACCTCAGTGTCTCCCAGGCATGTGCCAGTGTGCCCAGCTATGAATTGAGAGCAGCCTCAAGCTGCAATCCTCCTGTTCTCAGCCTTCCAAGGAAGTAGGATTACAGGCACGAGACTCCAAACCCTGGCTTCAGAATAAAATGAGCAGCTTGCTGGTACTCTGCCACTCAGGCCATGTCTAAGTAGCTAGGGTACTGGCATGAGCCACCAGCACCCAGCTCAAGGTAAATTCTAAAAAAAAATTATAATGTTGGGACTGGGAATATGGCCTAGTAGCAAGAGTGCTTGCCTCATATACATGAAGCCCTAGGTTCGATTCCTCAGGACCACATATATAGAAAAAGCCAGAAGTGGCACTATGGCCCAGGTTGGCAGAGTGCTAGCCTTGAGCCAAAAGAAGCCAGGGACAGTGCTCAGGCCCTGAGTTCAAGCTCCGGGACTGGCCAAAACAAACAAACAAAAAAATTATAATGTAATGTAAGAAAGTAAGCCTCATAGCAAGAAATTCCAGCCAGGCACCATGGACCTACACCTATAATCCTAGCTACTCAGGGACTGAAATCTGAGCATCTACTTGAAGGCAACCTAGAGAGACAAATCTAAGAGACTTGTATCCCTAATAAACTCAAAAAGCCAGAACTGGAGGTATGTCCGAAGTGGTAGAGCCCCAGTTATGAGCGGAAAGAGCACAAGGCTCTGAGTTCAGCCTCAGAATCAGCACACATACAAAAAAAAAAATTATGTGTATTTTTATAATCTTAGGATAGATCATTCTTTGTAAGCCCCAACATTCAACTCAGAAAACTTAGCAAAAAAGAAGAAAATGAGATATTTCTACTGAAGACAAAAATATGAGAGTCCAAATGACCAATAACTACATGAGAAAAGATTTTGAGCTTCAAAGAAATAGTGACTCAAAATAACAATAATGCATGTTTTGCTCAGGTTGGCAAAAAAAAAAAACAAATTTAATTCACTGCCCTTGTATTGATGACTGTTCCAATTATCTTGTTGCTGTGTAACAAAACACCTACAGCAGTTGCTTCAAACAATCACAATCACTTATTTTGCTCCCATATGGGGAGGGAGCCAGTGATGGGACCTAGCAAAGCACTTCTTGTTCAGCATCTCCTGCAGCTGTGGTCAAGCAGCAGCTGGGGCTGAAGTCATGCATAATCTAAGAAGAGCTCACACATGTCTGAGCTGGACAGAGTCCAACAGCAGGTGGGTTGAATGGCTGGGGCCTCACAGACATATCTCTGTGTGGTCTGTTGGTCTCTGAGCATAGCTAGACACTTACCTGGCAGCTGAAGGCTCCAGACCCAGTGTCCCCAGAGACACTGGCAGACGACCCACTATATGACTTTGCAGGAACATTTTTGGTAGTGATTTATTGCAGCAGTACAAAGGCCTGTGAGATTTAAAAGAAAGGAAGACAAGAGTCAGATAATTCATGAAGATATTTTTAAACCAACATAGGAAACATGTCAAGACACAAATGAAATGATCCTTTTGGATGACAAGCTGGCAGTAATCATTTATTTCCTTTAACTTAGCAAGAAACTTCTAGGAATATGTCATGAAGAAATATAATCATACAAGTGTGCAAAGATGTATGTAAAAGAATATTCTCCCTTATTTATGAATATTGGAACAAATCAAATGCCTACGTGAAATTATTCAGCAAAAAGATGAAAACAAATTCAGATTGTGGAGAAAACAATAATAAAACAATATTACTGGGGCTGGGGATATGGCCTAGTGGCAAGAGTGCTTGCCTCCTATACATGAGGCCCTGGGTTCAATTCCCCAGCACCACATATACAGAAAACGGCCAGAAGTGGCGCTGTGGCTCAAGTGACAGAGTGCTAGCCTTGAGCAAAAAGAAGCCTGGGACAGTGCTCAGGCCCTGAGTCCAAGCCCCAGGACTAGCCAAAAAAACCCAAAACAAAACATTATTACTGGTATGGTAGCATACACCCATAATTTCAGTACTTTGGAAGCTGTTTGAGGCTACATAGCAATTCCATTGCCCGCCTAGACTACATAGCCAGACCCCATATCAAAACCCTCTTCCCCCCCCTAAAAAAATAACCAGTGTATGTGCCTTTTTACTTATACTGGAAGAAAAGTAGATGATGAAACGGAAGAATGTATACAAAGTTACTTTTAAATATATATAAACAGAGGAAAAATCTGTACCACTATCACTGAACTGTTAATTGACATTGATTAAATTATGGCATTTTTATGATCCTTAAATTTTTTTTAATTTATTACTCCAAAAATCTGAAATAAGGTGATGCTTTTATTTTTAGGAAATAATTAAGGTATTTTGGGGGGGATGGGGAGTAATAGGCCTTGAACTCAGGGCTTAGGCACTATATTCCTAAGCTTTTTTTGCTCAAGGCTACCTCTTTTTTTTTTTTTTTTTTTTTTTTTTTTTGGCCAGTCCTGGGCCTTGGACTCAGGGCCTGAGCACTGTCCCTGGCTTCTTCTTGCTCAAGGCTAGCACTCTGCCACTTGAGCCACAGCGCCACTTCTGGCCATTTTCAGTATATGTGGTGCTGGGGAATTGAACCTAGGACCTAATGTATACGAGGCGAGCACCCTTGCCACTAGGCCATATCCCCAGCCCCGCTACCTCATTTTTTTAATGAGTTTTATTTTGTTTTGTTTAGAGCCACTCCTAGAGCTTGAACTCAGAGACAGGCTACTATCCCTGAGCAGTTTTACTCAGGGCTGAGCTCTGCCACATGAGCCATAGCTCCACTTTGGGCTTTTGGGTAGTTAATTGGAGATAAGAATCTCACAGGGCTGGAAATAAGGCCTAGTGGTAGAGTGCTTGTCTCATATACATGAAGCCCTGGGTTCAATTCCTCAGTACCACATATATACAAAAAGCCAGAAGTGGTGCTGTGGCTCAAGTGGTAAAGTGCTAACCTTGAGCAAAAAGGAGCCAGGGACAGTGTTTAGGCCCTTGAGTTCAAGCCCCAGGACTGGACAAAAACAAAAATCTCACAGGGCTGGGGATATGGCCTAGTGGCAAGAGTGCTTGCCTCGTATACATGAAGCCCTGGGTTCGATTCCTCAGCACCACACATACAGAAAATGGCCAGAAGTGGCGCTGTGGCTCAAGTGGCAGAGTGCTAGCCTTGAGCAAAAAAGAAGCCAGGGACAGTGCTCAGGCCCTGAGTTCACGGCCTAGGACTGGCCAAAAAAAAAAAAAAGTTTCACAGATTTTAGTGTCCCAACTGGCTTTGAACCATGAGCCTCAGATCTCAGCTTTTTTTTGTTTTGTTTTGTTTTTTCCTGGGCCTTGGACTCAGGGCCTGAGCACCATCCCTGGCTTCTTTTTGCTCAAGGCTAGCACTCTGCCACTTGAGCCACAGCACCACTTCTGGCCGTTTTCTATATATGTGGTGCTGGGGAATCAAACCCAGGTCTTCATGTATACAAGTCAAGCACTCTTGCCACTAGGCCATATTCCCAGCCCAGATCTCAGCTTCTTTTTTTTTTTTTTTTTTTTTGCCAGTCCTAGGCTGTGAACTCAGGGCCTGAGCACTGTCCCTGCCTTCTTTTTTGCTCAAGGCTAGCACTCTGCCACTTGAGCCACAGCGCCACTTCTGGCCATTTTCTGTATGTGTGGTGCTGGGGAATTGAACCCAGGGCCTCATGTATAGGAGGCAAGCACTCTTGCCACTAGGCCATATCCCCAGCCCCAGATCTCAGCTTCTTTTTTTTTTTTTTTTCTCAAATTTTTATTATCAAACTGACGTACAGAGAAGTTACAGTATCATACATTGGGCACTGGATACATTTCTTGTACTGTTTGTTGCCTTGTCCCTCATGCCCCCCTCCCTCCCATAGATCTCAGCTTCTTGAGTAGCTATTTGCACAAATATTTTTCTCTGTTTGATGTTGGTTTTAGATTGCTAGATTAGTTTCAACTCATAGTAAATTCCACATTTCACTGCTTTTTCTGGATTTTGTCTGGATTCTTTGTTTCTTTATTTCTTTCCCTTTTTTCACTAGTACTTGGATTTTGAACTCAGAGCCTCATATTTGCTGAATGTGCTCAGTTTATACTCTGCCCCTTGAGCCGTACCATCAGCCCTACTTTTTGCTAGTTATTTTAGAGATAGAACCTCAAGGACTTTCCAACTTGGCCTGGCTTCAAACCTCAATTTTCTGAATCTCACCCTCCTAAGTATCTGGGATTATAAGCATGAGCCACCAGCACCTGGCAGACTTTGACATTCTTAATTTGCCCAATAAAGTTCCCTTCTTTCAATATCATCCATTTCTATTTGATTCTCTAAAGTACAGGAAGAATGTTTTTACAAACCCAAATCTAATCATATTAATTTTCAACTTAAAATACACTTCAATACCTTGACCCCTACAGTTTCTCTCTGATCAAGTCCAAACTCATCACAGTGTATATTAGCTCCCTAACCTTGTTCTCCAACTCCAGCAATCATGAGCCTTGGAGGACTTAGCTTAGCCAATCTTGTATGGGGTTTTCTCTCCAGTGCCACACCAGACCCACTTCACTTTGTCCTTAACTTCTTTTACAGCTTCCATTATAGTATTGCTGTGACCACTGCACTCTATTTCCCATTAGGCTGAAAGTTTCTAGAAGGCATAAAAACACAGCTATGTCCTTTTTTTTTTTAATCATTGTAACCTAATAATTTAGTAAATATATACATATATACTAGACTTTTAAAATGGTTGTAGAATATCATCTCCATCACTTTTATGAGATTAAATTTAGAAAGCTCATGTTTTTTTGTTTTGTTTTTTGGGGTTTTTTTTTGGCCAGTCCTGGGCCTTGGACTCAGGGCCTGAGCACTGTCCCTGGCTTCTTCCCGCTCAAGGCTAGCACTCTGCCACCTGAAGCTCATGTTATTTTTCTAACTGAATATAAAAAGGAGAGAAAGACTAGGTTGTTTGATCAACTTATTGTTCTTGTTTGTGTCTTACAGAAGGGAGGATTTCATTGTTGAATGAAATTTCATGAACCCAAACCCTTGTACTTGACAAGCAGACAAATGCTCTTCAATTTGATCTATACCTTTAGTGTGTTTTGCTTTCATTATTTTTCACATAGTCTTGCTCCATTTCCCTCTCCCACCCTCACAGGCCCAGACTATGATCCTCCTATTTATTAGCTTCTTCTATAGCTCGCATGACAGACATATATCACCATGCCTAGATTATAGGATAAAATGGGGGTGTCCTGGACTTTTTGCCTCCAACCTGTGAGTCATCTGTTCTCAGCCTACAACTAGCTAGAATTACAGATGTGATTCAGAAACCAGATTGAAATTCTAATTCTTTAAAGTTCTAATTCCTTGAATCTCCATTCTATTTACCATTCTGGGTTCAGGGATATTATATAAGCAACAGCAGTAGAAAATTACAAGGCTCTGGGCTCAGTTGTATGCACTACATAGAATGTTTGGTTGGAAGATAGATACATAGAACATCTAAAAATAGCCACTTAGCTGGGGATATAGCCTAGTGGCAAGAGTGCTTGCCTCATATACATATAGCCCCGGGTTCAATTCCCCAGCACCACATATACAGAAAATGGCCAGAAGTGGCGCTGTGGCTCAAGTGGCAGAGTGCTAGCCTTGAACACAAAGAAGCCAGGGACAGTGCTCAGGCCCTGAGTCCAGTCCCCAGGACTAGCAATAAATAAATAAATACATAAAATAAAAATAGCAACTTAAAAACAAATTTTTATTGTTTACTTTCCTTAGTTACAAAAGGATTGTAATTTTAAGTAAAATTTGGCAAATGAAGAAAGGAAAATGAAGCAATTTAAAACTGTCCAAACTGGGTGCTAATGGAGAACATCTGTAATCCTAGCTACTCAGGAGGCTAAGATCTGAGGATCACTGTTCATAGCCAGCCGGGGCAGAATAGTCCATGTGATACTCATCTCCAATTAACCACTCAAAAACCAGAAGTGGAGCTATGTCTCTTAAGTAATAGAGCACAAGCCTTGAGCAAAAGTACCCATGAGCCTAGGCCCTGAGTTCAAGCCCCACAACCAACTAAAATAAAATAAAATTCCTAACACCCTTTCTTATGAGTCATAATGGGTTCATTTTCATGGTTTTTATTCTTTTTCTTGGTTTGCTTTTTTCTTTTTTTTTTTGTGGGGGGGGAGAGGGTCTTTTCTTTTTTGGTATTGAGGATGGCAAGCACTTTGCCACTGAGCTACGTCTTAGTTTGCTTCTACGTGCATATGAGCTTGCTTGCCACCCAACACACACACACACAAACACACTCTCTCTCTCTCTCTCTCTCTCTCTCTCTCTCTCTCTCTCTCTCTCTCTCTCTCTCTCTCTCTCTCTAATATCAGGAGCATTTCCTAAACACTGTGAGCCGGACTGCTCCTGGCCACACTGACCTACTTCATTTCTTCCAAGCAGTCTTGGTTCTGTGCTGCCCCAGCACTGCCTGCACTGTCTTCTCCCTGGAACTTGCTGTTTTTAACTGCTGCAGGGAAACAAATGATTTTGATCTAAATAATGACTGATTATGCTTCCACATCCTTCCTACTTTCTAACCCTGAAGTATGGCAGCATGAAATTGTACTTGCCTAATATATAATTAAAGTTGTTATTATGAGGGTAAGACGCTTATTAACAACTGTTCGTAGTTTGTATAGTGAGTCTCAAATTAGCCATATCCTGGGTAATCATTCGTTCAGTGTGTTTTTCTTCACTTGTAAGGAGTGCATCTTTAGCCTGCGCCTTAGCCTAGAAGCCCTTCTATGTTTCCCTCACAAGATTTAAGTGTTTATGCTCCTTATCTTTATGAGAGGAGATTGTGAGACTTCATGGGGCCTTGTATCCTCAATCTGTCTGGATAGCCTGCCCTGTTCTGTGTTCTGGCTGCTGTAGGTTAGCTCACACTGGGAGCCTCAGGCTGTGGTTTTCAAACTGGGGCTTCATTAGCATAAAGCATCACCTGGAGACTTGTTAAAGATTAAAGTCCAAGCTCCACCCCAGGCCTGCTGAATCATTAACTCTGGAAGTGGAGTCTAGCAATCTGTTGATGAATTGTCCTGGTAATTATGACGCTGAAGTTCCCCAACCTCTTCTTCAGAGCTGGAGTGCTCCTGCCCCTGAGTTCCAGCCTCTTGATGCTCTCGTACTTCCTTAAAATAACCAACCTACCTGCATGTTTTCATATTGGCCAATAGTAAGCCTTTATTGCTACACATAGCAATGAAGTAAGTCTTTTTTGCTTGCACTTTGTTAGCCATGCAGGATCTCTCACTGACCTTCTTGATATTGGCTGTTTCCTCTGACCTACATCTGTCATCATAGCCTGTGGTGTTTCTAATTACCGTAGCTTACTTGGCTGGGTTTTATCTGAACAGCTGCAACAAAGTCTTAACATCTGCATGCTGCCTCCAGCAAACTTATCTCATCCAGAGTTGTAGCCCCTTTGGGTCTTCCTTGGTTCATCTCAGCACTCACAGCATACAAAGTGGGTGTGGGGCAGTACTCAAATTCTAATTAAAGCCAAAGCCCAAATGACAAGCAAAAGAAAAAAAAAAAAAACCAGAAATGGTTTTGGTGGGGCTGGGAATATGGCCTACTGGCAAGAGTGCTTGCCTCGTATACATGAACTCCTGGGTTCGATTCCTCAGCACCATGTATATAGAAAAGGCCAGAAGTGGCGCTTTGGCTCAAGTGGCAGCATGCTAGCCTTGAGCAAAAAGAAGCCAGGGACAGTACCTGAATTCAGGCCCCAAGACTGGCAAAAAAAAAAAAAAAAAGAAAAGAAAAGAAGTGGTTTGGTGGTTTAAGATTCATGAAAAGGAGAGAGAATAAGAGATTTCACAGTATATCCAGCTATATTCTCTAATTTAAAAAGAGAGAGATGAGACTGGGAATGTGGCTCAGTGGTACAGTGCTTTCCTAGCATGCATGAAGCCCTGGGTTCAATTCCTTAGTACCACATAAACAGTAAAAGCCAGAAGTGGTGTTGTGGCTCAAGTGGTAGAGCACTAGCCTTGAGCACAAACAGGCTCAGGAACAGTCCCCAGGCCCTGTGCTCAAGCCCCAGGACTGACAAAAATATATAAGTATTCAAAAGCCAGACACCTGTGGCTCTTGCCTATAATCCTAGCTACTTAGGAGTCTGAGATCTGAGGATTGAGGTTCATTTTCATTTTCAGGTCAAAGTCCAGGACTCCACCTCAGTACCTGCCACTTTCATTCTTTAGCTAGCCCCGTACTCCCGGGACTGAGGTTCAAAGGCTCAAAGCCAGCTGGGCTGCAGAGTCCATGGATAAGTCCATGGGCTTATCTCCAATTAAGTACCGAAAATCAGGAAGCTGTGGCACAAGTGGTAGAGCACTAGCCTTGAGCAAAAAAGCACCCAGGGCCTGAGTTCAAGCCCCAAAACAGACACCAAAAAAAGAAAAAAATATTCAAATTAAGAATGGTCAAGGTGAACTTCCTGTAAGAAGTGAGTTGTGATCTATCTAGAATAGAGCAGAAGGCAAAGATTAATGACCAGGGACAAAGAATACATTCCAGATAAAAAAAAGAGTAAAGAACCCAGCAAATGCCAGAGATGCAAAGAACTGGAGACAGATGTGGAGGGAAAAGCCTGTCTCACTGGTGTCCTCTTACTAAATCATGGTGTTTTTGACAACTTGTTTAGCTTATGGAATTCCATTGAAAGATCGAGGTGAAAAAACTGATGAAGAAGCCGAAGGTCCATATTCGGATGATGAGATGTTAACACACAAAGGGCTGAGAAGATCCCAAAGCATGAAATCAGTGAAAACTGTCAAAGGCCGCAAGGAGGTCAGTCAAGTGTAGCATTCTTTTTATTTTTAATTTTTTTTTTTTTCTGGTGGTTGTGGGGCTTGAACTCTAGGCCTGGGCACTGTCCCTGAGCTCCTCAGCTCAAAGCTAGCACTCTACCACTTGAGCCACTGTACCACTTCCAAGTGTAGCATTCTTTTTCCTAATTAGTATTCCCAGGATTTCCCTGCTGCATTATCATTAGGGGTGGAATGGGAGAGCAGTAACAGTTATATTTATGGTTCTTAGTTTAGATCCAATGTATCAGGATGTCTGGCAATGTTTTTTCTCTGGGATTTGAAAATGACAACTCCTACGTAGGCATTATCATGAATACCCAGTGAAAATACAAGGAAAGCTGCTGGAAAAAGTATATGGTTTGGCCTCCAACCATTTCTGTTTGATGATTGTTAGAAGTTTTACCCAAAATGATATATTATCTTTACACCTAGAAAGCAGTGTTCATTGTTACTATACTAAGCAAAACAAATCATAAGATAATGCTTTGTTATCAGTGATAATAATCTACATATATCCAGTATCAGTGTACTGGCCACATTTTTATGGGAATATGAAAGTAGTGCTGTTTTATATATACTTACAATGAAATATAGATAACTGATCATCTGTGTTTGGAAAGTTAAACACTTAATATGGTTATATACTGTTAAGTCCTATCTAAGCTTAAAAAGTAATCAGTATGTTTAATAACACATTTCTCTCTTCAGGTGCGGTATGGTTCCCTAAAGTACAAAGTGAAGAAGAGACCACAAGTGTATTTTTAGTCTGCACTTCGAATATCCCAAGATAAATAATGTTAATAAGTCAGTTTGGGCTGGGAGGTGGAGCTCATTTTCTATCATGATAAACTTAGGTTTTGCGCATTAATTGTTTGGATTGTGGCGGTGATAGTATTTACTTTGGTAAACTTATATAGGTTTTGCTTAACAATTTCAGAATACTGACTACTAAAGGTCGTTATGCAAGGTTTATTAATGTATGTATCAGATTACGGAAAATCATGTTAGCTGTTTTCAAATGCAATATTGAGTGCCTGGAACACAAGATGACACAAAAACCCAGAGTATACTTGAAGAGTCTTTTTATCATTGTTGTGTTACATTGTGTTCACCTCCATCTGTGTTATTTCTATCACATGAAGATTGTAATGAAATAGGCTTCTGGTAGGGCTGTGATAGATAAAGGACATAATGTAAAATCATAAAGAACCTTCTATATATATTCTTTAAGTTTTTATCTTTTAATACCTAACATTAACTGAAAGTTCTTAAAACAAATATTTGAAAATCAGGTATCTATATAGCACTTTCCTGACTAGTTTTGCACACTTGAGAATTGTTTACTTATCTGACAACTGTACATTGAGTTAAATTTTATTGACAGTTTATCATTGTCATACTCTGACATGTCAAATTCATGCCTTGAAATATATCATCTCTTTTTTCTGTGGGTTTCATTTTTTTTATTTGTGGGATTCATTAATATAAAAATTTGCCTAGTTGTTCAATTTTTATCTCTATATGAGAAGTCATTTTAAACACTAGCCAGTTTTTCATATTTAGCTATGAAATATAGTTGAATTAAGCATGTTTTTGTCAGCATCAGTTACATTTTCAGCTTCTAAAAGTGGTTGCTTTCGTGAAATACAGTTAGAGACCAGTACAGCACATAGATATCTCCTAGCCCATAAACTTATTCAGTAGTCATTTTGGCACCAGTGACTCACACTTATAATCCTAGCTACTCAGGGGGCTGAGATCTAAGGATGGAAGTTCAAAGCCTGCCTGGGCAGAAAAGTCCTTAAGACTGTATTTCCAAGTAACCAGCAAAAAGCCAGAACTGGAGGAAGTAAAGATATAGCTGAGGTGTTATGGTGCTATTTGTGAATGGAAAAAGCCAAGCAAGGCCAAAAGTTCAAGCCAGAGTCTGTTTCAGCACTATATATACACCTCCAGTAGTCAATTCATTCACAGACTCACAGTATATACAGGTTGCCGGTTTATAAATCTGGTAGACTAAAATCATTTGAATGTTTTTTTTGGCCAAGATAATTTCCTGAAGATGCGCGCCAGTATACAGTGAACAGACATCATTAATCCCACACATCACAGGCTATTCAGAAAGTTAGCATTTTTTTAATCTAAGCAATTTGGAGATATTTTTGAGGTTGCACTAACAGCTATGAACCTTAAATCAGCGTATCTTTGGCAATGGTTTTGATGTTCAGTAATCAAATCTGTATTTATTACACTTACTCATTGTACTTGGTTACCCTAAAGAAACACAAAAGAGATTTGTGAGATCTTCAACCTTCCTACCTTTCAATAAGCAAAGCCAGCTGGCAATGTATATGCAGGGCCTCGTGTTCTGACTGGCTACAGAATGTTTATTCAGGAGTACGTAGGGATCATTCATCCATTGTCTCTTAATACTGCTCTTGGGATTTTCTACATGATCTCAAAGTCTTGATGCATAGCACCAAGTGAAAATTCATTCCGTTTTTTTTTTCTTACAAAATTTAAATCTATCAATACCTCCATCTACTACAGATAATTCTTAGCCTCTTCATTTCTAGAAGGACTCTTTGGAACTTAATTAGAAGCTCTTAAAGATAATGTTATTTACTTTGCTTAGTACTGGACTTGTCAATATAAGTGCTAGATCATACTTATTTTTACTACACAGAGGCAATGTCATCTCAGATTGCCTGATAAGGTCATATAATTGACTTTATAGTGAGAATATTCTTTGTGGGGACTGATTGGTACCATTTTTTTTTCAACTCTAATCTCAGTGTTATTAGGTCTGGGGATGAGCTAAGGTGATGGAGAACATGGTTAGCATGCACCAACCTTGCACCCTGTCCTGTAATAACTCATATTCACATACTATTTTTAAATTTGGAACATTATTTAACTTCTAGAAGCAACTCATTCATCAAAGACAGTTAAAAGTCTCAGAAAAGTGGTGCAGGTCCTTCTGTGGCATTGTGCTCCTTCACATTCACATTCCTTCCTCTGCTAAGTTTCAGCTATTAACACCTTACACACGGTTGCTACCATTTTCTTACTCTCATTTTACATTTTGAAATTTTGGGTTGGCCCCTTTGGGGTATTTTAGCATACCTTTATTTTGAAAGTAAGTAAATATGTAATAAGCTTATATGCTTTTGTTTCTTTTATGTTTTAAAAGAAACAGATTTTTTTTGTTATTTGTTTCTCTGCTTTTAAAGTCTACTGATTTTTAAGAGATGTAAATTTATTCATAAATGACAGTGCCTTGCTTCTCTCCCTGCACCCCTACTGCTACTTGGGGAATGGGCATTAGGTAGAAAAGCCCATTTATGGCACTGTTTTTTATAGCTGTTGGAATTGATCCAGAAATTATAACCCACTAGTATTTTACTGTACATTCATTCAACTTGTTTGCTAATACTTAACCATCTCATTTTCTTTAGGCATAAGAATTGATCTTTTCTTTTAAATATCTTTTTCTGGTATAAAAAAGATCCAGAAATAAACCTGTTGCTAAGTAACTATGTAAACCTACCTAGATTGTACCTAAGATTCCCTCCTCACACGTCACTGTATCTGTATTTGGCTACAAATGATACTGCCACCATTACTAATTATAAGTACTTGACTACACTGGTTGAAAATTATTGAAGTATTTCAGGGATGATCTTATTCCATGTCACCACCAAAGATTTCTACAGTGTTATAAAGTATGTAAATATTCCAAGTTTCTATAAATGTGTTTTCGTTCTTTACTTTTTGGAATAACAGTATATACTTTTGGGAGAATGCTTGAACTTTTGTGTTGTTAAAATACATAATACTGCCAGGCACTGCTGGCTCATGCCTGTAATCCTAACTACTCAGTAGGCTGAGATCTGAGGATCGCAGTTCAGAGTCAGCCCAATCAGGCTCCAATTAACTACCAGAAAACCAAAAGTGGTTCTGTGGCTCAAAGTGGTAGAGCACTAGCCTTGAGCAAAAAAAGCTCAGGGACAGAGCCCAAGCTCCAAGTTCAAGCCCACGAAAAAAAAACCAAAAACACCAGACAACATAATACTATCTTACATTAAATATAAATAATTTTTATTTTTAATTGGAATTAGGTAAAATTTTATTTACTGTCTTTAATAAGGAAAATTAAGGAGTTAATATATATTTAAAATGAATTTCCTATGTTTTCTCTTTTGTAGACTGGCTTATTTGTTAAGTGATTAGATAAATTTTGAAATCACTGTTATATGATACGTGGCATGTACTTTTAAGTAAACATCATATAAGATTAAAACTTTCTGAAAAGAAAGTATATCTTTTTTTCCCTAAATATCTTTCAGACTTAAGCTTTGAGAAACCTTCTGCAGATTAAATATGTACTAACTCTTTTTAAACATTTACCATGACTTTACCTTTTTATCCTCTAACATGTAAGTTTGTATACTTTCATAGCCAAGAGAAAATAATGTTACAAAATTTTTATCTCTTTGTAAAGGCTAACTTTAAGCTCAGCTTGTGGTGATTTTGCAAGTGTATTTTTTGAATTTTTAAAAAATAAAATAAACTCATTTTATTACCAGCAATTTGTATTTCTTTTTTTAATATCAAATAAGTCAAATTTCATAAATTGATGTTATTGACTATGCCGTGATTATGTAATGAACATTATAAACGTATACTTAAGATTACAAATCACACAACAGATTCTAAAATTCATATACACTCGATAATACTCATCTACAGGACTACAAAAGGAACGATGAGTTGTTAAGTTTGCATGCATGTTAGAAAGAAATGACTGGCAGGCACTGGTGGCTCACACCTGAAATCCTAGCTACTCAGAAGGCTAAGATCTGAGGATCTCCTCAAAGCCATCCCCAGGCAAAAAAGTCCCTGTGAAACTCTTATCTCCAATTAACCACTCAAAAACCACTAAAAAGCCCCACAACCAAAAAAAAAAAAAAAGAAAGAGAAGACAGAGAAAGCTAACTTTCAATTGGTTGGTTAGCTGTCTGTCTTAGGCATGAAATATAACAGAAAATTCAGATTTATGTGTCCTGGAAATGTTTTGGGGCTCCATCTGCTTGAAAGTCAGGCGTCTGTCTGTGTCACATTTCAGCCTTAGAGAGAAATCCTATGCTTAAAAAAGTTAACTTATGTTCATTCATTATGCTATGTAATGTATGTTAAGGCATTTCCAGATAGCTTTCAAAATAAAGTTTTTATCATTTCATTTGTATTATGGAGTATATAGCCTTATACTGGTCCAAAGAGATTACATTTTTAAAGAAAAATTCAAAACGGTGCAAATATGAAGTCCTTTTTTTCTCTTTCAGTGTTTTATTTTCTGTTGAAGTGTGGCCTCATGAATACGTGGCAAGCTCTCTTGCCACTAGGCCATATCCCCAGCCCCTTTTGGCAATATTTTTAATTTGCTTCTTAAAAGATAATTCTTTGAATTGAATTTTTAAAGCACAAGAATGATACTTGTCACACACACACACACACACACACAAAAACTGGAAGGTCTCAAGTAGTAGAGTGCTAGTTAGCCTTGAGCACAAAGACGCTCAAGGACAATAGCCAGGCCCTGAGTTCAAGCCCAGAATGAGCCTAAAATAAACAACTGTAGATCACTAAGGGACTATGTTCAACAAAATCAAGAAAATTAACCATGTTCATTGTTTGCTTGCTTGATATTCCCATTAGAAGAAAGGGAAGGTAGGCACTTTGGCTCCTAGCTACTCGGGAGACTGAAATCAGGAGGATTGTGGATTGAGGCCAGCCTGGGGAAAAAAGTTCTTAAGGGGGAGGGGGAAATGAGGGACGAGGTAACAAACAGTACCAGAAATGTATCCAATGCCTAATGTATGAAACTGTAACCTCTCTAATTCAGTTTGATAATAAAAATATATATATATACATATTTAAAAAGTTCTTAACATACGGTTTCTCAACCTAATAGCAAAGGGGCAACCCATCTGTCATCTCAGCTATATGGTAGGCTGACTAGGAGGATCACAACCCCAAAAAGTTGGTAAGATCTCATCTCAACAGTAGTAGTGACAACTGATGCTCATCATTCCAGCTATATGGGAAGTACAAATGGATGATTTTAGCCCAGGCCATTCCAGGCTAAGAAGCAAAACCCTGGGGCTGGGGATATGGCCTAGTGGCAAGAGTGCTTGCCTCGTATACATGAGGCCCTGGGTTCAATTCCCCAGCACCACATATACAGAAAATGGCCAGAAGCGGCGCTGTGGCTCAAGTGGCAGAATGCTAGCCTTGAGCAAGAAGAAGCCAGGGACAGTGCTCAGGCCCTGAGTCCAAGCCCCAGGACTGGCCAAAAAAAAAAAAAAAAGAAGCAAAACCCTATCTCAAAAATGACTAAGTCATAAAAGGCTGGTAGCATGGCTCAAGTATTAGAGCACCTGCTTAGGAAGCATGGGACCCCGAGCTTAATTCATGGTGTCATCAAAAAGAAAAATAAGGGGCTGGGAATATGGCCTAGTGGCAAGAGTGCTTGCCTCATATACATGAAACCCTGAGTTCGATTCCCCAGCACCACGTATATAGAAAATGGCCAAAAGTGGCACTGTGGCTCAAGTGGCAGAGTGCTTGCCTTGAGCAAAAAGAAGCCAGGGACAGTGCTCAGGCCCTGAGTCCAAGCCCAGGACTGGCAGAAAAAAAGGGATGGTATTTTGTAATCGCTTGAGAATAAATTGAGCATCACTTTCTTACATTCAATAATACACTGATGAACTGCTTTTGTAATATAGCACTGTTCTGCTTCTGTACCATGTCTGTAACAAGATACCATAACAAGTTAGGAGAATTAATTCTTGTTCTATTAGAATAATCTGTTATCACCAGGTGCTGACCAGGCAGTACAGGCTCACGCCTGTAATCCTAGCTACGCAGGAGGCCAAAATCTGAGGCTCATGGTTCAAAGCTAGCCCAGGCAGGAAAGTTCATGAGACTCTTACCTCCAGTTAACCACTAGAAAACCAAAAGTGGTAGAGCACTAACCTTGAGCAGAAAAGCTCAAGAATAGTGCCTAGGCCCTGAGATCAAGACCCACAACTGACAAGGGGAAAAAAATCTTTTGCCAGTTTAATGTTGGCTTATTTGAGTATGATGTATATGTATCCTCAAATTTGTATACATTTATTCTCCTGAAACATTTTTTTTCTTAATCCCTGGTCCCTTTCTTTCATCTCTTAACATGGAATAGGTTAATAAGTCCTAGCTCTCTACAAAATACTTCCTGCATCTGGCCTGCCATCTCCTTCAATTTCTACAGCTCAAGTCACTCACCTGAAGTACTCTGGGCATAGCTTTTATTTGGGGCAAGGGTTTTTGAAACACTACTACATTTGGAGTAGCCTTGTGCATTTTTCAATGTGCCACTTAGCAATGAGTCCCAGAGGACCAAAGCAGTTTATGTTTTCAACTGCTACCTTTGGGGAACACTAACAAAAAGGGAATCTGTGAAAAGAGAAGGGAGGTGAAGATGAGGAGCAGATGCTTGGCCATACCATTTCTCAAAGAGGTTTTTTTGGGTTTTTTTCTTCCAACTGTGAGATTCTGAAAAGATGAGCAAGGAGAAGGGTTGATGAAGCTCATTTAGTTATCTGGCTGAATTCTATTCTGTTTTGACATGATGCTATCTCACAGTATTGGGATACAGACTGTTATATATGGAGATTTCTTCCTCATCAATTTTAAGTTACTCTAAATTTGAGAGCTATAACTGATCATGGTGTGCTTGGAGGTATCTGGATCAGTTATGCTTCTTTGGTAAAACAGTACCAGTAATGCCAAAGAGATTCAATTTTAAAGAATAGTCTTGTGATTTTGGAGGCTGGGACATCCAAAATCCCTATGGATTGTGGTAGTTTGGGAGACTGGAGACCCAAGAAGTTGTGTCTTGAGTTCAAAAGCATTCTACAAAAAGAATTCCCTGAACAACCCCCCTTCTTCCGCGTGTGTGTTGGAGGCGGGGGGGGGGGATTTGTGTTATTATACTCAAAGTCTTCTTATTTAAACATCTTTAAAAACAAAACTAAGCTTCACAGCAACATCTAGACTAGTAACTGACCAAATTCCAGTACCATTACCTAGCCATCATGGTATCATTGTGTTCCATTATAATAACTAACACTTGAATAAAAGTTTGTTTTCACCCTTTGGGAAGAGATGTCATCCCTAATTTATAAGCGGAGAAACACCAATTAGATAATGACTTCAAACTGTTGTTAATTCTGTTATGCTACATTATCCCATAGATCACCCAACAGTTAAAAAGCTAACATGGAATAGCTTCAGTAAGGAGAGCAGGTTTGCTTTTAAATGGAAGAAAAATAAAGACCAATCCTTTCTCATCAATTATTGGCTAAGACAAACAGGAAGAGTTTGACCAGAGGATGTAGCCAAAATCAGGAGGAACATCCTCTCAGGAAGTGCTCTTCTTCCTTCCTTCCTTGCCTTTCCAGTGTTTTTGTTCCAGACCTTCCTCTCCTCAAACCACACCTTGTAAACCCTTTTATGTGCACTGTTCACAACATGGAGAATTCTGTGTGCTGTTCCATACTGGGTTTCAACTAATAAAACACACATGCACAAAAGATCCAGTGCCTTTTTACACAGAGGATTAACTTTATTCAGTCGTTAAGTTGAAAGCAAGTACAGTTAGGATATATAGCAGGCGACAGTTCCCATATGCTATGTTCTAGCAAAGTGGAACTGTAGTATTTAGAGTTTACAACATGCTGTATAAAATTAAAGCTAGCAAGGAGGCTCCCAGGGAGGTTAATTAGACAAAAGGAAGACCAAGAACCCCATTATGCCATATTCTGGACAGATGCCCTTAAATATACACCTTTTTAAATAGTATTTAACATTAGTCAATATGCAGAAGCATTTGTGATCTTCCCAATAATTTAAGACTAAGGGAGGGGAAAAACAATAAGAAAAGAAAAGGGTTTCAGAAGAGCAGAGCTAAATAATTGACATTAAAAGTGCAGAGTAAGGTTACATGAGATCAAGTTGATCTCTTTGACCCAATAGTCTCAGAGCATCTAAGACTGGGACAAGTAATAATTGCTTCCTCATTTAGATTAGACAATGAATTCTCTCTGCAAGCCGGTCTCCTCTAAATAGATCCTACTGAGTAATTGAAACAAGTTATCTTTGGGAAGTGCAATGACCGATTCCTCCAAGTGTGAGAGCAGAGAGCTATGGTAACCTCTTCAGCCTGGCCTTCCTCCTGTTCCTATTTAGGGAACCCGCGGGGCAGCCAGTGTTGAGAGCAGCCTGCGGGTTAGCCGGCTTTATTGTTTAGACTTGAAGGGAAGGTCACAAGCCCTCTTTGACAGAGAGGTTTATGGGCTCTCTCTAATTAGCAGCACCCTCCACCAGACAGGCTGTTGGCCCCCTTCCAAGAACTGGGGTTTGGTAGCGGCCACTGATGAAGGAGAAAACAAGGTTATTTACCCGGTGACTGTAATTCTTGGCACAAGTTCTCCCTTCACACTCACACACGTTTTCCTTTTGTTCCAACTTGCCTTTGGAATTCTGAGTAGGGCGTTGGGGGAAAAGCGGCTGTATATTTAGTGCTGTAAGCAAGCCATATGTTGGTCTCAGAGAAGTTTTCACTATTCTGAGGCCCCGCTTTTTTTAAAAAGAGGCGGGGAGGGAAGAAGAAAAGGATAACATAGTCAGAACACTACTTGCGAACATAAGTTGCATAAGCACATGCCCACACACAAACTCTGAAAAGGAAGTTCAATTTGCAACATCTATAAAATAACGACGTTGTACGTTGGGACACTTAGAAATCCCAGAGGTAAAAACGTGATTGGGTCTAGCTATTATTGAAGTGTTAAAAAGAGTGCCGGGAACATATTTGGCTTGTCCTGTTGGGTCGGTTCTGCAGGCGGGAGGATGGTGGATTAAGCCGATAGAAATGCCTCTAGGTTGATTTAAACCAGATGCTCTGACTATTTTTGTCCGGGTTTGCCGGCGAGGCCGTACTCCATAAAGCAATGCTGCCCCCCTCGGCGGTCCGCCCATGTAGTCTCACCAGATACCCCAGCCATAAAAACCTTTCAAGTCCCCTTTATTATTCCAAGCACATTCCAAGGGGATTGAGTCACAGGGTTCACTAGGCTGTTCTCCTGCCTCCAACTGCCTGTGCCGGGTGGAATACAACCCCAGCTCCAAATAGGGAACCCATAACTGGTCAAAAAGCGCATTAGGTCCAGCCGCAGATGCAACCCTGACCGCAACTTCTCCCTTCCACCTCCAGATCTGGGACTTGCAGGCTGCTCAGCGGGAGTCCCCACATCAGCCCTGCGGTGGTCTGGTGAAAATATGGCAATTATCTTTGAAGAATCCTGCAACGCTGCCCTACTTTGTTGCTGTTTTGAGCAGCTGCTCCGTGGTGGGGCACAGGCTGAGGTGAGGCAGTGCGTTTAGAAGTAGGAGGCGCGAGCCTGGAACCCCGGGGGCTCGAGGGTCCTCTTGCTTTTAAGTCAGCTTGACAGCAAAACTCCCAGACCCTCCCAGACTCACGGGCCGCTGGGCCCTGGTGGGAAACCAGCACATCTGGCCTCCCAGGAGCCACATCTGGAGTGCTAACCCTCCCAACCAGATGTTCACGGGTCCCGGGGAGTGAAAGAACACCAGGGGCGGGGCTTCCCGGGCACAGTTGGGGGTCCACATACTCAGGGCCCACCGCCCCACGAGACGCTGCCAGGCGGCGGTGGGGGGAGGGGCTCGGGAGGTGTGGGGGCGGGATGGGACTGAGCCCGCCCTGGGAAGCACAGAGAATGGGGGTGGGCACTAGGGTAATTTAGGGTGGTAGGACCCGGCCAGTCGGCGGATGGGCCTCGCCCTGCCCTGTCACCGCGGGATTTTTCTTTTTTTGTCTGGTTTTGTTTTTTTGCCAGTCCTGGGGCTTGGACTCAGGGCCTGAGCACTGTCCCTGGCTTCTTTTTGCTCAAGGCTAGCACTCTGCCACTTGAGTCACGGCACCACTTCTGGCTTTTTCTATATATGTGGTGCTGAGGAATCGAACCCAGGGCTTCATGTATACAAGGCGAGTACTTTACCACTAGGCTATATTCCCAGCCCCACCGCGGGATTTTTCAAGCGTGTCCCCAGGAAGTAGTGGCAGAAGGGGCCAGCTGGGATTTGGGGGGAAAGGGAGCTGGACACGCTGCTTAAGGACGGGACAGCACTGGGGCACTCCCCAACCCTCAGCCTGCAGCCCCAAGACTGAACCCTCCTAGGATGGCGATGGGGGATCCAAGCTGGTATTCCGACCCTACGTCCCTTCGCCATCCCCACTCCCCTTTCCTGGCCTGAGTGGGAGGAATCGAAGCCCAGGGGAGGTGTCGGCGCAGCCTGCGGCGCCCCTGGCGCGTTTGTTTGCGCGCTGGAGTTTTGACATCTCCCTAAGCAACGGTGTTTGCCAAGGAGTCGGGCTGTGCCTAAGAGCCCGCCTGCGTCTATGGGATGCTCCAATCTGAACAAATCGTTTCCATTCGATTTGTTTAACCAAGGCCAAGACAGATTGTGTTCTTACTTAGAAACTGCCCTTCAGCCAAGTTGTCCTCAGATTTTTATCTCCCAGTGTCATAATACCCTAGGTCATTGCGCAAAAACCCGAGAAAGGGAAGAGGATCCTAAAAGGAAACAACAACAAAAAACACCCTATAATCTAAAGGAAAAGGGTTTTAAAAGATAATGATCCGTTTTCATCTAACCATCCTCAGTCTTATGGGCACATCACTACATACAATACACACACACACACACACACACACACACACACACACACTCCCACCCCCATCTGCTAAGGGCAAAGGGCAAGAGTGGACTTTCTAAACTCACCTTAGTGACAGGCCTGAAGTTGCACTGGTTCTAGTGTTTTCTCTCTGAAAGCCTTTGGATCTTCTGAATAATGAACCAAAACCAGTGTTAAGTGCTGAGAATAAGTTCAAATATTGCCTTGCCAATGCTTAACTCTGGGTCCTGTGGCCGATTGCTCTCAGTCTTGAGGCTTGTGACTCCAGGTCAACGTTTCTAAAATAAGATTGTATCATTGAGCATGCGGTAGTGTAAAAATTCATAAGAACGAGCAAATCATGTGCTTAACCCAAAGCTGCAATGGTTCCTAGTAGTTTT
Organism: Perognathus longimembris pacificus; assembly: GCF_023159225.1. Classification (NCBI taxonomy): domain Eukaryota; kingdom Metazoa; phylum Chordata; class Mammalia; order Rodentia; family Heteromyidae; genus Perognathus; species Perognathus longimembris. The sequence continues at coordinate 40,879,811 of NC_063162.1, forward strand.
CATGTGAGTAAGCTCTTAATCACCAAAACAAAAGTTGCCTGTAGGGGTGGTTGGAAAAAGAAGCCTTCGGAGATCTTTAGGAATTTTATCAAATTTGTGGGAAGAACTAAAATTTACAAACCTGGTACATCTCCAGTAGATGAAATCACAAGCTTTCTTAATAATGTAGCTTCTTCATTTGCATTTGGTTTGTTTCTTTGAGACAAGATCTCACTATGTAGTCCCACTGGCCTGGAACTCAAAAGCATGCTTCAACCTCCCAAAGTCTATAGATGTGGGCCATGGCCCCTGACAAAAATGTAACTTTTTTAAGTAGAGATGTGGCTCAGGTAATAGAGCACCAATCTAGCAGAAAAAAAAGGGTCAGCACCTAAACCTAGAGTTCAACCACCAGTAAACACCCTCCACCCCACCCCCAATATCCCCACACAAAGTGGCATTTTAGGACTTGAATTTGATTTCTGTGTTTCTTCTTTCTAAAGATCACTCTTCTTTAAGAAAAATTTCACTGAGAAGTTGCTAGTGGATTGAAAGAAGTACGTTGAAGACACTCTTCCTTTGTCTGCTTAGCTCCTCACTTTGCTAATATAGAACTAGTACAAATATCATCTTAATTTAAAATATGTTAGATGCACATAAAACATAATTCTGAAAATTTCAAGTCTATTATGTACAGAAGGCTGCTGCTGGAACTTATGAGAGGTCTTTTAAATTCTCTAAGCTCAGTTTCCTTAGCTTTAAAGTAAAAGAAGGTTTAGATTAGTTGCTCCTTTCTGAACCTAGATCCTTTGATTTCAGAGGTTGCTGTGTTCAGGTTGAAAGCATAGGTCCGGGCCATCCCAGAGGACCATGAGGAGATAATCACAGGCAGGAGAAGAAGGTTCATAAGGAGGTTTATTAGTGGGGCCATAGTTCCCACAGGAGAGGGAGCTACATGGGGTCTGCACCTTATCCAGGTGGCAGCTTCTCTCTTTGGGGGTAAAAGGGAAGTAGTTAGGTAGTGAGTAGGAGTGGCTCATTAGGTATGGGTGGATCTGGGGGCTATGGGAGGAGCTGAGGACCTGAGGCTAGGGAAATGCTAACACAGGAGATATTTTCTGTCAGCTCAGACAAGGAGGGGAAGACTTTGACATTGAGCTTAAGAAAACATCATGGAGAGATGAGGGATGCTAATAAAGACAGACCAGTGCTTAATTACAAAGCAGAGTACCTATAACCAAATAAATACTGACATATTCCAATGCATGTAATAGATAAATCACTATCATATACACTGTCATATACAAAATAGAAAAGGTACATATATATACACTTTGAGTTGATCTACACACAAAAATTTATATACACACAAAAATTTCTGTTACTAAGTTTTCCAAATACCGACAAAGAAGGTAATTCTTTTCTCCCACTTGACTGTGGTCTGAGGTGTGAATTTGCAGTAGAGGAAGGGACTGTAATAAAAACTATCCATGATCCTGGCCAGAAGAGAGAACTTGCCTCCTATAGGCCTCCTGACATATCACCAACAAGATTTTTTAGTAATTTTTATTAAATCTTCATTCATTCATCCAAGGCATAATTATTTTCTCATTTTCTTTAGGAAATATTTCCCAAATAATAGCACAGCCCACTCATCTCCCTAAATTCCTTTCCTTCATATTCTACATCTAATCTACTAGTCCCTCCTGTCATCTCTAATTTATAAATACAGATATGGACACAAATTGTAATGCCCAGATTTTAAGGCCCCCAAAGACAACCATCAGAGTCCAGAGTCAAAGCCAAACCGCAAGGGTCGTTTTATTGCGAGTTCGAACCCGGTCCTCCCTGCGCACTCATTGTCAGTGACGCTGAGAGGCCCCAAGCACAATTCCAGCACAGCTTTTATAGACAAGTACAGGGTGTTAGGTTTTTAAAGTAGGTAGCGGGTAAAGGAGAACACCATGTGGTATTCAGGCAGGAGAGAAAGTTTATTACCGAACTGCTGGCCTGTGGCTAAGATGATACATGGCCAGAGAGAAGGTAGAGAGAGACCCCCACCCAGCCCTGCCTTATATCTAGGGCAGGGCCAAGGGGTGTGGCCAGGTGGATTAGGATGTGACCTCAGGGAAAGGGGAGGTAACTGCCTCCATGTCTGCTGGTTACCCAGGTAACTGGGTGGAGACTTAATGAGGTGGGGGCATCTACATGGAGCTCTCAGGGAGAGGACCTAACACAGGGAAGATGAGGAAGACTCCTGGTTACAAGTACACAATTGGTTGACATTTGCCCTACTTTACAGGTTGTCTCAGGATTGGCCTGGGTCTTCCTGCCAAAGCTTGGGTCAGATGGCCTTAACCCTGGGGGTGGGCCTCCAGGAGTTGTCAAGTAGCCACATTCCTGGAGCCAGGCGATTCTTATCTCCTTTGTCCAGGTCCGGGCTGGGGTCTGAGAGCTGACACTTAGTTATGTCCAACCTTGAGTGGGCTCTGGGCGCGGACAATTAATCACGTCCCATCGCCAGTTAATGCCCAGAGTCAGGTAGTACAGAGTTCACACAAGGTGGGGGGGGGGGGGAGGCATGTGATTACAGAGTAGCTATCCACTTCCCCATGGGTTAGCAAGCAAAGGTACAGAAGCAAAATAGCTGTTAGGGGCATAATGGTCACAATTTTATTCTCTACGCTGTTCAAAATGTATTCCAACCCCCACCTATTATTGCCTTCTACACTGGGGATGGATCCTAACCATCACTATTTTTGCCCAATCTGTTGCAATTTTCCCAGTTCCCACTCCTTCACTGTACATATCATTCTCCACAAAGTAGCAAAGCAGTCCTTTTCAAATGTAAATCAAATGGATTCACTCTCTTCTTTAATATCTTCCTATTGCATTTGGAATGAAATCCATACTCCTAATTGCAGTTCAGCCCTTGGGATTTCACTGTTGCCTAATTCTCTCACCTCACCTTCTGTTCATGTGGGAATTCTAGGGCCCTATGGGTTGTGTGACTGGCTGCAGGACATTTGACCAGTGTGCTTGAGGTTTGAATGATATCAATGGAAAACTGGTTGTATGGTTCTTTATTCTACATCTCAGTAAAAACATGGGATTGTGAGTGTCTGACCTTCTGCAATAATCTTACCAAAGATAGGATGTACTTATGTTTGTACTTATCACAATAATTCTTCATATCCTGGAAATGTTACCAAAACTGCTTACCTTAGGACTTCTTATTATCTACCTTTTGGAATGTACCTTTTTGTTTATTTTCCCATAACTCCTGTAAGCTAGTCCTGAGACATTCTGAAACTATCCAAGCAGAAGGTTGAGTAGAGCGCTGGTGGCTCACACCTGTAATCCTAGCTACTCCGGAGGCTGAGATCTGAGGATTGCAGTTCAAGGCTAGCCCAGACAGAAAAGTCCGTGAGACTCTTATCTCTAATAAACTACTCAGAAAAAGCTAAAGTGGTGCTGTGGCTCAAGTGGTGGATTGCTGGCCTTGAGCACAAAAAGGCTCAGGGACAGTTCCCAAGCCCTGAGTTTAAGCCCCAGGACCAGCAAAGAAAAAAAAAAGAAGAAAAGGAAGGTTAAGGGAAACATCTTCTGTTTTAACCAAGTCTGTCAGTTAACCTATGACTCGCCCCCATGGTGTTATTAAAAGATTTTAAGGCTGGGAACTAGCTAGTGGCTATAAACCTCAGGAGACTGAGATTTAAGGACTGTAGTTTGAAGCCAATTAACCACCAGAAACCCAGAAATGGAGCTGTGGCTCAACGTGATAGAGCACTAGCATTGAGCAAAAAGAGCTCAGAGACCTAAACTCAAGGCCCATGATAACACACACACACACACACACACACACACACACACACACACAGGTAATACTGTAACACTGCATGGATATATTCATTATCCATCCCCTGGAATTTACTGGGCAAAGTCCTTTTCTTTCTTTTGCTGTTTTGTGTTTGTTGCCAGTCCTGGGCCTTGGACTCAGGGCCTGAGCACTGTCCCTGGCTTCTTTTTGCTCAAGGCTAGCACTCTACCTCTTGAGCCACAGTGCCACTTCCGGCTTTTTTCTATATATGTGGTGCTGAGGAGTCGAACCCAGGGCTTCATGTATACAAGGCGAGCACTTTACCACTAGGCCATAATCCCAGCCCCCTCCTTTTCTTTCTTATTTCCTTGTAGTCAGTCATACAGACCTTCTCAAAAACATCAAACAGGAGGCTAGGTGTGAGTGGCTTATGCCCCTGTAATCCAAGTTACTCAGGAGTCTGAGCTTCAATGCTACCTTGAGCAGGAAAGTGTATGAGAATCTTAAACTCCAAGTAACCAGCAAAAAGCCAGAAGTGGAGCTGGTCAAGTGGTTAGAGTGCCAGCCTTGAATGAAAAAGCTAAGGGACATTACCCGGGCTCTGAATCCACCTCTAGTACCTGCACGCACACACACACATAAGCAGAGCTACTTTAGGGTCTTTGTCTTTGCTATTTCCTTTCCTCAGGTCCCACATCCCCACTGGCTTCCTTCTTTACCTCATTCAGATCCCTGCTCAATGTCACCTGAGAAAGTACTGTCCAGATGACTCTACCTTACATAGATGTAACATAGCCATAGATATTCTCTAACCAATTACCCTTTTTTTGCTTCCCTTCAGATCTTTTATTAAAACTCGTATTTACCTGTTACTTAATTACTGTTTTATCACTAGAATGTATGTGTTCTATGAGGGTAGCACCTTGGCTAATTTGTCCAACAAAGCAACTCCAATCTAAAACTGTACTTGTCACATGAAAAGCACTAAAGAAATCCTTGTTGAATAAACGAATGGTGAAAACCTCATACCAGGAACAGGAATGTGAAATAAGCTCTTCCTCAGTTCCTCTGAGCGCAAGAAATTTTCATTCTTCACCAGGCTTATGAGCTTACTTTTAATTGACTACTGCTCCAAGATAGACCCTGACTATTAGATTGGAGTTTAATGCTATGTGCATATAAACTGTGAATCAAATTACATTCATTTACTGGCAGAAAAAGAGAGAGAAGGGAAAGAAAATAAGGTAAATAGTGTGGGTAATTCTGCTTTCTGTAATCAGCATGGGATGGGAGGTGTGGATCCATTTTCTCATTTCCTCTGTTCCTCTGTAGTCTTCATTGCTGATCAATGGGCCACACTTGATGCTTTATTTCAGTTGTTTTATTGAAATGGAATCTTGCTTTGTAACCTAGACTAAACTTGAACATGCTATCTTCCTGCCTCAACCTCCCAGGTGCTGGGATTACAGGCCTATACTACTATACCCAGCTTGTATTTAATGCTTTAAAATGTTTATTATCTGAACAACATGGCCCTGAAATGCAAAGCAATTAAGTAATGAGTGTGAATCTTATATCTATTCATCCATAGACCATGGATGAGTATCATTTTAAGAAAACATGTTTGATTGTACTTTTCCCTTTCTTTTTTTTTTTTTTTGGCCAGTCCTGGGCCTTGGACTCAGGGCCTGAGCACTGTCCCTGGCTTCTTCCCGCTCAAGGCTAGCACTCTGCCACTTGAGCCACAGCGCCGCTTCTGGCCGTTTTCTGTATATGTGGTGCTGGGGAATCGAACCTAGGGCCTCGTGTATCCGAGGCAGGCACTCTTGCCACTAGGCTATATCCCCAGCCCACTTTTCCCTTTCTTGACTTTATACCTTGAATACCATGTAAGACATTGCTCTATAGTAAATGGAGTTTCTATTGCTTTTAGATTCATAATTTTACATTTATCATCAAATATGATAAGTATTTTATAGCCTTTTCTAGCTTAGCATTTATGTTTTATCCATAACTTCCATCTAGGTAAAAATGTTTCTAGCTTTGTAAGAAAGAAACTGTACCTTCAGGGGGTTTACCAGCCTATTACAGATGAACAAAAGTTGACTCTTACTTTTTAGTTCTGTAAGCTTTCCTTGGCCAGCTTTTCTTTTCTTTTTTCCCCTTTGGCCAGCTTTTTTCTATAACATAATATTATTATTTGATAATTGAGTGTCAGTCAGTTCTATAGAAAGTTAAATACCAGTGCTTTTCCTAAACTTAAGTGCCAACTTGTCCCTGAACTAGGGATGTTGGGCCAGATAATTTCTGGATGGCTCTTTAGTGCTGTTTTTCTGTGGTTTACATAAAAACAGGTAAGAAATGAGAAGTTCAGGATTGATAACTGTTCTTGGTTATTCTGTGAATCATGAACAGCTGAAATGAGTTAAACTCTACTATGTTATTTGAAACTGCTAGTTCCGTTTAAGATTCAGTAAGAATAAGATGATAGGCTCACGCCTGTAATCCTAGTGAAGCTGAGATCTGAGGATAGTGGTTTGAGGCCAACTTGAGCAGAAAAGTCCCTGAAACTCTTATTCCCAATTAACCATGAAAAAGCTAGAAGTGAAACTATGGTTCATGTGAGTGCAAATGCCAAGCAAGACTATAAGGTCCTAAGTTCAAGCCCCAGTACTCACCCAGCCCTCCAAACCACAAGAATATAAAGTATGTGAATTCTGCCAACTTTTTACCATCCTCCCAAAGCTTCATGACTTATTTACACATATGTACATTGACGCCTTTCACAAACTAAGTGCAAACACCAGTGTTTGTTACCTACTGGTGTTTGTTAAAATTTCCCTGGAGTTATTCTACATGTGATATATTAATAAATTCTTTCTGCAGTCTTCACCTTAGTTGTGGTACCATTATTCGTAAGGTTATAAATTGACTCAATAAATATTAGCTGAGGATTTGAATATGGACTCAGAATTGTGCCACTGTTAACAACTGAATTGTCCAAGTTAGAACTCAGAGTTGTATTTAATTCACCCCTCTCCTTTACTCCTTATATAGTTCTCAGTCACCAAATTGGTGCTAATGTTAACTGCTATATATCCTTTAAGTCCTTATTAACTTCCTTGCTCACTTTCTGTGTAACCATGTTAACAGAGCATGAGGCACTTTACCAAGAAGGCACAAAACCCAGTGTTTATAGATGGGGAATGAAGCAAGGGAGCAGGGGAAAGGGGACAGGGGAAGATGCATGGTGTTACCACACTGATTGTTGTCTTGCAACAAATCACTCAGGGAGCATGTGACTTTTCTGTAACAATTATAAGGAGTTGCTGCTTCACAGACTAGTTCACAAGGGAACAGAGGATGAGTGTTATCTGCTTGCCTGTCTCTTGGATCTATTTAGATTGGGGAAGATTTAACCCACAGACAACAAAATATCCTTGGACTTCCTTGTGCCTTGTTTATGGCTCTCAAAAGAGGAAGATCTTTTGCCCAAGGTATAATCCAGCTTTAAAAGTAAAACAACAGGGGCTGGGAATGTGGCTTAGTTGTAGAGTGCTTGCCTAGCATGCATGAAGCCTTGGATTTGATTCCTCAGTACCACATAAACAGAAAAAGCTGCAACTGGAGCTATGGCTCAAATGGTAGAGTGCTACCCTTGAGCAAAAAGAAGCCAGGGACAGTGCTTAGGCCCTGAGTTCAAGCTCCAGGACCGGAAAAAAAAAAAGTCGAACAACATAGCATAAATAAATCTGTGACCTAGAAAGAGAAGGAAGTAGTCAGGGGTTCTGAAAAGACCTATGATACTTATTTCTCAACATGAAAAAAACAACAACCCTGTATAATCATAATTTTTCCTTCAAATCTTGGTAGCCTCCTAAAAGGATATTGTGTCACTCACTCCCTTCTAATTATTCTTTTTTTTTTTTTTTGGTTAGGGGAGGGGCTTGAAATCTGGGCCTGGGCACAGTCCCTGCTCTCTTTTGCTCAGGATAGTACTCTACCTCAGCCACAGTGCCACTCCGGTTTTCTGGTGGTTATTAGAGATAAGAATCTCACAGACTTTCCTGTCCAGACTAGCTTTGAATCATGATCCTCAGATCTCGGCCTCCTGTGTAGCTAGGATTACAGACATGAGCCACCATTGCCTGGCTACTAATCTATTCTTCACACTGTGCCTAGAGTGATTGTTGCCAAATTCAAAATCTTCCTCTAGTTCTCTCAAAAGACTGAGATGAGATCCCAGCCTTTTACCATGGCATGCAAGATGGCTTGCCTGCTTCTCAAGCCTCTTATAAAAGAGAAGTTTTACCAATAGAATCTGAGTATGGATTAATATTTATTAACATTTACAATTTATTTTGTTCCCTCTTTCTTCTTTCTTTTTCACAATACTTGGGGGTTTGAACTCAGGGCCTGGTGCTTGCTAGATAGATAATTTATCAGTTAAGCCATACCTCTAGTTCTGATTTTTTATTTTTTGTAGAGGGGTAATGGGGGTTGAGCTCAGGACCTGGGCACTGTCCCTTAGCCCTTTTGCTCAAGGCTAGCACTCTCCCATTTGAGGAAAAGCTTCACTTCCAGCTTTTTGGTAGTTAATTGGAGATAAGAGTCTCTGGTCCCTACTAGCTTTGAATGGTGGTCCTTAGATCTCAGCCTCTGGAGTAGTTGAGACACCAGCTCTAAGAAAGAATTCTTTGTTAAAGTAAAACATTGTTTAATTACTACCATAGGCAGTAATTATTATCTTCTAGCTTAGAACCTTCCAACCCCTCTCCCAGGCTGGCACCGCCTTGGGCTTTAATGCTTTGGTGGCCTTGCAAATTCCTCCTCCATCTTCCTAGCCCCAGGTTTCCACAGCCCCTGCTGGAAGGAGAGACCATGCTTGAGATTCTGCAGTGTTGGTTAGACACCAGCCAAATGCAGCGCAGGAAGAACCAGAATCATGTTTCTAGTCTCCTTTTCTGCCAAGTCTCTGTCATTCTTTCTAGCAATACGGGGTGATGGAGTTTGTCCTAATGTCTGTCTGTCTATTCCCAGAGGATGAAGCCCTGTGACCAGAAAGCCTAGGACAGGTTCACTTGTATATTCAGTCCTTGCATCCAGAATTCAGGCTAGATGCAAACCACAGGGAAACTGACAGGAAAGCTTATTTAGGAGCTGGAGAGACTTTCAATAGACTGAAAGTGAACCATCTCAAGGGTAAGAATGGCAATGATTTTTAGCTTGGCACAGATTTTTTTGTGTTTTGTTTTGTTTTGTTTTTTGCCAGTCCTGGGGCTTGAACTCAGGGCCTGAGCACTGTCCGTGGCCTCTTTTTGCTCAAGGCTAGCACTCTACCACTTGAGCCACAGCGCCACTTCCGGCTTTTTCTATTTTTGTGAATTGAACCCAGGGCTTCATGTATGCTAGGTGAGCACATTACCACTAGGCCATATTCCCAGCCCATCTTGGCACAGATTTTTTATTGAAGTGTAAGGGCTGGAAGTCCAGGCCAAGCTCAAAGGTACTATCCATTCAAAGGTCTGAAGAAAATTTACTGAATTACATTCACCTCTAGGCCTCACTTTACTGGTCTAGGTAGGTAAGCTAAAGTTCATTTGTTTCAGGAACTAGGATGCTGACCTGCCTTCAGCTGGAATGAAGCCTATCATTAATGGGTGGGTGGGTGGGTGGAATGAATTCTCAAAACCCATCTTGTGACATTCTTTCAGCTAGGTATACCAGGTAGGCTGGTTGGAAAATTTAATTACAATGTTCTCTCTTGGAGGCCTTGTGGTCATCTTAATTGGAGGGAAAGGGTAGACACCAGCATTTGATTTCTTTTCCCTCTTCCTTCTCTTCTACCTTCCCACCCTCCCATGCTTGCTTGAACTCTGTCCTGGAGCTTTTTTTTTTTTTTTTTTTTTCCTTAGGACTAGTAGTACTCTACAACTTGACAGCTCCATTTCTGGCTTTTTTGGGTGATTAATTGTTGATAAGCATCTCACAGACTTTCCTGCACAGGCTGGTTTTGAATTTCTCTCCTCAGATAGCCTCCAGTGTCACTAATATTGTAGGTGTGAGCACCCCACACCCAGTTCTCCAATTCTTGCTTTTATTTTATTTTTTGCCAGTTCTCCAATTCTTATTTTATTTCTTGCCAGCCCTGGGCCTTGGACTCAGGGCCTGAGCACTGTCCCTGGCCTCTTTTTGCTCAAGACGAGCACTGTACCTCTTGAGCCACAGCGCCACTTCTGGCCGTTTTCTATATATGTGGTGCTGGGGAATCGAACCCAGGGTTTCATGTATACCAGGCAAGCACTCTTGCCACTAGGCCATATTCCCAGCCCCAGTTCTGCAATTCTTAAACCAAACCTTTTTCCTACATCTTGTTTAGACTAGGATGTTTCTACATCTGTGGAAGGTGGAATTTCTCTTTCCTGAAACTGTAATGGAGGTAGAGGATCAAAACTGGTGAAAGGCATAAAGGAGAACTAACCAAAAAGTCATTATTTTCTAGATGATACTCATTGTACTATGGTTAAAGGGTATCCAGTGTTGCCCATAACTAGTTTCCAAAGCATTTTTCATCAGTTATCTCATTATCATCATGTTACAACACTGATAGGTAGATTCTGAGAACAGACCTTCAAATGCAAATTTGTATGCAAGAAATTTCTGGAGGTGGAGACTTCAGGAACAGCATTTGCAAGGAAAGTAAGGAAACAAGACTCAACAAAGAGTGTGGCAAGGCCCTGATACAGCTCCACCACAGGGCTCAAGTGAGATTGGGCTTTCTAGCTGTCCTAATTTAGGACAAGAGGGTCTGTGCTTCATAACCCTGCATTGACATTTATTGTCCTTGGTAAGGGGATCTGGCCTTGGATACGCTGCAAACAATTCTATAGAGGAACTAAGCTGATAACTGTCAGGTGACAAAGCCCAGGCACTGAGAAGGGGTGCTTCAGTCCTGAAGTGGGGTCTAGGAGATGCTTCACAACATCCATCATATCTCACCAAGGTAAAGTTTTGGTCTTTTAAGCCTTGGAACTGAGAGCTTAAGAAGATTAACTTAACTTGATCAAGGTCCAAAAGCAAATAAAGGATTTCTATATTTCATTGCATTTCATTTTCAAAGTGATTCTGTCCATTATACCTGATTAAAGTTGTTGTTTTTTGTTGTTGTTGTTGGTTGTGTGGCTTGAACTCTGGGCCTGGGCACTGTCCCTGAGCTCTTCAGGTCAAAGCTAGCGCTCAACCACTTGAGTCACCTCGCCACTTCCCATTTTCTGGTGGTTAATTGGAGTTAAGAATCTCATGGACTTTCCTGCTCTGGCTGGCTTTGAACTGCAATACTCAGATCTCAGCCTCCTGTGTAGCTAGGATTACAAGCATGAACCACCTACACCTGGCAAGTTGTTGCTTTTAAAGACCAGGCTAACTAAGCAGATCACTTGTTGGTGGGTCACATCACTAATGCTAGCTATGAGACTTTTACATCCAATTATCCATCAGAAAGCTGGAAGTAAAATTGTGGCTCAAATGGTAGAGTGCCGGCCCTGAGTGGAAAAAGCCAAGAGCTTAAGTTACTGAGTTCAAGCCCCTATATAACCATACATAACACGTATTCAGACTACTGGAATTCAGAAAGTATCAATGATTTTTCTAATGTATTTAAGGCTAAATCCAGGTGTCACTTCTAGACTGTTTTTTCTGAATTTCACATACTAATTGCATCTGGACCCTTAAAATAAAAACATTTTAAGACAATAAGAGCCTTAATAAAACAATCCTCTCCTCTTCCAGAGAGGTATAGTAACTTGGCAAATTGCTCAAGGAAATGAGACTGATTAATTTCTCAGAACCTGAGCTTCCTCCTATGCCCACGGGGAGGGGAGTCCGTTTCTGGCCCCTGTCCCTCCCCCCAGGAGCAGCCCATCTTGTAATGGATGCAAACTAAGTCTCAGCCTCCTGAGTAGCTAGACATGAGCCTGTAACACCTGGCAGAATATGAATTTATAACTTAAATTGAATTAGTTTAAATTACTGTAAAAATTGAGGAGGTTTTCGAGGGAAAGATTTCCTCTAGTTTTCTTTCTGTCAGGTTTTGCTTAGAAGTTAGATCCTAAGAGGCTTTTGCTATAATTCTGATATTGAGAATTCATAATCACATAACTTCCTATTCCCAGATTTTAAATAAAACAGCACAGCTCAGCCTGCTTTGGTGTAAAGGAAACACCAAAGTTCCTTCCTCTAGACTTTGGAACTGTTTGTGACAAAGAAACAAAAGATCCCAAACTTTTTGTGTTTTCCTTTGTTGTGCAGGCTGATACCTTAAAATGCCCTAAATTAACACAGTTAAATTACTCACCTTCTTTATCTAAAATTACAACTTCCATTTTGTTGTGTACCAAGCTTGAGATGAAAGAGCCATTGGATTACTTGGTTAGATATTTATCTTCTGGAAAACTGAAAAGTAAGTTTCTTCCCAATGTGTTTGATATCAAAAAACAGAAAATTCTAGTAATAAAGTTTGTTTACAATAACACTTTTTTTCTGCCAAAATTTATTTAGATATCTATAACATCATTCTAGAACTATATAAAATTATCAATGTAGGAAGATGACATAGGAAAGCTTAAGTGTCTTTTCTATAGTGCACCAAATGATAGGGTGGCAGGTGGAGGTAGCGGGGGATAGGTGGATGAAGAGGTGAAGATTCCAGATTCTTGGCTTTTCCAATAGAGAATTGAATGAACTTACACACACACACACACACACACACACACACACACACACACACACAATGTAAAGTGACACAACAAGGAGTTCAGTAGAGAGAGAACCCTGCCAAGGGAAACAAGAGGCTCAAGCTAGATGGCTCAAGACAAATCACATGGTTACAGGGGGTTGGGGGTTTCTAGGATTTGGAGGGTGTGAGATGAGTTTATTTTACTATGACAAGGTTAAAGTAAAAAGAAACATTTCTTACTCCTGCAGGAAATAGGACTTAAAGGCTCAAAATGGCAGCTGTTACTTTTTGCCTTTTTTCTTTCTGAACTGGAAGAATACATGTGGCCAGGACATTTAGCAACCTTGAACCCTTAGGCAAAGGTTCTGGCTATATATATGGGAGCAACTTAGTATTCTAAAATATAGAGATGTCTTTGCTTATGGCTTATTGTATAAAATATAGGGTTGGTTTGCCCTTTGTTTAGTTTTGGTGCCCGTCCTGGGGCACCTAGGTGCTGTACCTGAGGTGTATTTTTGTTTGTTTTTTTTTGCTCAAGGCTAGCACTCTGCCACTTGAGGCACAGCTCCACTTCTGGCTTTTTCTAGTGATTTCACTAGAGATGAGATTTCTCCTGCCCAAGCTGGCTTCGAACTGCCACCTGCCAGTCTCAGCCTCCCTGAGTAGCTGCGATTACAGGTGTGAGCTGCTGAGCCTGGCACAGTGTTAACTTACCCCCACGTATGGAGGAGGCACATTCACTTCTGCTACCTGGGCTCAGCGAGGCCCAGAAAAGCAAACAGCCAGGAACTGCCCACGTGTGGGATAGCCTGTCACCTGGGAGTCCCCAGTCCCCCATGCTCTCTTGATGGCTGGAGTAAGGATGGATTTGAAGCACCAAGGAAAAATGTTGTCAATGCTATTTGTGAAACCTTTGCTCTTTCTTGGAGACCAGTGGATTTTTAATTTTTTCCTATTTTTGCTTCTATTTCCAACTGAGCCCTAGAGCTAGCCGGTAATAGTTGATCACCCAGAGACTAGGATGACGATGTAGCCATACCAGGAGAATCCTCAAGATGAATGCTAGATGATGAGCAATGTAAAATACTCCACTCCCCCCACCCCAATTTTTTTGTTTGGTTTTGCTTTATTGGACATTGTATTTTAAAAATCTGCATGTTTTCTTCATTTTTAAAAATTTATTTATTTATTAAACAAAAATTTTTTTGACAAGGTGTTGTGCAAAAGGGGTACAGTTACATAGTAGGGCAGTATGTACATTTCTTGTGTTATCTTACACCGTGTTTTTCTTTCCCTTCCCTAGGTCAGGTAGACATATATACAATATACAATGTACCAAGAACATATACAGTAGCCACGTGGCCTATGCTAAAGAAAATTCGTCTAGGTCTTTTAATGTAATGTCTACAATAGACAGTATGTCGACAATAGTCTTATATGAACGTACATACATAGCTTTTGAGCTATTGTGATCCACTGAGAGGTCAATTTTTGACCTTTATATGTTGAGTAGTTGTTTGGTTTAGTTACATAATGTAGGGCCACTGACCCAATCCTGTGGGAAATGCCATTTGACAAGAGGCTTTTGGTTTCACAGACCTGGTCTCTACTGTCTCCCTGTCACCCCATCTTAACAGTCATATATCAGGGAGATCATGTCCCTTTGTTTTCTGTGTTCTAGGCTTGTCTGGCTCAACATTATTTGTTCAAGTTCTGACCATTTCCCTGTGAATAACAATATTTCACCATTCCTAATCGCTATGTAGTATTCCATTGTGTATAGTTACCATATTTTTTGGATCCATTCATCTGTGGAGGGGCATCTGGGTTGTTTCCATATTTTGGCTATTGTGAATTGTGCAGCGATAAACATGGAGGTGCAAATGTCTTTTTTTATTTAATTTATTTATTAATTGAACACAATTTTTTTGACAAGGTGTTGCGCAAAAAGGGTACAGTTACATAGTAGGGCAGTGTGGACATTTCTTGTGATATATTACACCCTGTTTTTCTTTCCCTTCCCTAGGTCAGGTAGACATATATACAATACACAATGTATCAAGAACATATACAGTATCCACGTGGCCAAGCCCAAGAAAATTCACCTAGGGCTTTAAATGTAATGTCGATATTAGACAATATGACGACAGTAGTCTTATATGAACTTACATCCATAGCTTTTGAGCTATTGTATTCCACTGAGATGTCAATTTTTTACCTTTATATGTTGAGTAGTTGTTTGGTTTTAGTTACATAGTTGGGTCGCTGCCCCAATCCTGTGGGAAATACCATTTGACAAGAGGCTTTTGGTTTCACAGACCTGGCCTCTACTGTCTCTCCGTCACCCTTTCTTAATAGTCATATATCAGGGAGATCATGCCCTTTTGTTTTCTGTGTTCTAGGCTTGTCTCGCTCAACATTATTTCATCTGTGGAGGGGCATCTGGGTTGTTTCCATATTTTGGCTATTGTGAATCGTGCAGCGATAAACATGGAAGTGCAAATATCTTTTTGATATCTTGGGGCCTGCTGTTCCGGGTAGATGCCTAGGAGTGGAATGGCTGGGGCATAGGGTAGGTCTATATTGAGCTTTTTGAGAAACCTCCATATTGATCTCCAAAGTGGTTGTACTAATTTGCACTCCCACCAACAATGGAGAAGGGTTCCTCTTTCCCCGCACCCCCTCCAGCATTTGTTGTTGCTTGAGTTCAGAGTATAGGCCATTCTAACTGGAGTGAGGTGGTATCTCAGGGTTGTTTTTATTTGCATTTCCTTTACTATCAGGGATGTTGAACATTTCCTCATATGTTTCTTTGCCACTTTTATCTCTTCTCTTGTGAAGTCTCTCTTTAGCTCCTTTGCCCATTTCCTAATTGGTTTACTGGGCTTGGAGGGGCTTAGTTTTTTGAGTTCTCTGTAGATGACAGATATTAGGCCTTTGTCTGTTGCTGTGCTGGTAAAGATCCTTTCCCATATGGTTGGCTGTCTTTCTAGTTTGGTGGCTATGTCCTTAGCTGTGCAGAAGCTTTTTATTTTGTAGTAGTCCCATTTGTCGAGTCTCTCCCCTATTTGTTGTGCCCCTGGGACTATATTCAGGAAGTTCCTTCCTGTGCCTGTAAATTCTAGCATCTTTCCTACTCTTCAGTAGTTTCAAGGATTCAGGTCTGATATTGAGGTCCTTGATCCATTTTGAGTTGATCTTGGTGCATGGTGATAGGCTTGGGTCTACATTGAGTTTTCTGCATATGGCTGCCAGTTCTCCCAGCACCAATAGTTGAAGAGGCTATGTTTATTCCATTGTATGTCTTTAGCTCCTTTGTCGAATATCAGCTGACTGTAAGCGTGCAGTTTTATTTCTGGATCTTCAATTCTAATCCATTGGTCTTCCGGTCTGTTTTTATACCAATACCAGGCTGTTTTTGTTATGATGGCACTATACTAGAGCTTGCAGTCTGGTATTGTGATACCTCCTGCACTGCTTTTTTTGCCTAGAATTGCCTTGGCTATTCCAGGTCTTTTGCTGTTCCATATGAATTTATGAATTGCTTTCTCTATTTCAATGAAGAATGTAACTGGGATTTTGATAGGTATTGCATTGAATTTGTAGAACAATTTGGGCAATATGGCCATTTTCACTATATTGATTCTGCCTACCCATGAGCATGGGAGGTCTTTCCATCCCCTTGTGTCTTCTTTGATTTCCCTTATTAGATTTTTTTTGGCCAGTCCCGGGCCTTGGACTCAGGGCCTGAGCACTGACCCTGGCTTCCTTTTGCTCAAGGCTAGCACTCTGCCACTTGAGCCACAGCGCCACTTCTGGCCGTTTTCTGTATATGTGGTGCTGGGGAATCGAACCCAGGGCCTCATGTATACGAGGCAAGCTCTCTTGCCACTAGGCCATATCCCCAGCCCCCTTATTAGATTTTTATAGTTCTTATTAAATAGGTCCGTCACGTCCTTGGTTAAGTTGATCCCTAGGTACTTTATTCTTTTTTTGGCTACTGTAAATGGAATTGTTTCCATAATTTCCTTTTCTGTTTGTATATTGCTGGTGTACAGCTGCTGACTTTTGTGGATTGATTTTGTATCCTGCTACTTTGCCAAAATGGTTTATTAGGTGTAGGAGTTTGGGGACTGAGTTTTTTGGGTCCTTCAGATATAAGATCATGTCGTCTGTGAATAGGGATAACTTGATTTCTTCCTTGCCGATGTGGATCCCTTTGATGTCCTCCTCTTGCCTTATTGTTATTGCTAGGGATTTCAGCACTATGTTGAAAAGAAGTGGGGAGAGTGGGCATCCTTGTCTTGTTCCTGAGTTTAGGGGGAATGATTTAAGTTTCTCCATTTAATATGATGTTAGCAGTTGGTCTGTAATATATGGCTTTTATTGTTTTGAGGAATGTTCCATCTATTCCTGTTCTCTCCAGAGCTTTTAATAAGTATGGATGTTGTATTTTGTCAAAGGCTTTTTGGGCATCGACTGAAATAACAATGTGATTCTTGATTTTAGTTCTGTTTATGTGGTGAATTACATTGATTGATTTACGGATGTTGAACCATCCTTGTGACTGTGGGATGAAGCCTACTTGGTCATGATGTATAATTTTCTTGATCAGTTTCTGGATCCTGTTAGCTAATATTTTATTGAGGAGCTTTGCGTCTGTGTTTATTAGTGATACTGGTCTGTAGTTCCCTTTTTTTGTTGGGTCTTTGCCTGGTTTGGGAATGAGTATGATATTAGCTTCATAGAATGAGTTTGGGATTTCTCCCTCTGTTTCTATTTCGCGAAAGAGTTTGAGGAGTATTGGTATTAGCTCCTCACTAAAGGTTTTATAGAATTCGTTGGTGAATCCATCTGGGCCTGGGCTTTTCTTTGTTGGGAGGTTCTTGATTACCCCTTGTATCTCGCTGTAAGTTATTGGTTTATTTAGTTGATTTATTTCTTCTTGGTTCAGTTTGGGCAGTTTATATTTCTCTAAGAGTTGATCCATTTCTGTAAAATTATTGTTTCTTAGTGAGTAGAGGTTCTGGAAATAGTTCTTTATGATTGTTTGAATATTGTGTATACTTGTTGTTATTTTTCCGGTGGAGTCCCTGATTTTACGTATATGAGTCTCTTCTCTTCTTTTTTTTGTAAGTCTTGAGAGGGGTCTGTCAATTTTATTTTATTTTTATTTATTTATTTATTTATTTTTGGCCAGTCCTGGGCCTTGGACTCAGGGGCTGAGCACTGTCCCTGGCTTCCTTTTGCTCAAGGCTAGCACTCTGCCACTTGAGCCACAGCGCCACTTCTGGCCATTTTCTGTATATGTGGTGCTGGGGAATCGAACCCAGGGCTTCATGTATATGAGGCAAGCACTCTTGCCACTAGGCCATATCCCCAGCCCCTGTCAATTTTATTTATTTTCTCAAAGAACCAGCTTAGAGTCATTTCTTTGTTGAATGGTCTTTCTATTTTCAATCAGATTTATCTCTTCTTTAATCTTTGTGATCTCTCTCCTCCTAGTCATTTTAGATTCGATCATTTCTTGTTTCTCCAGTTGTTTTAGTTTCATCGTGAGGTTATTCACCTGCTCTGCTTCCATTCTTTTAATGTGATTGCTGAGGGCGATGATCTTGCCCCTCAGTACTGCCTTAGCTGTGTCCCATAGGTTTCTTTGTGATGTATTTTCATTGTCATTGTGACTTATGAATTTGGTAATTTTATCTTTAATTTGGTCTGTGGCCCAAGTGTTGGATAACAGTGTGGGGTTTAGCCTCCAAGAATGTGTATAGCTTCTGTGGTAACCATTGTAATTGAGGGTTACCTTTAATCCACTGTGGTCAGATATAATACATGGGATGACGTCAATACTTTTGTATTTGCTGAGGTTCTTTGTGTGTGCTATGACATGGTCTATTTTGGAGTATGATCCATGGGCTCCTGAGAAGAAGGTGAATTGGGTCTCTGTAGGGTGGAAGATTGTGTATAGATCTGTCAGATCCATTTGGGATATGGTGTTACTTAGGTCCTCAGCTCCCCTGCTAATCCTCTGGGTATTGGATCTATCTCTTGGAGAGAGTGGGGTATTAAAGTCACCCACTATGATTGTGTTTGGATCTATCTTGTTCTGTAGTTCTGTGAGAATTTGCTTGACGTATGTAGGGCCTCTTTTGTTCAGTGAGTATACATTTATCACCGTGATGTCTTGATTCTGGATGTTTCCTTGTATTAAAATGTAGTGACCTTCTTTGTCTTTTTGAGTTGATTTTAATGAGAAGTCCAGCTTGTCTGAAATCAGGATGGCTACTCCTGCCGTTTTGGTAGGTGCATTTGCTTGGAAGATCTTGCTCTATCCTTTCATTTGGAGCCTGTTTTTATCCCTTGCTGTAAGGTGAGTCTCTTGTAGACAACAGATGGCAACTTTTTGTTTGCGGATCCATTCTGCCAGTCTGCTCCTCTTTATTGGAGAGTTTATACCGTTTATATTCAAAGAGATCAAGAATAAGAGTGTTTTTTCTCCTTCCATTTTCTTGTTGGGCTGTTTTTCCTGTTTTTTTTTTTTTTCCTTGTCTTTAGTGAGCTGCTCTTTCTGTTGGGCTCTGGCTATTGTAGTTTCTTTCTGTTTCTGTCTGTGCATCCTGTACAGTTTCTCTTAGGTGGGAGTCCCCTCTTAGAATTCACTGTAGGGCTGGTTTTTTATTCACATACTCCTTTAGATCCTCTTTGCTATGGAAAGATCTGGTTTTCCCCACGAATATGAACGCCAGCTTTGCTGGATATCTTATTTTGGGTTGGCAATTGTTGGTTTGTAGGACCTGGATGTCGTTCTTCCATTCTCTTCGCACGTGGTAGGTTTGTGTGGAGAGGTCTGCTGTTATTCGGATCCTCTTCCCACTGTAATAAATTTCTTTCTTCACTTTGGCTGCATTCAG
This sequence comes from Perognathus longimembris pacificus, assembly GCF_023159225.1. NCBI lineage: Eukaryota > Metazoa > Chordata > Mammalia > Rodentia > Heteromyidae > Perognathus > Perognathus longimembris. The sequence goes on from NC_063162.1 coordinate 40,899,258, forward strand.
AATTTGCTCTTTATTCTTGAGATTTGATGTCTTGAATATTATGTGCCTTTACGTGGCTTTTCTAGGATCTGGTCTGCCAGGTGTCCTATAGGCTTCGGTTACCTGGATGGGGTCCCTTGTGAGAGGGGAAGTTTTCTGCAATCACTTTATTGAGAATATTTTGAAGCCCTCTGTCCTGGTATTCAACTCCTTCTTCTATTCCAATTATGCGCAGATTATATCTCTTGTCTTTGTCCACTAGCTCCTGGATTAGTCTGCCCTGGTGCTTTACCGTTTCTTGGAGTGTGGTAATTTTCTGGTTCTTATCGGCTGCATCATCTTTCAAGAGAGAAATTCTGGCTTCCATATGGTCAATTCTTTGTGCTGTGGATTCAATTGCGGAGTTTATGGATGTCAGAGAGCTACTTATGGTTGCCAGATCAGCTCTGATCGTGGAAATTTCTTCCTTTAAAGAGTTGTATTTTAAATCTATTTTTTCATGCATTTCACTTCTCAGGATGTTAAGGTCTTCTTTGACAGAGGTTTGCACTGTATTCATTTTTGCTTCCATTTCTTTCTTGGCTTCCTGGATGTCCTTCAAGACTGCCACTCTAAACTCCTGGAATTGTTTTCTGATTTCATTTCTGAGGTTTTTCCATCATTTCTGTTAGCATAGCCTCAGTTGTTTTTTTATTCTCCATCTCCTCTTCAGTCATGCTGCTTTTTGGAGCTGGCGAGTTGGCTTGCCCTTTGATGAAATTTGTTATATTTCTTTGTGATTTGCACATCTGGAGATCTGAGGGTAGCTTCCCTGGTTTGGCTTTGTGCTGGTTCCCGCTGGTCCATCAGTGGTAGACTTGTTTGTGTCCTGGCTCTGGATTTGAGTTTGGCTGTTGAATCTTACTGCCCAGTGGGTGAGCGTGCCTGTCTCGGTTGTTGCCGAGGTGGTCACTGCACTTGGGAGTGGGTAGGTTCTGTGTCTTTCTCTGCAGGATAGTGTCCTGCCGCTGTGTTGTGCTGACCCTAGCGTGTCCCTGGTGGGGGTTTGCTGGTCACTGATTCAGCAAGGCGTGGACGTTTTTCTCTTCTTTGGTTCTTTTTTCCACTGGGTACCTTGGTCAGAGGAGCTCACCTCTCAGATTGAGAATTGCCGCTGAGAGGCCGCTTGCCCCCCTGTGCAGAGTGCGCCTACCGCGGGCGCTGCCGCTGGGGGGCCCTGCCCACCTGTGTGGCGGGTGTTGCAGCTTGCCTGCTTGTGTGCTCCCACAGGGGGTTGGGCAGACAATCCTCCTGCTGGAGGACTAGCACGCTGGCCCATGCTGGCCCTCCGGGGGGCATGTGCATGTGCACTCTAGTGCTTCCTTTGGGGGCGTGTTGACCCGAGTTGTTGGAGAGTGCTTGTGCCCTCTTGCGAGTTTGCTGTGTGGGGCGGTATGGGTGGGCCCCGGTAGGATCAAGTGTCCAGGCACGGGTTGGTGCCCACAGACTGCGCCTTCGCTGTGAGGGGGGGCGTGTGATCGGACCCAGATGTCCCTGCTGGGCTGATATTGTACACCCACGAGTCTGTGGTTGTTGTTCAAAAAGACCGCGAGGACCAGGCGCCTCAGGTGGGGCTTCCAATGCCTACCAGACCCAGGGCCCCTGCTGGGGAGGTGGTGGGGCCAATGCCGCCAGGTTCTGGCTCCTCTGTTGGGGGTTTGGGGGGGATGCCTTGGTGCATCTCCTTTGTTCCCTCAGGGTAGGGAGGGAGCTCTAGCTTCTTTGTAGGTTTTGGGTCTCTGCTAGGGCTGGTCTCCTGTTGGTGGGGGGGGGGGGGGCAATGGGGAACTTACTGGTCCTGGATTGTGTGTGTGTTCCGCGTTGCTGTGGGCTTTTCGGGGCTGGGTGCCAGGGTGTGGCAATCAGTCCTTTGGTGGTGGCGGTCCCAGCACTTCCCGTCTGCGCCGCCCGTTCCCGGCTGCTGGGTCCCGCGCCGCTGCCCAGCCACTCGGTCCCGCACCACCGTCTGTCTCAGTCGGTCTGCACTTCGTGGAACTTCGTGACTTTTCAGCTTCTCTGGTGGCTGAAGGTCTGTGGCCCCGCTTGCCGGCGCTGGGTCCCCTTTTCCAGCCTGGCCTTGTTCGGGCCAGGGTCGGCTGGTGGGGGGAGGGTACCCCGGAGATTTTCTGGCTCCATGTAGGTTATAGGCTCTTCTTTTTTTTTGTTTTTGTTTTTGTTTTTGTTTTTGTTTCCTGTTTTTCTCTGTTGCTTCTGGTTGTTGGGTTTGCTGGGTTCTTGATGGGGTGTTGGGTGCTGGAGTTCCCAGCTTGCTTTTTAGTTGGAGCAAGTTGGGGTACCTCCTTACTGTGGTGGCGCCATCTTCCCTCTCTGTTTTCTTCATTTTTAACCAATAAAGGATAAATTGTCAAAAAATAAAATATAGAGATGTCTTTGAGCCAAAATACAGGACCTGTAGGTGAGCTCCAGGGCTTCTTTTCTCAGATAATCTCTTTTTATTTTTTTCTTTTGCCAGTCCTGAGGCTTGAACTCAAGGGCCAGAGGCCCCACCCCAGAGCCTCTCTGTGCTCAAGGCTAGCACTCTACCATTTGAGCCACAGCACCACTTCTGGCTTTTTCTGTTTATGTGGAGCAGAGAAATAGAACCTAGGGCTTCATGCATGCTAGGCAAGCACTCTACCACTAACCACATTCCCAGCCTTCAGATAACTTTCTTATCTTACTCTCTCTACCCACTCACCAGAAATGCCAGTTTTTTTTTTTTGTTTTTTTTTTTTGCCAGTCCAAAGGAGAGGGCTAGTCTAGATTGCTAGCTCACCTCTAGGATTCCCAGTCCTTGTAACAATATTTTAAAAGAGGGAAGATTTGGGTTTTTTTTTTGGTCTGTGCTGGTGCTTGAACGCAGGGCCTGGGCACTGTCCCTGAGCTCTTTTGCTCAAGGCTAGTTCTTTACCACTTTGAGCCACAGCACCTATTCTGGTTTTCTGGGTGTCAACTAGAGATAAGAGTCTTAAGGGCTTTCCTGCCTGGGCTGGTTTTGAACCCTGATACTCAAATTTCAGCCTCCTGAGTAGCTAGGATTACAGGTATGAGATACCAGTGTCTGGCTAGGAGAGAAGTTTTGTTAGTTGCTTCTTTTTTTTTTTTTTTTTGGCCAGTCCTGGGCCTTGGACTCCGGGCCTGAGCACTGTCCCTGGCTTCTTCCCGCTCAAGGCTAGCACTCCGCCACTTGAGCCACAGCGCCGCTTCTGGCCGTTTTCTGTATATGTGGTGCTGGGGAATCGAACCTAGGGCCTTGTGTATCCGAGGCAGGCACTCTTGCCACTAGGCTATATCCCCAGCCCCTGTTAGTTGCTTCTTGATTTCAACTTCTGAGTCTAACCCTTTTACATTTATTAAAATGAATATAATTTCCTTGTCTCTGCAACTCTCTCTCCTGCTAGGTTACTCCCTTCTATACAGCTTTGGTCACTTTTAATTTTAGAAGTGGATGCAGAGAGCTGGGTGCTGATGGGTCACATCTGTAATCCTAGCTACTCAGGAGGCTGAGATCTGAGGATGGCTGTTTGAAGCCAGCCAGGGCAAGAAAGTCTGTGAGACTTTTCTGTCCAACAACAGCAAAAAGCCAAAGGTGGATCTGTGGCTCAAGTGGTAGGGCTCCATCCTTGAGCACAAAAGCTCAGGGACAGCAACCAGGCACTGAGTTCAAGCCCCAGTGCCAGCCCCCCAAAATGGGGTTGAAGTGCCAGACTTTGAAGTCAGGCCCCACTTTACCACATGAACCCCATTTTACCACGTGAACCCCGTTTTAGAATCGAACCTTGAGCCAATCAGATTTGTACCTGTGTCCTAATCTTGCTTGCTTGAACAGCTGGTTGTTGTAACCTTGTTCTTTGCCTTTATAAGCCCTGTGTAATCACAGCTCGGGGCTTCCTCCTAACCTCCGCTGTGTCGGTGGGTAGGACGAGGCCCGAGTTGCAGATCGCTTAAATAAAGCCTTGCCTTGCTTTTGCATTTCGGAAATGTCTGAGTCTCGGTGGTCTTCTTGGTGGTGGTCTTGCGACTTGGCACAACAGGGGTGTGGGGGAGAGTTGCTTGTAATGAGAGAAGAAAGAACTCCTGTGTGTCTCCTCAGACGTGTGACTAGGAGAGAGGTTTTGGTTCAGCATTCTTTCTCTATAGCTAACCTATCTCAATATGGTGGTGGCCTACATGTACTCCTCTTGGGCTTTAAAAGATGTGTAACAAATCATTGAAAACTTAATGGCAATGGTGATTGTTACCTTTTGCAATTTCCATATGAGAAATTGAGAAATTCTGAAGTATTTTTTTTTATGGGTTTTGGGGCCAGGAGCTCTCTCTCAAGAGGTTGTAGTCAGACATCAGCTGAAGTCTTCTGAAGACTTGACTAAAGTTGAATAAGCCACTTCTCAGACAGGATACACAGAAGATAACAGAGGGAAATTATATTGTTTTCAACAAACAGCCAAAAGGTCCCACTCAGAAGTTAAAAACTAGGAAGCAACTGGAAAAGATTAATTTCCCCTCCCACCACATTTATTTTTAGGTGTTAAATTAGGAAGCAGGAGGGACTCCCTAAATCTGTCTTCTTCTTGGAAATGGCTAAAAGCTGAGAACTCTTCATAAATGAATAGGGACAGAATGAATGAAAGGCATGTCTGGCAAAAAGCATTCCTGAAGATTATCTGGGTTTGAAGGTTCACCTCACTCAACTTACTCATCTGGGGAAGCAGAAAATGTCTTTTTTCCTATCCCTCTCTCTCTCTGTCTCTCTCTCTCTGTCTCTGTCTCTCTCTGTCTCTCTCCACCTCCCCCCCCCCCCAGGTCCCCCATCCTGGGGCTTCACTCAGGGCCTGGGCACTGTCCCTAAGCTTCTTTTGCTCAAGGCTTGCATTCACAGCTCCACTTTCAGCTTTTTCTGTTTAAGTGGTACTGAGGAATCGAACCCAGGGCTTCATTCATGTTAGGCAAGCACTCTACCACTAAGTCACATTCCCAGCCCATACTTTAGTTTTTCTTTTTGCACTAAAATAACCTGAACCTGCTTGTGACCTGGGACTGTTTTAACTATTCATACCTTTCTCACTCCTGCCCCTACTTCTTATTTACAACCATGTCTGTTGTAACCACAAACATGATTGAAGATATACTGAGGTGCTGCCATGTAATCTATCTTTTTCTCTGACCTTTACCATGTCTCCTTATTGGACATGTAGGGGTAAGTGCCACACCTGACTGAGAAACTCCTGCAGGTAGAATTCATACTTGTAATCCTAGCTACTCAGGAGATTGAGATCTGAGGATCACAGTTCAAAGCCAACCTAGGCAGCAAAGTCTGATAAAACTTTTGCCTGTGGAACTCTTCCCCCACCTTTTTCATTTTCATTTTTATTGTAAAGGTGATGTACAGAGGGGTTGTAGTTACATAAGTCAGGTAATGTTACATTTTTTTTAACAGTGTCACCCCCTGTCGTCGTCGTCGTCTTCTTCTTCTTCTTCTTCTTCTTCTTCTTCTTCTTCTTCTTCTTCTTCTTCTTCTTCTTCTTCTTCTTTTTAACACAGGGGGAAATGCTTCCTATAATTGGCTCTCAGGGATGTGTGATACTGAGTGGAATTGAGAAGTGGAGGGAAGCCTTCATCCATCATCTGATGATACTTCCAAGGCGGTCATCCACAAGGCTGGCAAAGTGGCAGCCTTATTTCCTTTCCATCTGACCTATGCAACATTTGGGATTTTGCTCAGAATATGGCAGAGCAATTTAAGGCAACAAGGTTGAAGCTATACTGGGCCATTATGACCTAACTTTTGAACTCACCCTTCTTTGCCAATAGGCAAAAAAGTACATAGGCAGTACATAACTCCATTGATAATTTTCAGCAACTCTCAGCCCTGATTTAATGTGGGAGATTATAAGAGATGAGGCTCATTGGGGACCATCTTGCAGAAGGAGGAGTAGGCTGATGTGTGAATTTTAGTCATTTAAATAGTCATGAAGCAAATATGTACAGCGTTACAAGTCTAACAGCCTTCCCTGCCTTCTTCCAGAGGAAGAGAAATGCCATGACAGCTAAGAGAGATTCAATATGGAAAATCCAAATCCTCTAAGGACATTTACATACCACCCAAGCCTCCATCAGAGAGGATGAGTGGACTATCTGGGCGCCTCCCTAAACCTTGAAGCTGGGCTGAGCAACCCTTAGAATTCCACCTGCAGGAGTTTCTCAGTCAGGTGTGGCACTCACCCCTACATGTCGAATAAGGAGACATGGTAAAGGTCAGAGAAAAAGATAGATTACATGGCAGCACTTCAGTACATCTTCAATCACGTTTGTGGTTACAACAGACATGGTTGTAAATAAGAAGTAGGGGCAGGAGTGAGAAAGGTATGAGTAGTTACAATAGTCCAAGGTCACAAGCAGGTTCAGATTTAGTCAGAGGTGGCCATACTGTGGTCTGGTAGTTCGTTGTCTCAGGACTGGTCAGGTGCTGCCTTGTTAGAATCATTGATACCTGACAAATGGTTTGGCTCTTCTTGGATTCTAAGATGGCTTCAAGGTGACTACAGGAGGAAATGACTCAGATTGAAGAGCACAGATGCAAGGTGAGGAGGGGTGGGGGCACAGCTTTTGTCCTGCTTCTAGTTCATTCATAGGCACAGCAAAAATCATCTTTAAGTTGCCTTTTATAGCCCTTGCATTTATAAGAAAATACTTTCAGACAGGCACAGGTGGTTCATGCCAGTTATCCTAGATGCTCAGGAGGCTGAGAACTGACGATCTTGGTCCAAAGTCAGTTAGGAAAAATCTAACTCAGTTGCTTGTGGCTCATACTTGTAATCCTAGTTACTCAGGAGATTGAGATCTGAGGATCATAGTTAAAAGCCAGCCTAGGGCTGGGGATATGGCCTAGTGGCAAGAGTGCCTGCCTCGGATACACGAGGCCCTAGGTTCAATTCCCCAGCACCACATATACAGAAAACCGCCAGAGGCGGTGCTGTGGCTCAAGCGGCAGAGTGCTAGCTAGCCTTGAGCGAGAAGAAGCCAGGGACAGTGCTCAGGCCCTGAGTCCAAGGCCCAGGAATGGCAAAAAAAAAAAAAAAAAAAAAAAAAAAAGCCAGCCTAGGCAGCCAAGTTTGTGAGACTCTTATTTCCAATTAATCACCAAAAAAGCTGGAGATAAGAGTGGTGGCTCAAGTGATAGAGCTCCAGCATTGAGCAAAAATAAAAAATTTAAAAATTTAAAAAAATAGCTCAGCAACAAAGCCTTGGCTCTAAATTCAAGCCCTAGGACTGTCACACAAAAATAAAATAAAAAATCAAATTCATTAGTACATTTAATCTATTCTACTCCAAACTCTATCTCACACTCTCCTACCACTATCATCATTAACACTATCATCCTAATCTAAGTTACTGTCACATTTAACAGAATGATGCAAGTGTCTTCCAGTGGGGATTCATTTCTGCTCTTGCATTCGATTTAACAGGCAGTATGGTGTTCCAGGAAAGTCTCTGAACACTGAGGTATGAGAATCAGAGAGCATCTGCCTGCTTCAGCTCTTACCTAAGTGCCACTAATATCTACACAATTGCGTGTGTGTGTGTGTGTGTGTGTGTGTGTGCGTGCTTGTACTGGAGCATGAACTCGGGGACTTGCAGTTTCATTTGGTCTTTAGCGTAAGGCTGGCACTCTACCACTTGTGTGATACCTCCACTTCCAGCTTTTTTGCTGGTTATTTGGAGGTAAGAATCTCATAGACTTTTCTGTCAGATGGGCTTCAAATTGTGATCCTCAGATCTCAGCCTCCTAAGTAGTTAGAATTACAAATATGAGCCACCAGTGTTTGGCTTTTCAGATTTTTATTTCGTTATTTAGAAGAGATATTAATGACTAAATCTGTAAGTATTACATACACAGTTAGAGATCACATTTTTCATATGGCTAGAGATATGAAGAATGTTCTTTATAAACAGAAAAGATCTGAAGCTAGGACCAGCTTTTATGCTTTATTAATATGAAATTTCCCTTGGGTAGAATAAATTTAAAATAAATTCACACTAAATGATTCATAGGATTACTTTCATGCTTTCCCCTCTTTTGAATTTCTCACCTTGAGTGTCAAGGAAAGTCATTAAAGTTGTTACCAAAGACTGATCCAAATCAGGGAATGTTTCAGGGACACTGAAAAAAAAATTCCCATTTGTGGTCGCCTATATTTATTCAGTGACCTAGATAGAAATGTTTACTGTAGTTTACTTTTAAAATAGCCTTTTAATATTTAATGTAAAATCTGCTATAACATAATGAGAAAGTGATTTATCATAAGCCAATAATGATGCCATGTTTCAATTATGCTAGTCCTCAAAGCTGAGCTGAGATCATAGAGGATTTGTTATTCTAGTTTCAAAACTCTGTGACAGTGTCTAGAACTACTTCCAGGTAGGTTATGAAATCATAAAACAAACTAATTATAAAATGAAACTCCTAATTAATTTGATTTAACCTTAATCTTAGAATCTTTAATATACTCTTGGAGGGAAGAACAGTCTTTAACTCAGATAATCATATTCCTGTTAACCTTTATAGTTTGGGGCATCACAAGACCCGTGGATTTAAGGGTAGAACTCTTATTTACTGTTTGTTTTTTTTTAATCTTAGTCGATATTGTTGTGAAATTTAAAAGAAGTCCCCTCCTCCCTGCCCTCCACCCCAAAAAAAGAATCAAAGCATTAGCTTCTGGCCAACATTAGTTTTGTAACATTTTCATTGGGTGAGCTATATATACAGTACAAGTCATTGACTATCTCTGAGTTTCATTTTGTTGCCTTCAAAATGCAAAGGTTCAATGACCTCTCAATGTGACGTAAGACTTAAGTAAAATCGTGGATGTGAAAGTACTATGTAAGAGATTATTAAAACTTTCATAAGAGGATGTCTATTTGGGGATAGGTGCTATTTATAAAATATCTTATGAAAAATACATAATTTACAATATATCTTCAGTCCTTAAAATTTAAGTTAAGCATTAATAGATGAACTTCTTTTACATAGAATTATAGAAAGAGGGCTGGGAAAATGGCCTAGTAGCAAAGTGCTCGCCTCATATACATGAAGCCCTGGTTCAATTCCTCAGCACCACATATATATAGAAAAAAGCCAGAAGGGGCGCTGTGGCTCAAGTGGTAGAGTGCTAGCCTTGAACAAAAAGAAGCCAGGGACAGTGCTCAGGCCCTGAGTTCAATCCCCAGGACTGGCAAAAAAAAAAAAAAAAAAAAGAATTATAGAAAGAAAACAAGATCCAAAAATTCAAAGAAAAGTGATATTTGGCTAGGAGACAGTGGCTCATTCCTGTAACACTAGCTACTCAGGAGGCTGAGATCTGAGGATTATGTTTGAAGTCAAGCTTAGGTAGGAAAGTCCCTGAGACTCTTATCTCCAATCACCCCAAAGCCAGAAGTGGAGCTGTTGTGGCTCAAGTTGTAGAGCACTTCCTTGGGTGAAAAATCTGAAGAACAGTTCCCAGTCCTCGAGTTCAAGTTTCAATATCAGCATTGGGCATGGGGGAAGCAACATATGGGAACAGCTTAATTAATTATGGAATGATGTGAAAATTATATAATAGAATCAATGGTTTTTATTTTTGTTCCTTGTTGTCCAGGTTGACTACAAATCAGTATCCTCAAATCTCACCCTCCTGAGTAACTAGGATTACAGTTATAAGCTACAGGAACTTGGCAGAAAGAATAAATTTCTTTCTTTTTCTTCTTTGTCAGTCATGGGGCTTGAACTCAGGACCTCAACACTATCCCTGAACTTTTTCACTCAAGGATAGTGCAATACCACTTTGAGCCACAGCAGCACTTCCATTTTTCTGGTAGTTAATTGGAGATAAGAATCCCAAGGACTTTCCTGCCTGGACTGTCTTTGAACCCTGATCTTCAGATCTCAGCTTCCTGAGTAGCTAGGATTACAGGTGTGAGCCACTGACGCTGGAATAAGCTTTCCTTTTTAGCTGGAATGTCTGTTTTGTCAGCTGCAACCTTGACATGACTAAAAGTATGCTGCAATGTAGTTTCTTCTATTAAGCAAATGACATCATTTTAGAGCAATCTTTTTTTCCCTTTTTATTCTTTAACAGTGCTATGAATCAAGCACAAGGCCTGTGAATTGAGCTTGGTGTCATCTTGTCCTTTGCTGCCATGCTTATTGGAAGGCTCCCCTTAGCCTATGATCACATCCATCTGGCAGAAAGTCAACTTATTTGATGGCTAAGGACATCAGTGTAATTTTTCCCTCCCTCCCTCCCTCCCTCCCTCCCTCCCTCCCTCCCTCCCTCCCTCCCTCCCTCTCTCCCCCCTCCCTCCCTTCTTCCCTGCCTTCCCTTTCCTTCCTTCTTTCCTTCCTTCCTTCCCTTCCTCTAAATTTGAATCTCCTTCAGAAATACAATATAAACAGAACCTGGAGATACAATTTCTCTCACTTTTCTAAGTACTACCCTAGCTCATGTCTGAGGAACAGAGTCAGTGATATGTGGAAGGTTACATCAAATTTGACATCAATAGGATGATCAGCTGCTTACTTTACTTGGCTGGAAGAGCTCATTTGTCTTCCCTTCCTCTTCAGTAAGTTACAGGTTTTCTGAGGGTAAGGATATTATCTTCTTCCTTCACAATTTTGTTCATGAAACTGTTTTGTTCACAAAATTACTGATTGTCTGGTAGATTTGTAATATTAGTAATTATTCCCTTTGAAGTGATTCAAACTTTTCAGAAGAACATTTCTCATAATACAGACACAATTTTATTATGCAAACACAATTTACTTACTCTCCCCAAACCCCAAAACTTCCATCTGCTTCATGAAGCTACAATAAAACTTAGTAGCTGTCATCAACATGGTATCTCTGAGTATGTGCTCTATGGCAGGTATTTCTCTAAATGACTCATATGTACCAACTCATTTAATATACTACTACAGCATGACAACCACATCACTATATACAAAAGTATCAAAGTATTGTAAAGAGCTTTATTGTTTATTTATTAACATGTCTAACAGAGAAGTCTGGACTCTTAGGGTTGGAAATAATTCCATTTGAGCAGGAGAGTATTTGCTTGAAGCCATTTTCTTTTTTTCATGCTCTAGTAATCTCTAATAATATCCTTATTTAATAAAGAACTTGAGGTTCAGAAAGGTTAAGAACTCATGGGCAATAAATCATAGTTAGGGTATGGTTTATCTAATTCTAGCTTGGTTTATCTAATCTAATTCTAATGTGGTTTATATACTACTAATGTTTGTTAAATTTTTTGATAATTTTATTATTTCCAGGCAATAACTTTTACTGAAAAAAAGAAAATCAAGGTTAATATCTGATTTTGTTTTGTTTTTGCCAGTCCTGGGGCTTGAACACAGGGCCTGGGCACTGTCCCTGAGCTTCTTTTGCTCAAGGCTAGCACTCCACCACTTGTACCACAGTGGCACTTCTGGCTTTTTCTGTGGATGTGGTAAGGAATCAAATCCAGGGCTTCATGTATGCTAGGCAAGCACTCTACCACTAAGCCACATTCCCAGCCCCCAAGGTTAATATTTGAAAGGACATTAAGATGAATGTCTGGGAACATGGATGAGGTCCAACCAGTTCCTATCATAAATGAGACAAACCTTGGAAATTATTTAGCATCTTTCCTCAATGAGGTAAGCAGATCAAAAATTATGATTTCATTCTGAGACTTCTACAAATAACTTTACAGAGAAACTTAGAAGTCATCTGTGGCTTATCTCTACCTCATTTCTTCACATACCTACTTTTTTTTTTTACTTATTATAACTATAATTATATACTTGCTATTTTATGCTTGCTTAATAATTTAATTTTCCTAAAGTACCATGAACAGAGTAATAGTAATTCAGAATAAATTATCATAAAATATTTTACAAGTACGCCTGTCACCCTTTATTATTTGTATCACTTATAAATAAGAATTCACTGTGATAAGAAAAAAAAGCTAGACAAATAGGTCAGGAGTGCTATGGTCTGAGTATTTGTGTGTCTCTAAAATTTATGTCAAAACACTAATCCTCACAGTCATGGTGTCCAGAAGAAAAGACCTTGGTAGGTGATTGGGTGATAAGACTCCCATGGGAGAATAGGTGCTCTGCTGAAGATCTCAGAGAGCTTCCCTGCCCATTTGACCATATGAAGACCCAGGAAAAGCAACTTGTGAAACAAGCAGCCAGCCTTCAACAAGTTCAGAATCTATTCTCTCCTTAGTTTTAGGTGTCCATATTCTAGACTGAGAAAAGCTTTTTTCCCCCTTGTCAGTCACCTAGTTTATAGCAGCCTTACAGACGAAGATAGTTTTTTATCTGACTACACATTAGAAGAACCTAGATGGAGATGATGGAATGGGAATAGTTTTGAAAAAAGTGGGGCAACATAGGAATAAATATGCTCTTAGAGCATTGGGCTTTCATAGATAAGTTTTGTCAGAATCTCTGGACAGAGACCTGCTTCTGTCTCCAATGATTGAAATATAACTGGAATTTAAACTGCTGATCAAGACTAGATTACAGATTATTGAACTAAGATCTTGGATCATTGCTTCCTTAAGTGCCAATTTATTCAGTAATACAGGAGTCTAATGCACTATCAATGCTGACCCCTCCAAATATTTCCTTATTATAGTTGCATTATTTGGGTTCATAACATTTTTTTTTGTTTATTAGCAATTCCAGATTAGTCATTATAGCTTGCTCAATAACTATACTATATTCATCTTTGGGTTTTTTTTTTTTGTGGGGGGAGAGGAGGTGGTGGTGGGGTTGGGGGTAGGTGTCCTAGGACTTGAACTAAGTAAGGCCTGGGCACTAGCACTGGATTTTTATTTTTATTCATTTATTTTTTTTGCTTGGGGCTCATGTTCTACCACTTGAATCACACCTTCAGTCTGGCATTTTGATGGTTAATTAGAAGTAAGAATTTCACAAAAAGCTGGGTGCTGGTGGCTCAATGTATGTAATCTTAGATCCTAAGAAAGCTGAGATCTGAGGATCAAGGCTTGAAATCTCCAGAAGTAGAGCTGTACTCAAGTGGTAAAATACTAGCTTTGAGCAACAAAACTCAGAGACAGTGCCCAGGCCCTGAGTTTAAGCCCAGAACCAACCCAAAGAGAGAGGGGGGGGGGGGGGAGAGAGACAGAGACAGAGACTGACAGACAGACAGACAGACACAGACGAAAGAAAGAAAGAAAGAAAGAAAGAAAGAAAGAAAGAAAGAAAGAAAGAAAGAAGAAAGGGAAGAAAGAAAAGAAAGAAAGGAAAGAGAGAGGGGGAGGGAGGAAAGGAAGGAAGGGAGGAAGGAAGGAAGGAAGGAAGGAAGGAAGGAAGGAAGGAAGGAAGGAAGGAAGGGAGGGAGGGAGGGAGGGAGGGAGGGAGGGAGGGAAGGGAAGGGAGGGAGGGAGGGAGAGAGAGAGAAAGGAAGGAAGGAAGGAAGGAAGGAAGGAAGAAAGAAAGAAAGAAAGAAAGAAAGAAAGAAAGAAAGAAAGAAAGAAAGAAAGAAAGAAAGAAAGAAAGAGGGAGGACTGGGGATATGGCCTAGTGGCAAGAGTGCTTGCCTTGTATACATGAAGCCCTGGGTTCGATTCCTCAGCACCACATATATAGAAAAGGCCAGAAGTGGCGCTGTGGTTCAAACAGCAGAGTGCTAGCCTTGAGCAAAAAAGCCAGGGACAGTGCTCAGGCCCTGGGTCCAAGCCCCAGGACTGGCCAAAAAAAAAAAAAAAAGAAAGAAAGAAAGAGAGAGAGAGAAAGAGAGAAAGAAAGCAAGCAAGCAAGCAAGCAAGAAAGAAAGAAAGAAAGAAAGAATTTCTGCCTGGGCTAGCTTTGAACTTTAATCTTCAGACCTCAGTCGTTTAAGTAACTAGGATTATAGGTGTGAGACACTAGCACAGTTGATATTTTTCTTTTTTTGGCCAGTCCTGGGCCTTGGACTCAGGGCCTGAGCACTGTCCCTGGCTTCTTTTTGCTCAAGGCTAGCACTCTGCCACTTGAGCCACAGCACCACTTCTGGCCATTTTCTGTATATGTGGTGCTGGGGAATCAAACCCAGGGCCTCATGTATATGAGGCAGGCACTCTTGCCACTAGGCCAGATCCCCAGCCCCGATATTTTTCTTAATGTGAAAGGAAAATGAAGAGCATCTTGCAAACTGGAAATTATTCAAGTTCCCATTTGAAGTCTAATAAGCTGGTTTATTATCTCTAGTTTAAAACCAAAGCAACAATATAACTTCATACATTTTGCTCAAATCCTCCAGCAATCCTTAAGTGACTTTGGTGACTTCCACAGTAAAATAAGGCCCAGAGGTGTTCATGAATTCATGCCCAGAAAATTCAGTAATAAAACTTAAATTTATATTCACCAGTACTGAAAATCTCATATCCCCAAAGGACTCTGAAAGTCAGTGAAAGATTTCTACTTCTAGGTCAGGACACCAAGGAGACTCAAGTCTTTGCATGGTTGATTAAAGAAATTATGTCAAATTTTACAGTCATAACATTGGAACAGACCTGGATATAACTTATTTATTTACTTCACCATCTGGTGTCAGGCACCAGAGGAAAGAAGGTTATTATATAATTTACAAATGAGCCTGCAGCTTACTGCAGTAATATTTAAAAGGCTTATTTACACTCATCCTGATTCTGGAGAACCAGTCATTGGACCGGGGCCAGGGCCACTGAGGTAGATAGGGAATAAGATAGAAGTCAAATATTTCCTCTCACCTTTCTCCAGGTATGAGCTACTTTCCAGAATCAACATCTTACGAGAGCCATAGTAAACTTGGACAATATCATTATGTCAACTGTATCTAACTCAAAACTGGGACCGAGTGTTAGGAAAAGTCAGATGTACCCACTAATGATTAGGGACTTCCTGTTAGTTTTTTTTTTTGTTGTTGTTGTTGCCGCCATCTTCAATATATTATTTGTGGGCTGGGGATATAGCCTAGTGGCAAGAGTGCCTGCCTCGGATACACGAGGCCCTAGGTTCGATTCCCCAGCACCACATATACAGAAAACGGCCAGAAGCGGCGCTGTGGCTCAAGTGGCAGAGTGCTAGCCTTGAGCAAAAAGAAGCCAGGAACAGTGCTCAGGCCCTGAGTCTAAGGCCCAGGACTGGCCAAAAAAAAAAAAAAAATTATTTGTAAGCTTACAGTGAATAATAGATTAAATGTTGATGGAAATTATCTCTCTTTAAGAAAAAGTAGTGCTAGAAGCTTGTTGTGAATCATGTCTGTCATCCTAGCTACTCTAGATGGCTGAGATCTGAGGATCCTGGTTTGAAGTCAGCCAGGATAGGAAAGTCCTTGAGGCTCTTATCTCCAGTAAACACCAAAAGGCTGGAAGTGGAGCTATGGCTTTTAAGTGGTACGGAGCTAACCTTGAGCACCAAAAAAAAAAGCTCTTTGATAGTATTCATCTTCCCTCATTTTCTCCCCTCTCTCCCTTGAGCCATCAAGTATTCCTACATTAAGTTTGATATTTTAATGAATAAGAGTTTTCTTCCATATTTCTAATCAAAACACTTCTAAATGTATAGATTCACAATTGGTTTTGTTTCATGAATTAGACTGATACTTTTCTTTGTGTTTTACAACCATACATCTAGAACTGAAGGCCTTGTACTCTTGCTTGTTTTATTTTTTGTGTTTTGGGGATTTTTTTTGCTCAAGGCTGGTTCTACCACTAGGGCCCACCTCAATATCTAGCTTTTTACTGGCCAATTAGAGATAACAGTTTCTTGGAATTGTTTGTCTGGACTGTGATCATCAAATCTTGGCCTCTCGAGGAGCTAAGGTTACAAGCATGAGCCACTGGTGCGCAGCTGCATATATACAATTTTTACTTCTCTGTCTTGATTCAGAAATAAATGAAATGGTAAAGTAAATGGAAGCAAGTGGCTCCAACTCCATGCACATAGTTAAATACAACTTTTAGGCCAAATAGGTTGAAAGTCATCTTAGAAGTCTCAGTTCCTTACGTTACAAACAGAGATCACTCTGCACACATATAGTGGTCTGTGTTTTATACTAATCCTCTCTTATGCATTTAGACAGACATGCTTTCTCAACTACAAATACATGTGACTCTAATTTTCTCTCTTATTCTTGTATGTTATTGTGCTCATGATATGTGTATTCACCTGTTTCATAGTTAGACAGATTTCCTTAGCATAAACATTAAGATGTTGCCATGGCTACTGAAAATTTTTAAAAGAGAAGTTTATGTTGGGTAATTACAGAAAAGATCTGGTAAATTGTTAATAGGAGGAAGAACAGAAAAGGAAAGGAATGAAAGTGAAATATTCTTCCCAGAAAGTTTTTTTTTTATCCCAGAAAGTTTTAAAGCATCTACAATTCATAAAAATTAATGGTACACCTTTAATTGAAATTCCTTGTTCTAGAATATTGAGGGGAAATGCTAATATCCAAACAAAATTTATACTATGTGTTAGCATTTCCCTAGCTTCAGGTCCGCAGCTCCTCCCATTAGCCCAGATCCACCCATACCTAATGAGCCACTCCTACTCACTATTAAGACCTACCTACTTCTCCTTTACCCCAGATAGAAGCTGCCACCTGGATAAGGTACAGACGCCACGTAGCTCTCTCCCCCATGGGAACTATGGCCCCACTAATAAACCTCCTTATGAACCTTCTCCTGTCCGTGATTATCTCCGCATGGTCCCCTGGGATGGCCAGGACAGATCCTTTCACTATGAGTCTTGGTTGATAACCACATGAGGAAAGCATATTGATTATACACATACGTATGTTTGTGTGACACATACCTATAGACACATATGGGGAGGGTAATTCAGAAATATCCTAAACTAGCAGATCTTCTGCTGAGTTTACCATAAGTTGCAGAGAGACCTAGTATTAGAATGGAATCTTGATGTGGTGCTACAAGCTCAACAGGCACTGGGCAATTCTCCATCCTCACCACTTTCAATCTGTTGGCTACCCATCTAAAAACTTGGATCAATCAGTCCTTCCCAAACCAGTTCAGCAAGATCTCAATATCAGCCTAGTTCCCATGCTTCTAAATCTTCCTCATCAAGCATTGCCCCCATGTAGTCTAAATGCGTAGTCTTAATCTTACCAACTGCCTCTGGCAGTAGGACAAGCTACTGGGTGATGGGAGCTGACGCAAGTATTATTCTAGGGTTGAAATCCATGCTAGATTTTATACCTGGATACTGGAAGAGTCTAAAATAGAGAATTCCAAAGTTTAAAGACAGTGTCTGGGAATATGGCCTAGTGGTAAAGTGCTCGCCTTGTATACATGAAGCCCTGGGTTCAATTCCTCAGCACCACATATATAGAAAAAAGCCAGAAGTGGAGCTGTGGCTCAAGAGGTAGCATACTGGGGCTGGGAATATGGCCTAGTGGCAAGAGTGCTTGCCTCCTACACATGAAGCTCTCGGTTCGATTCCCCAGCACCACATATATGGAAAACGGCCAGAAGGGAAGGGGCGCTGTGGCTCAGGTGGCAGAGTGCTAGCCTTGAGCGGGAAGAAGCCAGGGAAGGTGCTCAGGCCCTGAGTCCAAGGCCCAGGACTGGCCAAAAAAAAAAAAAAAAGAGGTAGCATACTACTAGCCTTGAGCAAAAAGAAGCCAGGGACAGTGCTCAGGCCCTGAGTCCACGCCCCAGGACTGGCAACAAAAACAAAACAAAACAAAGTTTAAAGACATGAGGATCCATAAGAAGATATTAGTTAAAAAGCAACTTCCTAGACTTTCAGAGATTCAGCTCCATAACATCTTAGGTGGAGCCTATGCACCTATATTCTTGTGAAGCCCACGGATTATATCTGCTTCTGATGATGCAAGGACAATACTTGAAGGAATGCAGATACAGGTGTGACCAGTTATCAAATGGCATATTTAAGATACCCCAAGGAAAATGTCACCTTGTTTGAAAGTAAAGATCTATAAAATACCTTCATGGAAGGCTGACCTGTCTCAAAGACACTCCCTGGGTTTTGTTGCTTGCTTCTTTCTTTATTTACAGCATTCAGAAACTGCTTCCTCATTCCTGGCCTTGAATGGCGTGAGACCTCTGAGTCATCAGTTTTTCTTTTTCTCTTTCTTTCCTTCTTTTTCTTTCTTTCTTTCTTTCTTTCTTTCTTTCTTTCTTTCTTTCTTTCTTTCTTTTCTTTCTTTCTTTCTTTCTTTCTCTTCTTTCTTTCTTTCTTTCTTTCTTCTTTCCCTTCCTTCCTTCCTTCCTTCCTTCCTTCCTTCCTTCCTTCCTTCCTTCCTTCCTTCCTTCCCTTAGTTTTACTCTGGATGTCTGTTTCTGTCCTTACATTGTGTTAAGAAAGCATTCAAAGTTCCAGGTCACTGAGGGGCATGGTACACATTACTCCAAGACCCACTTTCTTTCCCCTTCCAGGCACGTGACTCAACTCTTTTACATCCCCTGTGGTTGGCTGGAACCACAGGATTAACCTTGGCTAATGAAATAGGAGAAGTGGCCTGTGTGGGATCCCTCAGTGTTGCTCTCTCCCTCCATGGCCTCTCCCTGATCTTGTGCTCCAGATGGTGAAGCCTTGACCTTGTAGGGCTTTATCAATCCAAATCCTAACTCCACCCAATGCTTGGGTCGAGTAATTTTTCTGATTCACATGGAACACTTGGTATGAATAAGGAAGAAATTATATTGGATTATCTGCTGATGCTTGGAGGTAGCTTTTCTTTTTATCACAGAAAACTGGACTATCCTTATTAATATAAAGTGGTATTGTAGTGTGTGTGTGTGTGTGTGTGTGTGTGTGTGTGTGTGTGTGTCTGTATGTATGCATGTGCTGGTGCTGGTGCTTGAACTTATAGCCTAGGTGCTTGTTGTCCTTTAGCTATTTGGCTCAAGGCTGGCACTCTACCACTTGGAGTCATACCTGCACTTTCAGCTTTTTGGTGATTAATTGAAAACAAGAGTCTCTCATAGACTTCCTTGCCTGGGCTGTTTTTGAACCACAAATCTTAGATCCCAGCCTCCTGAATAGATAGGATTATAGGCATGAGCCATCTGTGCCTGGTTAGTGGCAATTTTTTTTTTTTTATCATAGAGAACGTGAATCTATCCTGATTAGCATAAAGTTGTATTATATTTTTGTTAGGTTTTTTAAAGTAGGTAGCCGTTAAAGGAGAACACCACATGGTATTCAGGCAGGAGAGAAAGTTTATTACCGAACTGCTGGCCTGTGGCCGAGATGATGCATGGCTGGAGAGAAGGTAGAGAGAGAGGAGAGAAGGGAGAGCAGGGAAAGCAGGGAGAGAAGGGAGGGGGAGAGAGAGAGAGAGAGAGAGAGAGAGAGAGAGAGAGAGAGAGAGAGAGAGAGAGAGAGAGAGAGAGAAGAGAGAAGAGAGAAGAGAGAAGAGAGAAGAGAGAAGAGAGAAGAGAGAAGAGAGAAAGAAGAGAGAAGAGAGAAGAGAGAGAAGAGAGAAGAGAGAAGAGAGAAGAGAAGAGAGAGAGAGAGAGAAGAGAGAAGAGAGAAGAGAGAAGAGAGAAGAGAGGGTGACCCCCACCTAGCCCTGCTTTATTTAGGGCAGGGGCAGGGGGTGTGGCCAGGTGGATTAGGATGTGACCTCAGGGAAAGGGGAGGTAACTGCCTCCAGGTCTGCTGGTTACCCAGGTAACTGGGTGGAGACTTAATGAGGTGGGGGCATCTACGTGGAGCCCTCAGGGAGAAGACCTTACATTCCAGCCTTTTAATAGTTATGAAAAAGGGCGAAAACTCTCTCTGGCTGCTTCCTGCTGGCAAGGGGCATTGGCATTAGGGGTAAAAGGCAGAAATGTGGCCCCTCCTGGCGAAGGCAAGCAGCAGGGTCCCTTGGTGGTAGATGCCAGTCCTTGAATGAAGCCTGGAAGAAGTCTCATGAGGCAGGGGCTGGGCAAAAAAAAAATATTAAGGCAAAAGGAAGGGCTTAGGGCACAAAATTAAAAATTGGGTGACTTGGCTAGTTCTTATACTCAGGTATGGACATTAGATGGACAAGCTACTATCTCTTGATCCCCCAGCTCTGATTAATTTCGAAAGGGTGAGACAGAGTGACTCCATTTTGGATGTGATCATTTTCCTCTTACTCCACTCCATGATACTTGTTCCCAGAACTGGCTGAGTCCCAGTGGTCTAGGTGCTTGTTGCTGGGATGGCTTGCTCCCGTTGGCATTCACAGGATTTGAACTCAGGGCCTGGGCACTGTCCCTGAGCACTTCTGCTCGAGGCTAGTACTCTACCACTTGAGCCACAGCTCCACTTCCAGCATTTGGCTCGTTAGAGATCAGTCTCTTCAGCCATGCTTCCAGCCTGGCTCTTTGCTGGTTAGTTGGGAGATGGAGTGTGACAGAGATTTTCTGCCCGGGCTGGCTTCGAACTGCAATCCAAGGTGTCTTTGCCACAAAAGCCCTTTTTGATTTCCAATTAAAACAACAAGGAGACCAAGGGGACTAGAGCTTACCTGTACCTTGTCAAGAACTGACCAAATACTTGCCAGAATTCTGCAATGACAAAACTCAGTAGATGTGATGAGTTTTAGCACAGATATATAGCTAGATGGACATACTAACAAATGACGTTTACACATACATACACACATGGAACACACATACACACTGTGCACATAGGTTTTACAGCATGCAAAAATGAATTTCAGCAGTAGACTCTTTTGGAATTCCAATAGTAAATGACATTTTTTTTTTTTGTCCAGTATTTTAGAACCACATGGTCGGTTAGAAAAACAATTTTGCTAGCAAACAACAGTTTTCAGATTATAAAATAGAGAAACCATATTTTGATAAAATCCAGTGGGATGCCATGTTGAGGGGGGTGGCAGGGGGACACAAACACACTAATAGAGAACACGTGGCATGGCATAATGGCACCTCAGCTGATGCCTGTTAAACCAATATCCACCACGTGGTCAATGCTAGAGAAAAGAACTTTTAGATATCTTTGCTGACAAAGCACATTGGTGGTCAAGCCTCAGTTTCAGAGGTCTGTGAAAAGAGGCAGCTTTGTGAGCAAGGCACACAGGATGGTACGACTTGGGAATTTTATACAGTAAGCAAGTAAGCAGGAAGATGAGAGGGAGAGGGATAAAAAGGAAGAAAGAGAGGAAAAGAGAAAGAAAGAGAGAGCCTGAATATAAGTGATTTCTAACCATTTACCATTGCAGTGGCAAAAACTTTATCTGTGCGAGTATTTCGAGCAGGCCTCATTGCACTGTCAAGAGGCGTGCTAGCAGTGTCCCGGTTCGGGTGTGACTGTGATGCAAAACCCAAAAAGCACGGGAGGGAGGTGCCTGGTGAGTGGATGAGAGCTTACTGGGCAGAAGCGGCAGACAGAGCGTCAGAGAACCGGAGCTGCAGCAGTTTCACTCACCAGGGTAGACAAGTGGTGTGGAGGTGAATGTGGAGGCCAGCAAAGTGCCGCGTGGCGACTCGCAGCAGTTCGGTTCGTGGAAAAAGGGCCGTCAGGACTGGGGATACTCCCAGAAAAAGGAGAAAAATAGAGGGGAATTCCGCCTGTCCTGACTCTTAAGCCCTATCCGAGTCATGGGACCATATATGTTAGGTTTTTTAAAGTAGGTAGCCGGTAAAGGAGAACGCCACGTGGTATTCAGGCAGGAGAGAAAGTTTATTACCGAACTGCTGGACTGTGGCCGAGATGATGCATGGCCGGAGGGAAGGGAGAGAGAGAGAGAAGGGAGAGAAGGGAGAGCAGGGAGAGCAGTGAGAGAAGGGAGAGAGAGGAGAGAGGAGAGAGAAGAGAGGGTGACCCCCACCTAGCCCTGCTTTATTTAGGGCAGGGGCAAGGGGTGTGGCCTGGTGGATTAGGATGTGACCTCAGGGAAAGGGGAGGTAACTGCCTCCAGGTCTGCTGGTTACCCAGGTAACTGGGTGGAGACTTAATGAGGTGGGGGCATCTACATGGAGCCCTCAGGGAGAGGATCTTACAATTTTAATGGAGTCTCCCCAAAGTCACTTGGATCCTAGCTGATTTAGGCTGCTGATTTAGAGCATTCAGTACACAGTGATGTAGGCAATGTACTTGCCTTTATTGTTCTCTTTAGTATTGATGTTTCAAGTGAATCTCCAGCTCAATTAGATTGTGAGCTCTTTGACTCTTGACTCTGACAAGCACAGAGATGATAAATTCTTTATTATTAATATTATGTTTTGGTGCTGTACTGGGGCAGAGTACTGATTTTATGACCTTCTAATCAATCTCAAATGTCAAGATTTAAGATCCATAAGCATTATTGGCACTGACAGTAATTTGGATTGAATTTTCTTCATTTCTTCTGGGTGTTTGCTATTGTGTAGATGCAGAGTTTTCCTGTATTTTGTAAGAAAATAGTATAATCTACATTAAAATGAGAGTCACATTTTTTTTTCAATTTAACTCTACTAGAGGTAGCATGGAAGTTAGGGACAGTAGTAGTTTTGAAGAGGCTCCATTCATTCATTCATTCATTCATTTTCTGACCAGTCCTGGGGCTTGAACTCAGGGCCTGAGTACTGTCCCTGGCTTCCTTTTGCTCAAGGCTAGCACTCTACCATTTGAGCCACAGCTTCATTTCTGGCTTTTTCTGCTTATGTGCTTCTGAGGAATCGAACGAAGGGCTTCATGCATGCTAGGCAAGCACTCTACCACTAGGCCACATTCCCAGTCCTATTTACTTATTAATTAATTAATTTACTTCTTTACTTTTGTGTCAGTATGGGGGCTTGAACTCAGGGCCTGGGCACTGTCCCAATACTTTTTCACTCGAGGCTGACACTCTACCACTTGATCCACAGTTCTACTTCTGTCTTTTTGATGGGTAATTAGAGATTAGTCCTTGTGGACTTTCCTGCTCAGGCTGGCTTCCAGCTATGAATCTTAGATGTCCACTTCTGGAATAGCTAGGATTGCCAAGTGGTAGCCACCAATGCCCAGCCCTGCAGAAACTTTTAAGTTTGACTGTGGTTGGCTTGTATTCTGCATAAAATCTGATTATCATACAAGGCAAATAAGGGTGTCTAGATTGTCCTTGTTTTACCTCTGCAAATGCATGCTATGAATTGTAGAGCTAGGAAAATGATCTCTGAGCAGATTTTTCTTGGGGGTGGTGGTGGTGGTGGTGAAGATTGGCAATTTACTTTCATGCTGTGAACATTTTCCCCCCTAAATCCTTAGTTGCTTTGGAAAGTTTTTGTTGTTGTTTTTGGCTCCCCATCCCCCATCCTATACACTTCTAGTCTGGCTGACTTTCTGGGCTCTGATCCAGCTGAGTTTAACATTGTTTGCTTGCTGCTTTCCAGAGTCTTCTTGGGAGATTGGTGTTTTAATTAAAAACATATTGATTTTTGGGTACTAGAAAATGTCATCTGACCCAAAATATCTCTCCATTTTAAACCTTCTGCACAGACTTCCTACTGAACCCTTTAATCACTCCTTCAAAAGGATGGTAATCTATTTGGAGCATATTTACACTTTTGAAGGTAGCCTTTGTTTTTTTTATTGTTCCTTTTAAGATGCAAATCTCATTATATTGCCTAGGCTGGGCAAAAACTCCTTGGCTCAAGTGATTCTCCTTCCTCAGTCTCCCAGGTGTCTGGGACTATAGGAGATGACACCAAGCCCAACACTTAAATATAGATAGCTCTTCCTAAAGCATTCAATCAACACATTTAGACACTTAGGCAAAATTGTCCTCCACACTACAGTTTGCTACTTTTCTTCCCCTTTCCTAACATGTTAGTTTATTTATACTTCTGTTGCCAGGAGTTGAACACTGGAGAGGTCTCTAGAGACCAGACTGAGACTTCTAGCCAGGTTTCTGTCACCATGAAAGAAAGTATTTAGAGATGAGGCAAAGTAAGGAGTGAGAGGAAATTCATGACACAGCAAAACTACACACTCACAGGGTGAGTATGGGCTCAAAAGTTATATCATTGTAATTTTGGACAGTCTTTTGAACAAACTTCAATGGAGGGCAGGATTTTTCATGAGGTGGAGAAAACATGAAGAATGCCAGGAATTAAGGGGTTGAGATTTTCTCAGAATAAGAGTCACTCCCCTCTTTGTCCATCTATGTGTCCCATCAGATGCATGATGGGGACAGCCTCTTCTGCAAGGCTAATAGTATGGAGATACCACGTAATGAAGCAAAGAACATGTAGCAGTTGTTTCAGTCGGCCATATTGGTGCTTTGGGGTCTTGGGTGGCCTTTTATTTTACACTTTGAATGGTCATATGTGTAAGGTCCTCTCTCTGAGGGCTCAATGTAGATGCCCCCACCTCATTAAGTCTCCACCCAGTTACCTGGGTAACCTGCAGACCTGGAGGCAGTTACCTCCCCTTTCCCAGAGGTTACATCCTGGCCACACCTCCTCATCCCTGCCCTATATAAGGCATCTCGCCCCCCCACCCCCCCCCCCCGGGGTGGTTCGCTCTCTTGCCTACCTCGCGCACCTTAAACTTGGGAGCAGGTCAGTAGAATAAACTTTTCTCTCCTGCCTGAATACCGCGTGGTGTTCTCCTTTGCCAGCTACTTTAAAAACCTATATGTCCTGCTGTAACACAGTTCTGAGGTTGCATCTGCCTTTAATCACCATGAGTGGTCTTTTTCCTCTGCCTATCTAGCTTGTTTACTTCCAAGAACTTATAAGCCTACTGCCTCTGTAACTGAAATTACAGTGTGAACCATCACAGTTGGCCTGTTTATTGAAATGAGGTCTCACTATCTTTTTGCCCAGGCTGGTCTTGAACCGTGAGGAAGAATGAAAGGTTCTGAACTCGTGTACTGGTACTAGCACACACAAAATGTTTTTTTTTTTAATTGAAATTTGTTTTTTAAGTGAAAACACAGTTATAGATTATGAGGTAATTGTAGAAAGGTTATTTTGGATGAAGTAAACGTTACATTAAAAATGTCTGTTTTAAGCTGGGTGCTGGTGGCTCATGCCTGTAATCTTAGCTACTGAAGAGGCTGAAATCTGAGGATTGCAATTTGAACTAGTCCAGGCAGGAGAGTCTGTGAGGCTCTTATCTCCAATTAACCATCAGAAAACCAGAAGTGGTATGGTGGCTCAAAGTGTTAGAGTGCTAGCCTTGAGTGCAAAAGCTCAGGGACAGCTCCCAGGCCTGGTGTTCAAGCCTCACAACAACAACAACAAAAAGTCAGTTGTAAACAGTTGTAAAAACTTGAGGGGATGGGTGGGGTTGGGAGAGATGGGGAAATAAATGGAAGGGGTGACATTGATCAAGATTGTACTTATAGGGGCTGGGGATATAGCCTAGTGGCAAGAGTGCCTGCCTCGGATACACGAGGCCCTAGGTTCGATTCCCCAGCACCACATATACAGAAAACGGCCAGAAGTGGCGCTGTGGCTCAGGTGGCAGAGTGCTAGCCTTGAGCGGGAAGAAGCCAGGGACAGTGCTCAGGCCCTGAGTCTAAGGCCCAGGACTGGCCAAAAAAAAAAAAAAAAAAAAGATTGTACTTATAAATGGATATGTTGAATTGAAGCTCCTTTGTACAACTAATTAAAGATAATTTTTAGAAACAATTAAAAAGAATGTCAGTTATATAAAATAAATATAGAAAAACCAGGTACTTATGTTTCAAGCACTCAGGTAGCTGAGATCTGGAGAATAGTGTTCCAAGGCCAACACACCTCAGAGACTTCATCTCCAAAGAACCAGGTAGGAGGCCTGAAGTTGTAGACAGTCATCCAAGCAAGCAAGCCACACCAGGACAAGGCCTTGAGTTCAAACTCTTGTACTGGCCAAAAACGAAAGTAGAATAGTAATTTACCTGTGAAAATCATACTTATAAACTGAAAATATGCCATTTTAGGGGAAGTTTTCATTGTTGTTGCTAAATTTAAAAAAATCACCTGATTTCTTTCTAGAAAAGTGTCAGGAAGCACTCTTTTCTCTATACAAAAATATGGGTCAACGTACTTTTATCCTGAGTAAAGGTATAACTCATGTGAGTTTGTAACTTGGCAGAAAATCATATGTGGCAGAATCCAAAATTAGAAGTAGATTGCATTTGAAAGGTCCTTGTGTATGTCCTGAAGCTGGAACATGGAATAGCAACTGAGAACATGTTTTCTCATAAGAGAATGATAAAACATTTTATGACTCCTTGGGGCTTAAAATCATCGTTATATGCGTTATCTAGAATTTTTTTATGTAACAATAATTTTTGAGGGTCATTATGTTCATGCTAGCTCTGTTTCATAGAAGAAGTCTCTGGGGCCTAGGAAGTTTCAGATAATTTGCTCTATTTAGCTACCAAAGTTATAGCTAAAAAAGAATACTGGGGCTTGAAATCCAGAGCCTTACCATGCTCTTTTTCATTCACAGTGTCGCTTTACCACCTGATCCACACCTCCACTTGGGGCTTTTTTGCTAGTCTTTCAGATTTGTCTGCCTTGGTTGAGTCTTCATCTGATATTTTTCATCTAATACTATATTGTGGATTTAGAGTCACACAATTCAGTTCTTGTCCCAGGCTCTCCTAGCCTTTATTGGTAACATAAGTATAATAATTATACATAGAGAGACTGAAAGAGATAGATGGGTAGACAGCTGGACACACAAACATATATATGTATATATGTGTATACATATATATGTATATTTAGCTGTTTTCTTGTATATAGAGCTATGTTTATGTGATTGTTTTTGTACTGGTGCTGTGGTTTGAACCTAGGGCCTTGTGCTCTTGCTTGGCTTTTATTTTTTGCTCAAGGCTAGCACTTTAGCACTTGAACTATACCTCCCCATGTTTCTTTTTTGCTGGTTAAGTGGAAATAAGAATCTCTCAGACTTTTCTGCCCCAGATCTCAGTCTCCTGAGTAGCTAAGATTATAGCCATGAGCCACCAGAGCCCAGGTGTTTATGTGATTTTTAACTTTTAAATTAAAATATATTATTATATGTTAATTGGGCAAAATAATGAGTTTCATTATATAATTTTCATACCTTTACATAATATACTCCAATCATCAATCATATTTATTCTCCTACTACCCTCTCTGTCTCAGACTTTCAAGTTTTTGCTATGTTGTGCCATTGTTTTGGAATTATGAATAATATCTCTAATGTAGAAATCATTTGTGGCAAGTATCTCAGATAAGAAAAGTGTTTATAGTCAACCTTGTTGATAATAAAATAAATGTAAGCTAAACATTTTCACTTGTCTTTGAAAACTGAGAGCCTGACACGTGAAATGCCGTCTTAATTCACTGCACATTTCTTCCTTTCGGGACTGCTATGACCAGATTCTCTATATCAAAGAGAATCTGAGGTGAGCTACCATTGTCATGGAAACAGAACAAATAAGGTACAAGTGACCGGAATATGTGCACCGTGTTTGTTCCTTTTCTTTCTTTTAGTTATCCTTGGAACTTGAAAATAATAGTACCATCTTGTCGGCTCAAAGAAATCTTCTATTTGGTTTGCAGAGCATCCAACAGAGAATGGCACAAGAGACTTGAGAGTCATCAAGACCTTTCAGTGTATCTGGCATTGTGCTAAGTGTGAGGGACACACAGTGACTAAGATGCAGCTTTGAAGGAACTGGTAACTTGGAAAAAAAGTGGAATCTTCATGTGACAGTAATTTGATACCTCTGCCTATGAATCCTGTGGTTCAACATCCTTTCCTTTGTCCACACTGTTTCTTGCTCAGGTTTCAAAAGAAAAATCTCTTCCCTTCCATGTTGAGAGCAAAGTGATCTTTTTAAAAATGTCTGCATCAATGGCTCATACCTATAATCCTAACTAATCAGGCAGCGAGATCTGAGGATTGTAGTTTAAAGCCAGCCCAGGGAGGAAAGACTCTTATCTCCTATTAACCACCAGAAAACCAGAGCTGTTGCCAAAGTGGTAAAGTGTTAGCCTTGAGCAAAAGAGCTTAGTGATAGTGCCCAGGCCCTGAGTTCGAGCCCCACTATTGACAAAAAAAAGAAAAGAAAATGTACCCATATATTTGCCTCATCTTAGCCTCTACCTTTCTTTCACCTTAAAAGTTTGGAATTTTTTCATATTTTTAAAACATGAAAGCAAACAAAAGTGATCATTTCTGAACTGAAACTGTGTTAAATGAGTTTCTAACCAAGTATATAACCAAAGTTTTAAGACTGATGTTGTTTGCCTTGGGAGGAAGTTGCCTTCTCTGAGAGAAGAAGAAACTGACTGTTGAGGTTGAGTGGTTCTCCCTGGGCCTCCTAAGGTTTCAGAATTCAAAGACCTAAGGCTCTGGCCAATAGCCTTTTACTTTGAAAGAGAACCAGGAGAAAACATCCTGACCCTCAGGAGGATCTCTGTATTTTCTCTTAACAGTGGGATCTACTGACTAGCCCATGCCTTTGTATTTCTAATCATGGAAATCATTTTGCTAGTGGAGTTTTCTGATATTTCATTTTCACAATGCCATATGTTCTTTGTTTAGCTTCATTTTTTTTTTCTCATAAGGCTTGGTTTGAAAGAGCTTGAGAAGAGGATCTCACATCTTGTAGCGATCTAATTTAGCATCATCCTTCCATTTCTTGCAGTAATTTTTAGCATACCACATTAATCAAAGTCGTCTCATTTATTTCCTCTTCTATTTCTCTTCTTTCACATGACTCTTTTATTCATGTTCTACCTCTTGAACAAAGAGCCAAATAAAAATCTCTCCCCGCCCCTGCCACACACACAACAAAAAGCACATACTTTGGACCGATTAAAAATAATAGAAATGTTAGGACAATGTGATATTTATTTCTAGGCTTCTCTGTGCTAAAAATAAGAATAACTTAGATTTTATTTTGAAGCTCAAGGCACTATTTCAGACATTTATCTTCCTATTATTCTCAAGAGGGAGAAACATTTATTACAACCCCAATTTTGTAATTGAAGATGGAATTATTTCTTTCAGTGTGAGTGCATAGCCAAGATGAGACAAAGGCCTGGGGTTTCTAGTAGTTTTCACAGTGGGCTGTATTGCACTAATCACAAGAACATGCTTTTCTAATGCAATAATTTTACTATTTTTTAACCTATTTTACTATTATTATCTGAATGCTTCTTTTGGAGAATATTGCTTATAACATTGGTTATTCATTACATTTTATTCTTTGTAGAAGTTTGATGTAGGATTTTCTCCCAAGAATGTCACATGGATTCCAGTCATATATTCAGGTTTATTGTGAAAACTGCAGATGGTATAAAATTCTATGCAGTGAAGTTGGAGTACCACCTCAGCAAACATGTCAAATTGCTTCTGCAGTTTGGTTTCTCGGTATTTGGGGCGTTATTGAAATATTCACATAGATTAAACCAAGTTCATATGCATCTTCCCAGGAGTCCAGCACTGTGGGAGGAAAGGGAAATAGGAAGAAAGGCTATTTAGACTTGGCACAGTTCTTCCTCCCTCCCTACTTTGAATGTAATTTTGTGTCCCATAATGATAGGTCATGGTAGTGAGACTTCCCACGTACATTTTGCTTTTGTTAGGTATAAGTTCTTCTTCATTCTTGTGATTATCTGTTCATATTTTTCTTATTGTTGATCTCTTGGGTGAAGTATGTGTTAGGACCCTAAGAGCTTGGGGGATTCTTTAATGCTTCACTGCCATCTGGACTACAACACACACTTAGCTTTTTTTTTTTTTGCCTGGGACTTGAACTCAGGTCCTGAGCACTGTCCCTGTGCTTCTCTTTTACTCAAAGCTAGCACTCTACCATTTGAGCCACAGTGTCACTTCTGGCTTTTTCTGTTTATGTGGTACTAAGGAATTGAACCCAGGGCTTCATGCATGCTAGGCAAGCACTCTACCACTAAGCCACATTCCCAGCCCCTTACACTTTGCTTTTTAAAGATGACAATTCCAGTGCCTCAAGCCTACTAGGCCAGCACTCTATAAAACAAACAAAAACAACAGCAATAACAAAACATTCCATGTGTTTTAGTCCTTCATATTGATTCTGTCTAGGGGTGAAAGTGAAAAGAAGACAGTGAAACACCCTTTGTAGAGCGGGCCCCAAGCCAGGGAGTCCAATGGAGTCCTCTGGAAAGGTGGTTATTATAGTATGGAGTTGCTCTCATACCCACACTGGGCTTGGCACTGATGGCTCAATGACTTGTGTGTTTACCTCCCCAGATTTTTTTATTGGATGAAGGACAACTCAGGGTTCAAGGGAAGAAGGTGCATTTGAGTGGGAACCCCAGGCATTATGGGAAGAAGCACCATAACAGTCTACATGTTCTCTGTCATGTGTAATGCCTGTCTTTATTTTTAAGTCCCTATCTACATAACCAAGAAGGCCTCACTCTCCCTCAATATCAGACTTAAAGCTGTGTATAAAAGGAATTCTGTTCTCCATTCCCAAGAGAAGGATGGAGGTTGGGTTGGCTGAACCTAATGCACCAAAACTCAAGTCTGAGTTTTGCAGCATTTTCAAACTATTCTCATAATGCTTTAAGGATGTGTAATAACACATCACTGTCCTCTAATGAGTTATCTTCCTTTCTTCGTGGGATAGGTGATTCTGGACCATTTTGGTATAGGTTAAAAAAATAGTCTACCTTCATGCCTACAATTAAGGCACAAAGCAAGGATCTCAATAATTTTGTATTCTGATTGTCTCATATTCTGACATTATATTGAACTTCAGGGCATGAAAGATTTAAGATATGTTAACCCAATAGATAATACTTGATGCTTGAGAATAGTATTGCATCTTCACATTTAAAAAGAATGGAATTTTCCTCAACTTGTCCAATTTACTTTTTTTTTTTTTTTTTTTTTTTTTTTTTTTTTTTTTTTTTTGCCAGTCCTGGGCCTTGGACTCAGGGCCTGAGCACTGTCCCTGGCTTCTTCCCGCTCAAGGCTAGCACTCTGCCACTTGAGCCACAGCGCCACTTCTGGCCTTTTTCTGTATATGTGGTGCTGGGGAATCGAACCTAGGGCCTCGTGTATCCGAGGCAGGCACTCTTGCCGCTAGGCTATATCCCCAGCCCTCCAATTTACTTTTTAAAAAATTCAAATATTTAAAAATTTTGTTTCAATTCTGAAGGAAAACTGGTTAAATTAAGTCTTTAAAGTGTCAGTGGAAAAAAAAAGATAACAAATGAAAAAATCACTTAGGGGCTGGGAATATGGCCTAGTGGCAAGAGTGTTTGCCTCGTATACATGAAGCCCTGGGTTAGATTTCCAGCACCAGAAAATATAGAAAATGGCCAGAAGTGGCTCAAGTGGTAGAGTGCTAGCCTTGAGCAAAAAGAAGCCAGGGACAGTGCTCAGGCCCTGAGTCCAAGGCCCAGGAGTGGCAAAAAAAAAAAAAAAAAATCACTCAGAAATCTTTTTCTAATGCTTCAGATTCGTGTGTGTGTGTGTGTGTGTGTGTGTGTGTGTGTGTGTGTGTGTGTGTGTGTGATGCATTTTAATGGAGTCCTTGGGCAGAGTTTTAAAAATCTAAGATATGGAAACTATGTGATTATTTTCTTTGCTTTGAAATTTCTATCTGAGTCCTGTATTCTTGGAATCTCAAAAAGTGAATGCAAAATTACCAGCTATTCTGCACATTGGTTAGCAAAGGACGGAAAGCAGGGAAAGAGGCTAGAGCTTTGCTTAAGTGAAATGAACTTTCACAGCTGAATCCTTTTCTGGGCGTGTGCTTCCTGATTCCTTGGCATGGCTGTGCTCCCAAGGCAACATGGAAAACCAGAGGGGATATTGCAACACATTGCTACCCATGGGAATGGAAATGCAAGTCAGTATAAAATTGAAGACATCTGCAGGAACAATGAACAATTCAACAGCTACTGCCTTAAACAAGTGAAATACTGGGCAAAT
Source organism: Perognathus longimembris pacificus (assembly GCF_023159225.1). NCBI lineage: Eukaryota > Metazoa > Chordata > Mammalia > Rodentia > Heteromyidae > Perognathus > Perognathus longimembris. The sequence goes on from NC_063162.1 coordinate 40,931,161, forward strand.
TGTTTGATCTGTTCTTTATTGGTACCTGACAATGTGAGGGTCAGGACCTGAGGTAGTCTCAGTTAGCCAAATATGGCTATGATTTTCCCGTGTTGTCACTTGTTCAAGGATAAATTTTTTCCACACAAAAATAGCTGATGGAGCTGGGAGCTGGTGGCTCATGCCTTTAGCCCTAGCTACTGAGGAGACTGAGATCTGAGGAGAAGGTTGGGAGCCAGCCCAGGCAGAAAAGTCTGTGAGACTTTTATCTCTAATTAACCAACAAAAAGCCAGACATAGGGTTGGGAATATGGCCTAGTGGCAAGAGTGCTTGCCTCGCCTACATGGAGCCCTGGGTTCAATTCCTCAGCACCACATATATAGAAAAGGCCGGACATGGCACTGTGGCTCAAGTGGCAGAGTGCTAGCTTTGAGCAAAAGAAGCTCAGGGACAGTGCCCAAGCACTGAGTTCAAGCCCCACTACTGGCAAAAAAAAAAATTGGCATACATCTATAATGACAGGGGAAATACATTTGTCTCTCCAAGTGAACAGTGAGACCTGCCTAAAAACCATGTAGCATTCATTATGTAGCACACATAATGAATGAGTTTTTTGTTGTTGTTGGTTGTAGGGCTTGAACTCAAGGCCAGGTTGCTATCTTGAGGGTTTTTTTTTTTTTCTCAAGCTAGAGCTCTACCACTTTGAGCCACAGACAGAGCTACTTCTGGTTTTCTTGTGGTTAATTGGAGATAAGAGTCTTATAGCCTTTCCTGCCTGGGCTGGCTTTGAGCTGTGGTCCTTAGTTCTCAGTCTTCTGAGTAGTTAGGATTATAGGTGTGAGCTGCCGGTGCCCAGCTGCTTTCTTATTTTTAATATCCAGCCCTGCCGGTGCCCAGCTGCCTTCTTATTTTTAATATCCAGCCCTACTGTATATGTTGTCTCACATGCCAAGAGGAATCTATTACAATTGCATATTTGTACTTTTTTGTTTTTAATGCTGGTATTGCGACTTGTACGCAGGACCTTGTGCTATTACTTGACTTTTTTCCCCTCAAGCCTGGCAATTCATCACTTCAGTCAAGCCTCCAGTTACTACCTCAGCATATTTGAAGCTGATTCCTGGGTGAGAATTCACTTGCTAAACCTGAGTGTGACAGATGCTAAATGAATGGCTGGAAAAGATGAGCACTAGGTTCTCAAAATTGGTAGCAGCAGAGACTCAGGGGTAGGTGAGGGAAGCAGGGACTGACCTACAGAGGGCTGGTGGAAAGCTAAAGAGGACTGTAAGCATGAGACCCATTGGGCCACCTTTGCCTTCCATATTGATAGAAGGTGGCTCCTTTTCCACCGCAGAAGAAGCCTGAACACTTGTTCCCTGGATATAATAAAAAGCATCTCTGAACTACAGGAAACCAGACTGGAGCAGTGTGACTGGAGACACATAAAAGTCATCATCTTTTTGAACTAAAAATGGCTGAGGAGCCTGGCATAAAATTTCTTTGTACTTGGCTTTTCCTGGGTCACATGGTTCTGATCTGTTCTCTTCCTTCTTGGGTCAGCTAAGGACACTGATTTACTTCATAGGTGTGTTCTGCTAGGACCTTGTCCTGACAGCTGGAAACTGGTCAGGTGAATAAGAATACCCTAGCAAATATAAATGGGGCTCCTTCCTGATGTCCAGTGCTTGTTCTATCCTCAGCCTGACTACATGTTCCTGCCTTGGTCAGCCCAGTGTTTCTCAGGACACATGCATGCCCTGGTCTACAGACTCCTCCAAAGGTTTTAATAAACTTTCAGTGAGGACAGAGCCAGCATGTAGTCTAGAATCATTTATTATCTGTCACTCATCTTTTTGTTCATTTCCTGGAGTTCATTTTGGTAACTATTATTTTATATGATCAGATGCATTTAGGCCTTATGTCTTTGTGTTCCTCTCCTAAACTCATCTGTCATTCTTGTGGAAATTTCTTTTAGCAGCTTAACATTGTTTTTGTGACATTCATTCTTGTTGGTATGCTTAGCTTTAGTTCACTTATTTTTCAGCTTCCTGTGTGAGTATACTATAGCTTATTAATTTGCTGTAGTGTGTGTGTGTGTGCCAGTCTTGGGGCTTGTACTCAGGAGCCAGGTGCTGGCTCTGAGCTTTTTTGCTCTAGGCTAGTGCTCTACCTCTTGAGGGTACAGCTTCACTTCTGTATTTTGGGGGTAGCTTATTGGAGTTAAAGAGTCTTACAGGCTTTCCTGCCCTGTCTGGCTTCAAACTGTGATCTTCAGATCTCAGCCCCTTGAAGAGGTAGGATTACAGGTATGAGCCAAAGGTTTTAGTTTTGTCTTACCTAGGTATGTGACTTTGGATCTTGCGCTCCACATTTTTTTTCCATTTTGAAACATGTAAATGTGAGTGGTTCCTTAAGATTCCTGTCAACTGAGAAAATCCTAACTTCATTATACCTAGTTTGTTGGACTGCCAACAACCTAATTCCTCTCCTCAATAAGTAGCAGCATATTGCAAAATTTACCACCAGGAAAGAATATCTCCAACCCTTGATGGTTTTATTCCTATGTACATAGACTAAACTGGATTCTCGTTTTCTTTTCCTTTTAAATTATTCCTAAATCTTATCAAATATCCAAGCTCAGAGAGAAAATGACTGTCACTGATTTCTCATAAATATCTCATCTATTTTGTTCATACTTGCTAAAGCAACTAGGTTTGGAGAGAAATTTTAGTCAGTCTTGTTTGAGGTTGTAAAAATATCTCTTCCTCTTTCAGAATGGATTATTTTGAGTAGTGCTAAGAATGAAAATCAGCATGTAGTTTTATTATGGTCAGTTTTAATAGGAACCCATAGAGGAAACAGCTCTGTTCTCACAAAGCACATCAGTTTCAGTGGCAAGTTACAATTAGTGCAGTAAGAACCATATTTATTTTAATTTATGGAATACTTACTTGGACAATGGGTGCAACTATTCACACCACTGAAGACTTTTTTTCATTTTTAACATTATTTTTAGCTAGTTGTAACACAGGGGCTTTGATTCCACAGATCAATTTGAAAATACAATGCTTTTTGTTATTTTTTGAAGTAGTCATACAAAGGGGTTGTGATTCCGCAAGTCAGATTATGAGTATAATCCACCTTGATCAATGTCACTCCTTCCAGCATTCTCTCTCCATCTATCCACCCCTCACTTCCCCTCAAGTTACCAGAGTCCATTTGCACATTTGTACTTTGAGGGTTATGATTGTATTCGCCTCCATTTCTTCTCTCCCTTTATAAAGACAATTTTTATAACGAGTATTCACTATGGTGTTTCTTGAATATATTATTTATTACATTGTTGGAAGTATTATCAAGACAGGTATGGCAGAGTTGAGCTTTTCTGATTTCAAAAGGGTTCATGGGACTACTTATGCTTAAATGTCTTAAAACAAAAAAGCTAAAGCTCAGACAGAAGAATAACTTGCCCAGTGATTCAATTTAGGGAATTCTTTTGGACTCCAGAAGACTCTTCTGTGTGAATTAAGAACTGTACCAGCTGGGCACTGGTGGCTCATGCCTATAATCCTAGCTACTCAGGAGGCTGAGATCTGAAGATCACAGTTTGAAGCCAAACTAGGCAGGAAAGTCCATGAGACTCTTATCTCCATTACTCATAGAAGGCTGGAAGTGGTACTGTGGCTCAAGTGGTAGAGTGCTAGCATTGAGCAAAAGAAGCGCAGGGACAGTGCCCAGGTCCAGAGTTTAAGCCCCAGGACTGACCAAAAAAAAAAAAGAAAGAAAAGAACGATATCAATGATTTTTTGTTATTTTTTGTTGTTCATAATGTGAAATCACAATATTGTACATACATTTATGTAAAAGATCCAAATTTTGATCTAAAATAATTTAAGTTGGGATATCTTTTGAAAAAATGGGTACAAAATTGCAAACATGAAATTAAGTATAAGAGGAAATATTTATTTGTAATAGGAAAAGAATCACAGCAAAATTATAAGGATTTAGACATTTCTCAGCTCTCTTTAGACAACTTACCAGAAACATACAGTCATGTTTTCAAGCTTCCCTCCCCTTGACTCTCATTCGTGAATTCCAGAATTCGCAGCTTCAACTATTCCTCAAATTTGCTTCCAGACCTATCATGTGAAGGTGATCAGCAAAATAAGAAGCCTATGTAACATAGGAAATAAATACACCTCTATTTTATTTGTATGTCATTACAGAAGATGAAACTCACATGGATCATATATAATAAGACCCACGGCCTTGAACTAAAAAAATAAAGATATCACTCCAGAACCTCCTTTGATGTTAAAGGAAGAACTATATCTGATGGAACCAACTGTTTGCATCTAACCACTTCCACCTCACATAGATGAGGCAGAAAATGACTCTGCAGAAGGGGCAAAATAACAAATGAGTCCATTACCCAGAGGAACTCAGAAGCCCAGAGCAGCTCCCCAGTGAGGCCACAAGCATGTCCCTCTGGGAGTTTTCCTAACAAAAACAACAAGCCACACAACTGGTTAGAGGTGGAGTGTGCGTTATTGCTCAGCTTTTCAGTTTTAAATACATTACTAGGGATAGCCTGCTGTGTGCTTCTGTGTGCCCCATGTGAAAATGATTCTTCTTAGATATGATCTTAGGCTTTAAAAGAAATTGGTTAATAGAATATAGTAACATTCAAAACCTGATATCTGGAAAATATTAGCTGTATCTGAATATGTTGCTTTGATACCTACCTTTGATACCTGTGTGATAAAAAGTATTAAACTTAAAGATTGTATCTTGGCAAAGATGGTGGCTCAAGCCTGTGTATTATTTAGGATGTGGAGATTGGAGGACCTAGGTTTGAGGCCAGCTTGGGCAAAAAGAAGTTTTCAAAACTCCATCTCAGCTAGGCACTGGTGGCTCATGTCACTAATCCTAGGAGGAGGCTGAGATCTGAGGATCCTGGTCCAAAGACAGCCTGGGCAGGAAAGTCTGTGAGAGTATTCTCTCCAATTAAGCCCCAGAAAACCAGAAGTGGTACTATGGCTCCAAGTGGGAGAGCACTAGTCTTGAGCAAAAAGAGCTCAGGGATAACATTCAGGCCCAGAGTTCAAGCCCCATGACTGACCAAAACAAAACACAACAAAAAAAAACCCAAAACAACTCCATCTCAATCAATTGACTGGGAGTAGTGATACATACCTATTATCCCCATTGACAGAGGGAAGCACAAGTAAGGGATTATAGTACCAGCTTGCCTGGGCAGAAATCTAGATCCTTCCTCCAAGTAATAAAAAAAAGGAGTAGGCATGAAAATGTGATTCAAGTGCTACAGTCCCTGGGTAGCAAATGTGAGACCCTGAGTTCAATCCTCAGTACCAACCAATCAGTTAAAAAATAAATTGCATGTTAGTGGGGCTCAGTGGCCCACACTTAATTCCAGCTACTGGGGAGGTATGTGTCAGAGGACTGTGATCTGAGGCTAGTTAGGGTAAAAATCGTCAGACCATATGTGAAAAATAACTAAGGCAAAAGGATGAGCCACCATAGCTCAAGTGAGGAGGAGGAGGGGGAGGGGGAGGGGAAGGGAGGGGGAGAGGGAGGAGGGGGAGGGGAAGGGGAGGGGGAGGAGGGGGAGGAGGGGGAGGAGGAGGAGGAGGAGGAGGAATCAAAAGGTTGTACCATATATGCGTGGTAAAAGAGTTGAGGGAACTCATCTTGATCTTCTCCATATTATTAATCATTTTGTTGCAACTTAGCCGTTTCTCTTATTTTTTTTAATTGACATTAACATTTCAAAGGTCTACAGTAGTTACCTGAAAAACTACACACTATAAGAGTCAAAATAGGAAACTGAGGATAGGATGAACAACTTAACAATTATATGAAGTCTAAACTAGGATTTTATTAGCTTATATTAGTTATACACAGAGAGATTTCATTGTTCCAGGTCTACACATTAAACTAATTAAAAAAAACTGAAAAGATGGGCTGGGAATATGGCCTAGTGGTAAGAGTGCTTGCCTCATATACATGAAGCCCAGGGTTCCATTCCCCAGCACCACATATATAGAAAACGGCCAGAAGTGGCATTGTGGCTCAAGTGGCAGAGTGCTAGCCTTGAGCACAAAGAAGCCAGGGACAGTGCTCAGGCCCGGAGTCCAAGGCCCAGGACTGGCAAAAAAAAAAAAAAAAAAAAAAAAAACCTGAAAAGATAAGGAGAGATGAATTTCACATCACTAGATAAAGAATTTAAGGGAGTACATAGAATATAAATACATTAGTCAGATGACACATGTAAGTATGTGGGTTGATTTTGAGTCTTAAAGGATCTACAGGAAACCCACATTTAAAGGTAATAAAAAGTCAAACGTTTAAAAAAAAAAAAAAGTCAAACGTTTAGTTCTGCACCAGAGGACTTCCACCTATTATCCTAGCTACTTGGTAGGCTGAGATCTGCGCATCAGGGTTTGAAGCCAGCTTAGGCAAGAAAGTGTGCAAGATGCTCATCTCCAGTTAACCTCTAAAAAGCAGAAGTGGCTCAAATGGGAGAGGTCCAGCCTTGAGTGAAAAAGAGAAGGTATAGTGCCTAGGTCCTGAGTTCAAGGCTCCAATATTGGCACCAAATAAAAGAAAAGAAAAAAGTCAAATGTTTGAAGTTTTGGACATTCACCAACTTTACAATTTTTGTCAATTTTTCTTCCTTTAGCCAGATTGTCTTTGGCTCTGCTTTCTCCGGCATGCTTCAAGTCTTCTATTGGCTGCTATCTTGGCATGCACATTGTTTTATAGAAGTAGTTGCTTCTTTGGTCACATAATGTTAACCCATCCCCCTGTCCCCACCACCAGAGCTACTTTGAAAAAAGCCAACCATACAATTAGAGGTTTAGGAAGGAAAATTTAAGGAATGGTATAAATATGATGTCAACAAAAATGTTCCAGAGAATTCCAAAAAGTTACTTTTTCCATAAATAAAGAGATGGCAAGAGTCAAACATTTCCTTATTCTTTCCTTTTAACCATTAGAGCTTTATTTTTCATAAGGTTTCTTTATTTTAAGCTTTTATTGATTGGTTGACTGATTCATAGTCCTGAGGGTTGGATGCAGGGCCTCAGTGTTATCTCTCAGATTTTTGGCTTAAGGGGTAGCACTCTCTCACTTGATCCAAAGCTCCACTTCTGGCTTTTAGGTGGTTAATTGGAGATATGAGTCTTACAGATTTTTCTGCCTGGAATGGCTTTAAACTGTGATCCTCAGATCTCAGCCTCTTGAGTAGCTAGGATAGTTTATTTGTTTGCTTATTAAGGTACTAGTATAGGGGCATTGAACTTAAGACCCCACTTTGCTATTATATTCAAGGCTGGTGCTCTACCACTTTTATTTTTTGAGACAAGTTCTTGTCATATAGACCAGGCTGGTCTGGAGTATATCCTCCTGCCTCAGTCTTCTGAGTAATGGGATTAGTAAACCACTACACCCATCTTTTTTAGCGTTTTCCCCATTTTCTTTTTAAAGAGCTAAGAAAATAATTCTTACTTCAGTCAGCACTTCAGTCCTCACAGAGTTGAGCAAGTTATGACCAGTTTGACATAATTCTGAAAACCAAATTTTCTACAACTATTCATTATAAGCTAAATTCTGTAACAAAACAAAGAATAACTGTTTCTTTCTTGTTCATGGCACAGTCTAACATGGGTGAGGGCAGGGACACTGGGAGAAAATATTTCATACTGAGTTTTTCACTATTTGGCTTTATTGAATAGAGCTTGTTGATCATCTTATTTTGAATTTGTTCATGATGGTCATGAACAGGAAGTGATGGCTATGATCTTGGCTGTAAGACAATGTCAAGTTGTCACTGGAAGCAGGTAAAAGTGTGTGAACTTTCCTTCTTCACTTAGGGTCCTTGACTTCGCATAAAATCATAATTTCTGTTTTTTTGTGTTTTTTATTTCCAGCCCTGGGGCTTGAACCCAGGGCCTGAGAACTGTCCCTTGCTTCTTTTTGTTCAAGTCTAGCACTCTACCACTTGAGCCACAGTGCCACTTCTGGCTTTTTCTATATATGTGGTGCTGAGGAATCCAACCCATGGCCTCATATACACGAGGTGAGTACTTTACCACTAGGCCATATTCCCAGCCCTAAAATCAGAATTTCTGGACAAGTCATAGTGGTAAGAAAACTTAGTGGGGTTTTACTATGTAAGCGAGCAGGCAAGCAGGCAAAAAGACAAACGGGCAAGCAGAAAGGAGAAGATACACTCAAAAAGAGTGTGGGTGCTCTCAAAGGGGAGAGAGACACAGAACTCCTTGGCTGTTAGGGGTATTTATATGGTGAAGGCAGGGGGTTAGACTTTAAAGTAATGCAAAGGCAGGTATTTTGTCTTTGCTCTAATTACTCCTGGTGGTACACTTTGAGTTCCTGGATGTTCAGGGCATTTCTTCCAGGTAAGAATGACATTTCTTCCTGCCATAACACAGATGCCCCCAAATGGTGTAATTTTTATCTAAAACATTATTATAGGGACTGGGAATATGGCCTAATGGCAAGAGTGCTTGCCTCATATGCATGAAGCCCTGGGTTTAGTTCCTCAGCACCACATATATAGAAAAGGCCAGAAGGAGCGCTGTGGCTCAAGTTGGCAGAGTGCTAGCCTTGAGCAAAACGAAGCCAGGACAGTGCTCAGGCCTTGAGTTCAAGCCCCAAGACAGGCAATATATATATACATACATACACATATATATATGAATATATA